>NC_082674.1:71535972-71842044 GCF_025265405.1 Mesoplodon densirostris
ACATGGGACCTAATGAAACTTCAAAGCTTTTGCACAGCAAAGGAAACCATAAACAAGACCAAAAGACAACCCTCAGAATGGGAGAAAATATTTGCAAATGAAGCAACTGACAAAGGATTAATCTCCAAAATTTATAAGCAGCTCATGCAGCTCAATAGCAAAAAAACAAACAACCCAATCCAAAAATGGGCAGAAGACCTAAATAGACATTTCTCCACAGAAGATATACAGACAGCCAACAAACACATGAAAGGATGCTCAACATCTTTACTCATTAGAGAAATGCAAATCAAAACTACAATGAGATATCATCTCACACCAGTCAGAATGGCCATCATCAAAAAATCTAGAAACAATAAATGCTGGAGAGGGTGTGGAAAAAAGGGAACACTCTTGCACTGCTGGTGGGAATGTGAATTGGTACAGCCACTATGGAGAACGGTATGGAGGTTCCTTAAAAAACTACAAATAGAACTACCATATGACCCAGCAATCCCACTACTGGGCATATACCCTGAGAAAACCATAATTCAAAAAGAGACATGTACCAAAATGTTCATAGCAGCCCTATTTACAATAGCCCGGAGATGGAAACAACCTAAGTGTCCATCATCGGATGAATGGGTAAAGAAGATGTGGCACATATATACAATGGAATATTACTCAGCCATAAAAAGAAATGAAATTGAGCTATTTGTAATGAGGTGGATGGACCTAGAGTCTGTCATACAGAGTGAAGTAAGTCAGAAAGAGAAAGACAAATACTGTATGCTGACACATATATATGGAATTTAAGAAAAAAATGTCATCAAGAACATAGGGGTAAGACAGGAATAAAGACACAGACCTACTAGAGCATGGACTTGAGGATATGGGGAGGGGGAAGGGTAAGCTGTGACAAAGTG
The DNA here is from genome assembly GCF_025265405.1 of Mesoplodon densirostris. Taxonomy (NCBI): domain Eukaryota; kingdom Metazoa; phylum Chordata; class Mammalia; order Artiodactyla; family Ziphiidae; genus Mesoplodon; species Mesoplodon densirostris. The sequence continues at coordinate 71,536,878 of NC_082674.1, forward strand.
AAAGAGCGGCATGGACATATATACACTACCAAACGTAAGGTAGATAGCTAGTGGGAAGCAGCCGCATAGCACAGGGAGATCAGCTCGGTTCTTTGTGACCGCCTGGAGGGGTGGGATAGGGAGGGTGGGAGGGAGACGCAAAAGGGAGGGGATATGGGAACATATGTATATGTATAACTGATTAAATTTGTAAAATAAAATTAAAAAGAAAAAAAAAAGCATGTTTAGAGATTAAAAAAAAAAAAAAAAAAAAGACATAATCTAAGGCGTGTTTGGTCACATTAAGATAACCCAGACCTTTGAGATAAGTCTGATATAAGTAATGAGCTTAAAGTAAAATTCAGAGGACAGTCTGTTGCAAACTATATCAGAATGGCATAGCAGGGTGATCATTTTAAAATCTAGTTAAAAAAAACTCATCAAATTTATAGACGATCTTATTTGCATATTTTAAACCTGATTGTTATCTATTTATGGAAGTTTATAAAAAGTTATCATCCTAATTTCCTGAGCTACAATTTAAAAGAAGAGACAATAAAACAACGGTTACTCTTTAAAACCTTTGATCAGTGCCCATCATTTCTATAATTTTCCTCTATGCAAGATATTTATTTCTCTGTGTTTTAAATATTATTACTTTTTCCTTCACTTAAGAAATATTTATAGGGCTTCCCTGGTGGCGCAGTGGTTGAGAGTCCGCCTGCCGATGCAGGGGACACGGGTTCGTTCCCTGGTCCGGGAGGATCCCACGTGCCGCGGAGCGGCTGGGCCCGTGAGCCATGGCCGCTGAGCCTGCGCGTCCGGAGCCTGTGCTCCGCAACGGGAGAGGCCACAACAGTGAGAGGCCCGCGTACCGCAAAAAAAAAAGAAATATTTATAGAATGTTTACTATTGCCAGGCACTATTCCAAATGCTGGAGATAAAGCAGAAAGAACTCGATTCCTGTATATCATTGATTTCAAAATGCACATTTTCTCACATTTTAACATCTCTGAAATTAGCGTGTCTCACAATCTATTATGTGTCATAATATGGTTGACAGAAGTTTTTCTTTCTCAATGGAACACAGCATTGTGGCCCATCTCACAATTGACAGCATCTTATAATTGTCAAACTAGAGTGTAATGATACAATTATTCATATATATGTTGGTGTGCCTAAGAAGCTATTTCATATTTATTTATGAAGAAAATTGAGATAATTCTTCCAAGAAACTCATTTTTGTGCCTCTGGTCGGGGGGGAAATGGCTCCACTCTAGAATGCTCTGTGTGTTCTTGGTAGTTGTAAATTGAGAGAAAAAAATTTTTTTCTAGTTAGTAGATAAAATGGGATTCAGAAGGATGTAAATGCTAAACTTTCCTATATTTCTTCCTTCATTATGCATGAGAGGCTTTTAAGATAGCTTAATCCTCTCAGTGTTTGTATTATGTAGGATGTTGGTAATGGGTATCTAAATATCTTACATTACTGGTTTTTTCCTTCATGTTTTATTCTGTGACAAAAATCAATTTAATTACTTTATAATATTTCTATAAGTAAATCCAATTATGAAAGTCTGGATTATTCATGAAAGTTAAATTAGAAGGTGATTCTTCCCTTTGAACATGGAAATACCATAGAATTTGCTCAAAAGGGACATTTAAAATCAACTTTGATTCACAGAAATTCAGGTTGCATGCAGTTTTCAAAGGATGCCTGTCATGTAAAATGAGGTACACCTGCATTGATGAGGTACACCTGCATTGTTGAGCTGAGTCAACAGAATTCAGCTAACTGTACTCAAACACATAGTATGCTGCATATGTGTATATTTAAACATTAGTCAGAAAAGTCACCCCCTGGGAATTAGAATTTATCACTTATTGATTTTAAATAAATATTCAATTTCTCTGACTGTAAAAAGAGAAATATTTCCTCCATTGTATATGCAGAACAAGTCAGTACTAATTGTAGCATGTGACTTCAAGATTTTAAGAATTTATAGGGCTATAAATTATTTATACTGTTTATTAAAGTTTATACTCTTTTAAGTGCATGAGTTTACAGTTTAAACAGTCATGAGCAAATACACTTCCAGATATATGTAAAGTCTTTATTTCATGAACAGTATTAACGGCCACCGCATACAGAGTTTTGTAGTAGCACCCCGGAGGGACCTCCCTTTGAAATTTCAGGAGAAAATTTCCTCCAAGCAGAGACGTAGGTGATGCACAGGGACAGGGGAAACACAATTGCAAAACCTAGATGTGTAGGTGAGACTGAACAAGGCTGGAAGGAGGATTTGTGAAAGGAATTGAACAGGTACATCTGGGCCAGATCATGAAATGCCCTCTTAGCTGTGAAGAGTAGTTGGCCTTTGCTTCTAAGGGCACAGCCATCAAAGTGTCTCCAGTAGGGGAAAGACGTGATGAGGTGGTGCTTTGGAAAGATCACTACGGCTGCAGTGAGAGAACCCACTGGAGTCGGACAGGATGCTGGGACACATGCCCGGAGGCGACTGCTGCAGTCAGATTAGAAGGAATGGAAGCCGGAGCAGACTAGATACTGCAGGGATGGAGAGGAGTGTGCAGAGATCAGAGGTCTTCAGGAAGACTTTGTAATGCATCAGTTGTGGGATAAAATGAGGGCAGAAGTTGAGGCTGGCTCCCGTGTCCCCAGATTGGGCGGCCAGAAGGATGGCGGTGCCATTCCTTGAGGAAGTGAATACATGAAGAAAAGCAGGTTAGGACAGGGGACCAAGATGGACCAAGTGGAGATGTTCCATTGGCCATAGACTCAGCAGGGTTTTGTAGCACCTGTCGGAGACTGGGGGAAGTCTGGATGGAGAAACACAGGTGGCTTCATGGCCCATGCACCAGGGCAGAGCCCATTCTGCTGGGTTACGTTTAGATTTTCTCCAGCTGGGCTACATAACTCACATGTAGATTGTGTACTGGGAGAGGAAGAGACGCCTCCACTGATTTGTCATAATGCATTAGGAAGGCAAGTCCAGGATGCCTCACAGGGACTTGGGAGGGCAGAGTTGGGAGGGCGGAGAAGAGAGAAGAAAGCCCCCATCCAGGAAAACCTTCCTTATTTCTTTAGTGCCATCACCCCAGGGAGATTTTTTACAGTAAATTCATAGCTGGATGGCATGCATGCACACACCCATGCATACACATACGCGTGCGTACTCACACATGCATGCACACGCGCATCCTGTTCCTTCAAATGACAAGGAGGGATGCTGCCATTGGACGGGGGCGTGCATTTCTGTAAGCCTGGGGCCAATCCTCTACTTTCAGCTCGTTAGGAGATGGAAACTGAAGAGCATTGTACACTCTGCGGACTCTTTCTAGTGACCTGCCATCACGAGAATGTGCCAGACCTATTTCGTGGAGAGCGTCCAAGGCTTCCAGACAGCCGCCCATCGAGGGCCTTTCCCCCTTTGACTGTACCCATGGCTACCACTCTGTTCCTGCCCCGGGTAGCTTTCGCAGCTGTTAGAACCACACTGCCAACATCCTGTGACCCTCAGAGAACCCCAGGCCTGGTCTGGCCACCCAGACACTTGCTGTCAGTAAATAGCATTGTATGCAGTGCCTGCTGTGTTGTGCTGGGCGTTGCACCAGCCCCCCGGGAGAAATGCTCCTTTTAGCTGCCTCACCAAATGCTGAACAGGCTTTTCTCCAACAGGACCATGAAAAGTCTTTTTAGGCAGGGGTCTTTAAAGGCAATCGTGGTCTGTGTGAAGGAAAGGAAGAAAAATCAGGCATTCCTGAAGGGGTCTTGGTACTTAATGAGGAGAAAACCAGAGCAGGCTTGAATCTGAGAGATTTGGATTGGAAAAATTTTAAAGTTGGAGAGCCCTTTCCGAGGTCACCTAAACCAAGTTCATGATCATTTAGCAGTCTATGCGTCCTCAGAGCCGTGCGTCTCCCTGGGGGATGGGGATTTGACTGAGGTCATGATTGGGGCTGAAATGACTGTATCAACATGTGTACTTTCATCATCATCATTTTGTTGCATCACAAGATGGTAATGCTGTCTTCACACAATTGCAGTAAAATCTTCTGGCCAGTGTAAGTTCTCGTGGTAAGCTATAGCCTCTTCACAGCATTCCCTCTTTTCCTGCACTTGAATTAAAATTCCGTAGGAGCCTCAATATCCTCTTAAAGCCACTGTGGTGTGGTTTCCCCATGGCCTTGCATTGAAATCTTCATGGGATCATTGTGGTGCAGTTAAGTGGTTACTGGTACAGCCTGGTTTAACAGTAAAGCCCTAAAAAGCCCTCAGAGTGTGCACCATTCTGTTTTTTTTTTTTTTTAAATATATAAATAAGCTCTGCCATTTCCAAACATACCTTCAAAATATCCAGACATTTCTCTACCTTAGAGACTCTAGTAGTTACTTTCTGATTAAATGGGAAAACAAAACCAAACAAAACTTTGTTTTACTTGCATTTCTGTTTGATGAGGACTTGACTTGTGGCCCAGAATTTCACTTGGGCCCACGTGGATGATGGAGAGCAGATGAAAACGGATGTTTCTATGTAGGGAGCCATTATTAAAACTGCTAAAATGTTAAGCCAATTGTGTGTCTTTCAGAAAGCAGAATTGTCTGTTCTTTCTTCCTTCCACTCCTTATGTCAGCAATATTTCTTTCATGATAACATTTATTTATCAAAGTTTATACTACTTTGACTTTTTATAAAATACCAGTGAAGATAAATGGATCGATTGACCCCAGCAGCAGTTTATTTATCCCTTTAGTCATACTTCAGTGGCAAAATCAATAACCTTCTGAAATATTTGATATTACAGCGGTTCCAGTAAATAGTGACATTCCTGAGCAATGTGCAAGGGGAACTAAAATTTATTATCAACTTAGATTTTTTAGTACCAGTATTGATTTTCCTGGCAACACTTGTGAATTTTTATTTATCTGTAGCTGAGCAAGTGACCTTTGTTTCAGAAAACTGCAGTTTCAATTTGCTGAGATTAGGGGAGTTGGAAGGACATGTGTACATTAGTGAATGTGGGGTGAAAGACAGAAAAGAAACCATGAAGAGGCTCTTTTTGTTTTCAGTACTCAACCTTCTGCGTTCTTTTTTGTGTTGCCAAACCCAGACATTCCAAAGCCACAGGACTTCTTAAAGACAACCTCGTGCCCAGCCCTGTGAGACAGGGTTCTAGAGGAAATGGTATTTGAACCGGCCTTGGATTTGAAGGTGTGAGGTTAGCCTATGCGCGGAGACATGAGAGAAGAGGAGGAGCTGAGAACAGGAAGCAGGAAAGGGGCAGGGATACTGGTGAAGGAAGAGTTAGAGACGAGAAGGGAGGGATGCAACCCTGCTGGAGCAGGGGCAGCAATGGACATGACATTGGCCAACAAGAGGGTGCCCGTCAGCAGGACCTTGGATTTTAGGCCTGGAGGCAGTGGGAGCTGTTGTAGAATTTTAAGCTGAGATGAAAATGTATTTTTTTCCCATCACACGTGTTGTTTATTATTAAGATTGGGGAAAGGAACGTGAAAAATTTGCACACTGTTCCAGGATTCAAAATATAATGAAGTCCTTTCAATTTCCTAAAAGTAAAACTATGATTTGGAGGGCCCACATGTTGAATAGATATAGCAAATTCAGAAAAATATATAAATCATGACTATATAGCTTGCTAAAGTTTTACTAAGTAAACAAACCCATGTAATCAGCACCCAGATCTAAAACTAGGACAGAACCTATAACCTTGACGCTGCCTTCACGCCCTCCCCAAAGGTGACTATTATTCTGTCACCATTAATTATTTTTCTCATTTGGAAATACAGACTGTGCTCTCTTTTCATCTTGCTTCTTTAGCTGACATTAGGTATGTAAGATTCATCATGTTGTCACGTGTAGTGGTAATTAAGGCATTTCCCCTGCTTTTAATATTCCAAAAATGTATCATTGAAAGCTTGGTCTGGGAGTAGGAGATGGGCAGAGTAGACATGGAAGAGGCGTCAAGGGAATGAAGCTGCAGGTCCTAGGCAACGTTTGGGGGTTGAAAGTGTTGGCGCTAGCAAGAGCAAGAGCAGGACTGAGGGTAAGACAAGGGATAGGATTCCCCCAGGGGAGAAAAGGAGAAGGTAAAAGAGAAGGTGTCCAAGATGCCGTTGCTTACGGAAGTGCTCTTCCAGATCGTGAGCTTGCTCTTGAGGTTGGAGATGACACTTTCTCCCGTGTGGGGTCACGGAGCCCTGTGGTGTGTCGCAAGCCAGGGCTTTGGAATCTGAGGGTGGTGTGAGAATGCCGGCCTAGAGCCGCCCTCTGTGCCTCTGTGTCCTCGTATGCGTGAAGATTAAATGAGATGATTCAGTGGCAGCCCTGAGCACCATGCTGGGCACAGGGTAGTTGCTCGATACATGTGAATAGTTCTTACTTTGAAGTTATATATGGGAAAATATTACGTCTTCGGAAAGCTGAAACAAAAGCTAAGGGGGGTAGCTAGTGGGAAGCATCCACATAGCACAGGGAGATCAGCTCGGTGCTTTGTGACCACCTAGAGGGGTGGGATAGAGACAGTGGGAGGGAGATGCAAGAGGGAGGAGATATGGGGATATATGTATACACATAGCTGATTCACTTTGTTATAAAGCAGAAACTAACACACCATTGTAAAGCAATTATACTCTAATAAAGATGTTAAAAAGAAAAAAAAGCTAAGGGGGGAGGAGAGGCGGGAACAGGGGTGGAGTTTGCTTTTTAAGACAAAATAAGTGACTAAAAATTAAATCCAGTACATATGCTTACAATCTAATTTGTCTTTTATTCGTTGCTGAAATACATTCTTATTCAGTAGTTCTCTACCCCAGGTGTAGATGAACTGTTTTGCAAATATAACCTATAATTTTTAAAGATATGATTTACTTTTGTTTGTTATTTGTCACTGTTTTTTCAATTGTACTGTGAAGTTTTATTCAAAAATGGAAAAATGGTCACTTTATCTGCCAAAGTTAAATGAAACATATTTCTTAAAAAATTAATAGAAAGATGAATTCAGCTAATTTACCATAATAGCTATGACCACCATTTTAGGACAACAGAGATCAACATTTAACGTGGGGATGACAGCACAGATTTCTCTCTGCAACCACATTTCTTAGTTAACAGGATGGGAGAGAATCCACTTTTGTCTGGGTTATGCTTATAACTTTATAATGTCCTAAGGGGGAATTGCAGAGAGGGCTGGAAATAGAAAAGTCTGAAGACTTGTTGACCCAGCTTATCAGATAAGGTCTCCAGGATATTTCAAAAGTTAGTCATTTGAGAGGCTTCGTTTTCTTCTTATCAATTCACGATTGATGCGTTTTTATCAAACTGGCAGATCATCATTCTGCTTTGCGGTTCAGGGGCTCTTAAATGAGTCATATTCATTTGCTATGTTTATATCACTTTTTTTTTTTCAACTAAATATTTCAATTCAGTGTTTACTGGCATTTGCCAACTATGTGTCCATCCCTAGTCTGGACAAATAAAAAGGCATAAGATGTGTAAAACTATAAAATGGTGATACAACAAAGTAAATGAGTAAAGACTAAAAGGAGTGGTATAGACAGTCAGCACTCCAGAAGTGGAAGGAACTTAGAAATGGGCCCTGAATCATCAGAAAAAGCTTCACAAAGGGAAAGAAGGTGGGCTCTGAGGAGGCAGGTGAGTGTGGACAGCGGGACTCATTCATCCCTGAGTTTCTCATGAGAATCTGTTGGAATGGCTTGTGGGGGTGGGCGGGCAGGGAGGGAGGCAGGAACAGGGGTGGGGTTTGCTTTTTAAGACACAGTAAATCAGTTGCACGTGACTAAAAATTATATTAAGTATGCATGCTTACAATCCAGTTTGTCTTTTATTCATTGCTGAAATAAAAATTCACCTTTCTGTTGATTTTAATGATATCTGTTTAATGATATCTGTTTCATTTAACTTTGGCGGGTAAAGTGACCAACCACTTTTCCATTTTTGAATAAACCTTCACAGTACAATTGAAAAAATAATGAAAAAAATAAAAATGCAAAGTATATCATTTCTGGAACTTCCCTGGTGGCGCAGTGGTTAGGAATCCGCCTGCCAGTGCAGGGAACACGGGTACGAGCCCTGGTCCAGGAAGATCCCACATGCCGCGGAGCAACTAAGCCCGTGTGCCACAACTACTGAACTGAGCTCTAGAGCCTGCGAGCCACAACTACTGAGCCCGCATGCCATAACTACTGAAGCCTGCGCACCTGGAGCCTGTGCTCTGCAACAGACAAATCACCACAATGAGAAGCCCGCGCACCGCAACTATGAGTAGCCCCCGCTCGACACAAATAGAGAAAGCCTGTGTGCAGCAATGAAGCAATGCAGCCAAAAACAAATAAATAAATTTATATATATATTAAAAAAAAGTAAATAAATTTTTTAAAATTTTTGGGTTGTACTTGCAAAACAGTTCATTTACACCTGGGATAGAGAACTATTGAATAAGAATGTATTTTTGACAGGGAAAAACATGACCAAATGAAACATCTTGACTAGCAAATTTAAAGCACCTTGACTTAATTCTGATTCACTTCAGGTGGAAACTTGTGGCAGGTTCTTGGGTCCAGCTTTGTGCAAAAAAACATCAAGTACTGACCCAGGAAAATTATTTTAGAACCAGAGATGCCTGCACAAGTAGCAGGAGTGGCATTGTGGGAAGGTGGCTCCAGCAGGAAGTAGGTCAGCATGGGCTTTTATCTGTTTCTGCAATTTGGGGATAATAGGTGAGCACTTTAGATGATGTTGATGGGAAGTTCCCTGAACTGATAATAACAGTTTCATATAAATTTATAATATCATATACGTGCTGTATTTACTATATAACCAACTTGGGCCTTCCTACCTGTTTATTCAAGAAACTTAAGGTGAACAGTTTTCTTGAGTTTTCTATGGCCAGATGATTTCTCAATTTAGATTTAGTTTAAAAAAAAAAAAGAAGGGGAGGATGAGGAGGAAGAAGAGGAGGAGGGAGAGGTGGGGAAAAAAGAGAAAGAGAAGAGACAGCCTTTTTACAGTATGGAAACAGCTACTAAGTGTGTACAGATATGGTTTATTATTTTAATCAATTTGCTTTAAATCACTTCCACCAAGTCCCTGATGTGCTGCTCTTTCTTTTTCATCAGCACAGAGCACACAGCCCAGACCTTTATTGGAGGGGGCACCAAGGCGAGTGGGTTCTTCATGCCAGTGTCAGAGGTCAGGCTTTACTGGGGATGAGAGTCCTCTCAGCAGTGAGCTGAGTGTCCTCTGTAAAACTGACTTCAAGGGTTATGTGAATAGGTGCAATTAAATAATATATAAGTGAAGGCTATGATCCTTATTCCACAAGAATATCTTTGTGCTTTAGCCTATCTGAATTTCAACATGTCATATTTTTAAAATCAAAGACACGTTTCTGCACTGTGTTATCCCACACAGTTCAGCTTCAAAAACACATTTACATTTTTTTAATTTATTTTTATATCAGTTTTCTTCTCAAGTGTGGGGAGGTGCTCTGTTGGTGGGATTGTAAACTGGCATTGTCTTTTCAGAGTGCAATTTGGCAATATCTGCCAGAATTTGAAAGTAGAAGCCCTTTAGGCTGGCAGTTTCATTCCTGAGAACATTTCCAGCAGAAATACACACACATGTGCATCAGGAACTAGTAATCGAGAAAAAACTGTCAACAACCTGAATGCCTTCCTCCTGTAGGGAAGAAGTTAAATTGTGGTATAAAAATATTGTGGATTATCTTATGTCAGTTACACAAAAATGACACAAATCTACATATGCTGAATACAGCAAACCTATGTATCTATCTGTAATTGATTAAAGAACTTCAAGAATGTTAAAAAGCAGTTGTAAAACCAATATATAGCCTGATCCTACTTTTATTTTTAAATAGTGACACACAACACTATTAATAATTTGTTATTTGGGGAGAGAGATGCAGACTGGTGCAAAAGTAAAGGGGATTTACATTTTTAAATCTGTGTATTTTCGTGCATTGTGAAGTTTTTTTTAAAGCATGTGCTTTTATGTATTATGTAATTAAGCTTTTAAAAAATATTTTCATGGCATTCATCAGAAAAATTGCCAAACAATCGAAATGCTAAGTACCAGACATGGTCCTTCTTTCTTTCCTTTTTATGTTCCTTCCTTCTTAAATAAGTGATTTTTCAGGTTTAAATAATATTAATAAAACTATACAATAAAATTCCACTCCCACCTTTGTCCTTATCTCTCCTGTTCCATCCCCCAGCACTCTGATAGCTGTATTTATTATCTTATGTCTCCTTCTAAAGTTTTCTTTAAGCAGATGCAATCACATAGGAATAAATATTCTCCTTATTTGTTTTTGTCCTCCTCCCTTTTTTTCTCTTTTTTTTTTTTTTTTACAAAAGATGCCATATCAATGTGCATTTTCCCTTCCTTGTTTTTCTTTTTTCTCACTCACCAGTTTGACTTGGACATCTCTCTCTAGAAGTTTCCTCATTGCCTTATGCAGCTGCATGGTGTTTCATTGTATGGGTGGGTTATGACTTTTCTAAGCACTTTATATGGAACATCTCAATTAGTCCTGTTAGTAGCCCTTTTTATAGGTAAGGACCCTCTGTAGTTCAGAGAGGAAGAGGCTTACACATGAGAAAGTGGCAGAACAGGATATAAACTCAGTCTAAACCTAGATTTAGTTTTGAGTCTCTTAAATACTAATAGATAAAAAAAAGTTCAAGTCAAAATCTGAAGATAATGATAAAAGTAGTCAACAGTTTCTGGATCTTTCTGCCTCATTCCTCTGTCTTAATTTATGAAATCAAATAGTGTTCATCAATGCTCTTCCTCCGCCCATAAAGCTGTCAGTGTTCCTCTGCTCAGGCTGCTGTGACAAAATGCCAGAGACATAGATGGGTGGTTTAAACCACAGGCATTTATATCTGCAAGTTTCTGGAGGCTGGAAGACATAGATTAGGGTGTTTGTTTGCATGGTTGGGTTTTGGTGAGGGCCCTCTTCCTGGCTCGTAGACTGTCTCCTTCTCACTGTGTCCTCACGTGGTGAAGGGAGGGCAAGCAAGCTCTCTGGTGTCTCTTCTTAAAAGGACACTAATCCTATGATGAGGGCCCCACCCTCATGACCTCGTCTAACCCTAATTACCTCCCAAAGGCCCTACTTCCAAATACCATCACGTCAGGGGTTAGAGCTTTGAAATATAAACTTGGGGGGAGACAAACATTCAGTCCATAGCACAGTCCAGAAAGAGACTGTCAAAGTCCAGTCAGTCAGTAACATTTATTAAATACTTGCTTTGTGTAGCATACTCTGAAGTGCTTCAGATATATTCTTAAGAGAAATTTTTCCTGTTGTGAGAGGTGTTGAGAAGGTCTGATCATCTTCATCCTGAAAAGAAAGCTAGACTGACTGTACCAGGGAGCAGACAGGCCCAGCCCTGGTTAACAAAATGGTTTACTCGGATTTAAAAAGAAAAAAATTGAGGGGGAGGGCCAAAGCTGGTTCACTCTATGATGTCTGTCCAGATGGTGACAGTGGCATTTCTCTTCCTCATGGTTCACAGAACGGTCTGTGTAAGCCTCAGGGTGATGAGAATTAGGTGACCATGTCCTTTTTCTTGCCCATGATGGAGCATCACTCCCTCCTGCCCTCCCCCCCCAAATCCACACCTTCCCTCTGTGCTGCTCTAGGATGAGAGGTCATAGTGTTGAATGCTGAGCCCCACAACATTGGAGGTAATCAGACAGTTATTCTCCATGTTATTGATCTCACAGATTCTCTTCCGTGCTCAGTTTGTTGATGTGGATGTGTTACCGACCAGGGTTCTTGGACTCCTCAATCAATAGTAATTGATAAGAGGCCAGATAAGAAATTCAGGCAAGGCTTTATTGGAACTCATGCTGCAGCACGAGGGAATGAAGACGAGTAACAGATTCCCTTGCTCGCTCCCTGAGGAAGGGAGGGAAAGCTGGTCCCTTATGTGGGGTGAGGGTTAGGGTGGGTCCAGGGGTCAGGCTGGAGGGGTGGCTTAGGTGGTCTGCCCACCCGCTTGGTGGTGTCAGATGCAGGGATCATGTGCAGGACCCTGCTTTTGCTCCAGACAACTCAGAAGTGGCAGTTGGGTTTTTGGTCGTTTTGTATCTTGTTGTTCATAATTTGCCCCAACTGCGCAGGCGTGCAGTTATTTTTAGTCCCTTATAGTTTCTTTGTGTTTTGTTCCTCAAGGAGATGTTTGTCCAGGTGCAAGCACTGCAGCAAAGGGTCCCAGGTTCCAGCCTGTCTCAGATGGAAGGAACACACAGGCTTTAGGAAGAATTGGGTGGGAAAGGAGGATGGCAAATGCTGACTAAACTAACGGGGGACAGATCATGGCACTTAGGCTCTGTTGTCTCCTTATTGTGACATCTGAATAATGTTTTATTAGGACCTGTGAGTCCAGGAGGCCCCTCCAAGGAGACTTACATGAATAACATCAAATAATATAGAATTTCCTTTTCCACATTCTAAAACAATTTATATTTGAGAATGTGTCTACTTTGATAATAGTATCCTAGTTTTAAGTTGTCTAGACTCATGTATTATACCCTAAATTTGTGTTAAATCACCCAGGTAGCCCTAAAAGGAGAACTTGTTCTGAGTCTCAGGAGAATTGACTTCCAGGCCTTGTTGGTGCTCTTGACAGATATTCCTGAAACTCCATGTGAATCTGCCCTGTACTTGAATATTCTCACCTTCTTTATAACCATGGGATCATACACTGCAACAGTATAGGTATCAAGTGCTGCAGTGAACATCTGAGGTGTGATAGAACATTGGTAGTTACACCAGATCCTTAGAGAAATAAGAAATAGGCAAGTCATTTAAAATGTTTTCGAGTTACCAAGACATGGCTTTAGAGAAGCCTTCTCAGGGAGAAGGCAGGAACCATTTTCTGCAGGCAGACGATGTTGAAAGAAAATTCCAAACAGAGAGGAGAGTGGCTTAAGAAAAGTGATCCCAAAGAACCTAGATCATCGAATTAAGATAATTACTGTATGAAAATCAATAAGTGTGAATGTCAACCTCTAATGTTCTTCAGGTAATTCTATAAATAAAAGGGGAAGAGAACAGAACAGGAGTTGGCAAACTTTTTTCTGTGAAGGGCCAGATAATAAATATTTAAGGCTTTGTGGATCATCTGGTCTTTGCTGCAGACACTCAACTCTGCCATGGTAGAGGAGCATGAAAGCAGCCATGGACAGTACATAAATGAATGAGTATGCTTGTGTTCCAATAAAACTTTATTTGTACAAACAGGTGGTGGGCCGGATTTGACCCGTGAATCATAGTTTGTGATACAGAAGACTAGTTAAAAGAGTGAAGTTATATTGTGTTTTCAATCTCTTAGTCTCATAACTATTTAAAATCACGCTAGACATCATAATGTATACTGTACAGTGAGATTTGTCCCATAACCGTACATTTATTTTTCTAACTCCCAGTAGCTTATGAGAATATGATTGCATTTTGGAGGCACTGATTTAGTGCTGAACCTGACCATGGAGTTTTTAATTTATAGTTTTTGAAATCTGGCAACCAGTACACATACAAAACTTGCAGATTCCAAGGGTTTTTGTGTTTAAACTTTATATTGTATCTTGTTTTCAGTGACTTTTACAGGTACAGCCCTCCTTGCTAGGGAACTGAAGTTCTGATAGTTAAAAACAGATTTTAAAAGTTAAAAACAACATCAACAATTACTGAGCGTTTACCGTGCGCCAGGCATTATTGTAAATGTTTAAATTTAGTTATAGCAGCAACCCTATATGTTAGGAGATGTAATCCTCATTTTACATATGGGAAAACTGAGGTTAAGTAAATCACCCAGTGTCTCTGTTACCAAGCTTCAAATCTGGCAGCCTGGCCCCAGAGCCTGTCTGTCTCAATGGCTGCCCTGATCACCTCCGTTTAAATTGAGCCTATAAATACTACTATTATTAGCAGCTTATTAAAGTAGACCCTTCCATTCTGAGAATCACGCCCTTTCACAAAGAGATGTGTGTGTTTTTAGTATAGAACAAGAGACTTGAAAGGTCAGAGACCTTTCGGTCTGCTATAATTCAAGTCACAGAATTCAGAAGTAAGGAGAATAAGGGCCAGCCCAGGACAGGAACCTGCCCAGGTAGCCAGGGAATGACAGCACTGAAGGGAGAACTTGGTCTCCTGACTCCTAGATCTTGTGGGTGCTGTCGACAGACATTCCAGAAACTGCATTTGGCACCTCCCTGTATTTGAATACTCTCTCCTCCTGTGTAATAGTTGGCAGCATCTCCTACAGCGTTGAAGATAGCAAATTCTGCACAGGCAGTGAGCAGAGCCCTTGGCCCGTTCCTTCAGGGACCTCTGAAGCCACCCTCCAAGCTGGTGTGATGGACCTGGGAGCCCAGATTTGGGAGCAGGCCGACTCAGCCAGGGCCTTTTAGAACTCCAAGCCCTCAGCCCTGCTTCTTTTGGAGGTCCCCCTCCCCGCCGTCCTATCAAACCTATTAAAATAGACCCACATCCTACATTGAATATGACATTTTGTTTTTTTATTTTAATATTTAAAAAATTTTGAAAGAGACTTTGTAATTTTGCTTTTGAAGTTTGAATATAATTCCTTTAATTTACAATTGCTTTCTGTGTAATCATCAGGCAAACTCAGGAATTCACGGGAAGTGCAAGAACACTAAGCTATACAATTATTTTCAAGTGTAATGGATTTTTAAAAAGAATACTAAATACGTATAACAATAAAAATGACCTCATGTTTTTGGACATTTAATTAAACATTTATTAATTTTGACATGATAGCTTTCTCTTTTTATTTTGGAGCCCATATATTTTCCTTCTTCAGGTCCCAAATATTTGTGTGGGACCTTAAAATCTGGTTGACTTTAAGCCCAGTGCCTGAGAGATAGAATGGTCCCAGACCTGGAAAGGATTCCTGGCTCCACCACCTGCAAGCTGTGTGACATTGGGAATGGTACTTTCAAACTCTGAACCTCAGTGTCTTTGTCTGTAAAATGGGGCTAATATGCCTCCCCCAATGAGATTACATATGCTTTCTTGGTGTTGAGTGAGACATTCACTTCCGACTGTCCTCCATTTGTCCCAGGGATCAGGGTGGGAGGTTTAGTAGCCCTCCCAGCCCACATCTGAAGCAGGAGTGAGAGAGGTCTTTCTTCCCCAGCCTCAGCATCCCAAAAGCTGGGAGGGACTTTGGCTGCCTTTGCTGCAGGCTGCGACATTCTTGCCTGTCTGCTGCTCCTTCCCTCCTGTATTAGTTACATCTTTTTATTCTCCGTTTCTGATGCTTTTGACATCTTGGGGCCTGGCTGACCCTGGAGAGACTGCCCCTCCCAGGGCCGGCTGATTGCTGGGAATGCACCTTTCATATACAAACTAACTAATCCAGGGTCCACACCCTCAGCTACCTCCTTTTTCAGGCTACTGTCCACCTGCCCTAATCACCCCAGGTACCAGACAATTAGGGACAGCCTATGTGCCCCAGAGCCCACTGAAATTACTCAAATTAGCTAATCCTAAACCTGCCTATCCTGCCTCGCCCATTCCTTCCCTTGGAAACCACACTAAAGGCTCTTGCCCACATTTCCCCCTCGCTCTCTCTGTCTCCTGGCCAGCCCTGGTGAGTCCCTGTGTGGCCCCCATGGTGTGATGTGTCCCCTCCTCTTGGGATCTGTGAGTAACAAGCTATATTTTCAATGGCAGTTGTCTTCTGATCTGTTGTCTCCTGTCACCTTACCTGAATAATAATAAAACCTACATTGAAAAGGCATCAGCCCTGGGGAAGGCAGGCCCCAGTGAGCAAGGCAATGAACTCCCAGTCTGCATGGGTCCCATGATGGAGGTGGGGAAGATCCAGCCAACAGGCCCTTGATCCTGCACCTGGTAGGCCCAGGGCATGCAGGGGTCCCTTCTACCCAGACAGAATGGGAACACACCAAAGCCTGTCTCGGACACCCCTGCTGCTGGAAGGACGTGCGAGGGAGGGGCAGCAAGCATCAGCTTGTGAGAACGTGGTGGTTGTAAGAAAGTGCCAAATTCATAGCAGTCACACGTGCCCTCCTGCTCCAGGTCTGCCGCCCCCTCTGACTGACCGTGGACATTCATCTTCCTGGCCAGGCATCATGACAGCCCGAAGACAGGGCTTGCTTTGTTTGTGTCTCGATTAAAAATGAAGCACCAAAAAAAAAAAAAAAAAGAGGTGCCAATGCAAGTAACTTAAGTGTTAAAAGTTTACCTCTTCTGCTTCCTCTCCATTCTTTTTTTACATTTCTGCTTAATTTTCCATTGAAAATCAATACTAAAAATAAATGATTAGAAGCAAAACATGTAAATGTATAAAGCTAGTTAGGAAAACCATGAGCATATACCTAATGGCAAACCTGTCAGTCCCCTAAATTGTGTAAAACTTGCAAAGTACTACCTGGTTGCTGCCTTTTTGGGTGGGAGTGGCCCCAGCAGTTTGCCAGAATTTCACAGGACACTGTGGACTGAGCCCGTGTTCCCATGCCTTCTCTCCTTGCACTAACCCAGAATATCTAGCAGGGGTCCAGGGAGGCTGCTCTGAGAATAAGTCCAAACTAGAAGCCCAGCTCATTCAGAACTTGCCAGTGGACAAGCAGAAGGATACTTGTGTTTTTCAGTGCATGAGGCAGGGGTGAATTTACCATTAAATTAATCAAGCTTAAATTTCAGGGCTTCTGGATTGCATTGTCCTCTTACAAGGCCCTGTACCTCATTTTGTATTCTTAACTTTGCATTTTTTTTCTGAAGAGGTAGCTTCTAGGGCCCACAAAACCCACGTCTGCCCCTGAGAAAGGGGTATGTGGGTGTTATGTGCTGTTTGCACTCCTTTCATATAAATCTGTCATGATTAGAGCACATGTTAAGACAAGCGTCAACATCATTCATAAATAATGGCACCGGTACCGCTGCTAATAAATGTACTTCAAATATGTTATTCATAACATCTTAAAGGACTTGTATTAAAGCCTTTTGCTTTTCTTTGCAAGATTCAGATCCGTTTGAAATCTTTGTAGACTATGAGAAAAAGAAAGAATTGATAAATCAGTGTTTTTCATTCTAGGCAATACATCTGTCCTTCTTCTAGCTTTTAAACCTAAACATGAATTTTTAAAAGCGTGAGGCACACAGTTGCATTATAATTTTTATGACAGTCAAATTAATTCTTTCATCTAGCGCTTGAAACCAATAGAGATTGACAGTCCTATTTTCTTGCTTTAATGATGTTGAACCTCATTGAAAATGAAGATTCTGGATGGTTAACTGGTGTGGAGACTGCTATTGATTTAACTGTCTTGTTGGCTTCGTTGTTCAGCCCTCATTGGCCTCTTGGGCAGAGGGAGGCCCAACAATTGCATTGCTGACATTTCCTTGAAAAGATGCAGTGCTTTGACAAAGACAGCTGCACACTTCAAAAAAGATACAGTTTGGATGTACATGCTTTAGTCTTTTCAGAAGTTACAAGTGATGGATTACAATACACAAAAGAGATGTCTTGAAGTTACGTCGAATTAAATGTCCATCTGAAGTACTTAAGAATAAAAGTCATTGCAGGATGGTGATTTTCAAATTCACACCACTTATACAATTTTTAAAAAGAAATTGGCACAGTAGGAACAATAAAGGAAAAGCTAATACATTTATCTACAAGCACTAGAGTAATTATAACATTTAATTTAAATAAACATTCCTAGTCTTGTAACTGTGAAATCCTGAATATCATGTTGAATATGATACAGAAAATGAAATGCTATTTTAAAGTGGCAAAGTTCAAACATTATACGTATGCTAAAGCTTCTATTTAATTGACAGTTTTTATTCACTTGAAATTTTATATAATGTCCTCAGTGTCTGTGCTTCTTAATAGACAACATCTCTTTAACTTATCCCAATACTTCCCTTATCTACTGTCTTATTTGTTCTCAAAACATCAGTGATGTTTTACTGTATTTAGTTTTTGAGTTCCCGTCCCAATACGTTATTTGGATTATACTTTTTCATCCCTTACTTTGGAATTATCTAAAGTATTCATATTAGGTTCATTACTAAAATATTCCGTGCAGAGTTTTGACTGTGTATCACAGTGTTTGTGAAGTTATTAATATAACAATTGCTGAATTTGGTTACAAATAGTAAGTGCAGAGAGGTAGCTCTTAGAATCATGTGTGCTCATGGATATTTAGTAACTTGCTTGTTTGGAGTTGGACAGACCCAGGCTGAAACCTGTCTCCTTCCCTCGTGGTGGGGTGATCTGGACCAAGTTACCTGCCCTGTCAGGCCTCATTAACTCACCTGTGAATGGGGGGAAATAATACCTCTCATAGGGATGTGATGAACGGTTAATCCCCTGATGTATGGAAAGAGTTCAGCACATTGTCTTTTACTACTACTCAATACTTGACAGCTGTATAATAGCTTTAATAATAAGGACAACAGTAATAAAAATTGTATATTTAGCGAATGCTAACCATGTTCCAGATACTGTATTATGAACTGGGACTTTAAAAAAAATGACAGAATAATTCCTAACATTGAAGCGATTATATTTTTGGGGAAAGCACATATATTTAATGCTTTATTATTAATTGTAGTATAATAACCGAGTTGTTGTTAATACACACTATGATAGTTTGTGAGCAGGGATAACGTGTTGCTTAAAATAAATCAACTTCATCAAGGAAGCAGATGCTTAATTAACAAGTGCAGCGTTACCTTACCCTGAATAATCAGTTATAAGAAGGCTCAGGGCTTCCCTGGTGGCGCAGTGGTTGAGAGTCCGCCTGCCGATGCAGGGGACACGGGTTCGTGTGCCGGTCCGGGAAGATCCCACATGCCGCGGAGCAGCTGGGCCCGTGAGCCATGGCCGCTGAGCCTGCGCATCCGGAGCCTGTGCTCCGCAACGGGAGAGGCCACAACAGTGAGAGGCCCACGTACCGCAAAAAAAAAAAAAAAAAAAAAAAAAGGCTGAGAGTCCTGGATGAATTTATTGTCTTTCTTACCCAAAGAGGAGCCTAATAACAAAGGTTTTCTTCACTCTACTTTTGTGTTTCCAGGACATATTGTCAGGAAACAGTGTGTTTTTACCCCTTCTGGACTCAAGACAGGTTCTCTGACTTGGGGCTGCGTTTGCTAGTGGCTTAGACCTCTTACGTTGTGTTTCTAGAGATGGAGGCTAAATTGGACACGGGGGGGTGGGGGGGCAGGTGACCAGATTAGCTCAGCTGTCTTCCATCTGCACACCTGCTGCTTTTAGGAGCTCCGCCCCACCGAAGCCAGGCGGTGGCTGCCACCTGTGGGGAGAAACCAATGGTTCCACCCTTTCAAACACCAACAGGTGATAGGGGTTTCGGTACATGAGCTAGTTCAACCATCCCATTAAAGGAAGTTGAGAGACGATGAGTGACAACATTTTACAAATTAGGACTTGAAATTTAATTGAGAGAAATTTACTATTTCCTAAAGTTGAAGTCACTATATTTTAAAGATTATTTTTCTAAATTGAAATCCTTTTAAAAAGAATATCTTTAAGAAAACAGCCCAAATTAATATAGTAAAATTTCTTCATGAATACTGTTGTTCTTTTTCCCATCAAGAAATCTACAGATCACATGTTATAATATAATGGAATTTCTTCTGCAGCATCATTTTGATGTAATAGATGTCTGCCTTATTGTCATTGAGTTTTTTTCAATTTGGCTAATAAAATTTCTTCCATGGAGCATGGTATACAGACCCTTTTTTAAAGGACCTTAATCCAATGGACTTGAAGTTAAAATAGTCCAAAAGCAATTAGAAACTCTCCTGATGGCAAACTTGCATGCTTTGCGTTTGCCTGGCAGGGAGGGGACCGCAGGCCTGACATCATAGGAACATGTCCATCCTGTGTTAGGGAGGCTGTCTGACCTTGCATGTCCCTCCTTTGTTCCAGAAAAAACATTTTTCTTTAATGACTCTAGTGTATTAATTTTCATTTAGCCGTGGGGATCTTGGAGCATCCATGTGTCAGGGTAGGATGAGACCAATCTGAAGAAAGGGTTCCCTAGCAAGACCTGGCCCGGGGTCAGATGAGCATTCTCCCAATTTGGGAATGTGTGGGTGGAAAGTTAATGATAAGACCCAGCTAGCATGAGGCTGGGCACCCATCTTAGCGTCATGTAAACCTTTCTGAAGTGGGAAAGAGATAATAAATCTGAAAGGCACGATATAACTGAACAGAACGTGAACAGGGTTGGATATCAGGCAGAGAGGCATGTTTAAAGGAGATATTTTTAATGTATTTTGAGGATTTAAAAAAGAACTGCCCACCTGGTTCAGGCCTCGTTCCGCCTCACCCGGATTCATCACCAAGAGTAAACTGGATCAATAAACTTTTGCTGTCTACACGTCCCCTGTTCCAGTATCTCCTGGCATGTCTCCAGACAGTAGGGGACGAAGTAAAACTAGTTAATAACAGGCGAGCCTCCCTTGCTTATACTGCAGCAACAGAAGGGATATGGAGAAACCCAGATTCCAAGGCTGGCCCTGTCAGTATGATCTGCCCAGAAGTGAGATCTGCCCTCCAAATGACCTTGCTAAATGGCCCCAGTGAGAAGGTGAATTTCTCTCCCAGCCAGGAAGGGCAGATCCACCACCACCAAGTCAGTGATCACTGAAAAAGGACCCCAAAGTGTTCTGTACCTTTTACTGCCTCTGAAAATTACAAGGAGCCAAGGATGAAATTTTCAGGACTTACAAGGCCCCTGCACCCTCATCCCGGAAGCCAGCAACGACTAGGCACAAACACGAATTTAGAACATAGAGTATCTCTCTGAGACTCATTTTTCTTCAAATTGAAGGTGGGAACAGGAAAATCATTTGGAGATGATTACATTTTCATTTAGTCCTTACTCTGGGTAAGGTACTAGGTTATAGGTAGGCTCTATGCATTTCAGTACCAGTCACAATTCCTGCCGTTAGAGAGATGGTTCAGAAGGAAATGCCCAAATGAGCCAGACAGGAAAGCTTTGTGTGGGGCTGCCGTGGGCTCTGTGGGCTCTAGATTTATCCTCTGGGTGTCAGGGAGCCGTTCAAAGTTGGTAAGCATGAAGAGCTAAGTGGTGAGTGCTGTGTTTTCAGATTAACCTAACAGTAGAGGGTAGAGTTGTTTGGAAGGGGTGGGTGACAGACAAGCTTGTAGGGCATCATTTCTGGCTAAAGAATCCCCAAATGTGGGAAGACACATGGATTCTTCCAGGGAATACCCTTGATAGAGGGAAGAACTGGGGTTGGAGGATGGTAAGAGAAGCAAACACGGTGAACCCAGCCATCCTTACACCAGGATGGCTCGCCTCTGGGCCCTGGCTTGTGGTCTTCATGGGGAAAGTTGGCAGGCCTTATAGCATACTCAGCTTTCAGTAAACATCTAACTTTGAAAATCTAGATTAGTGAACAAGCAAATAAAGGACCAATTATTTGCTTTTCAAAATGGTTCCCTGCTTCAGGAGGAATTGTAGTAAGAATTACTTTGTAGACCAAGCTCTCTACACGTATTTAAAACTTGACGTCTGTTCCTCCGATATCCCATACATTGGGTTAAAAAAGGGAACATTTATCCTGACTGCACACAGTCCTCATCTCTTCATTGGGCTTGTTAAATAAATCAATATAATCCCTGTTCGGTGATTACCTCGTGGAATAATCAAGCTGAGTTGTGTCTTTTTGATAAACCAGACCCCTTCAATGAAGAGTAAACTGCCAACCATTGTGAATGTAGCAAACTTTTATTAACTGCAGTGCTTCTTTCTTCCTGAAATGTATAATCATTCCCTCTAGCCTGTTTTTATTTTTCCATATACCTAAGACTAAATTTTAGTCCCTTCCTGACTCAGTCGATGGCTGTCTTTTGATTTTAGGTTTAGGATGTTTCGGTTGAGAAGGAAAAAGCAGCCACCTTGAGGGTGAGAATGGGCACATGATAAAAGAAAGGGCATGTTATTTTCCTTCTCTCCATGAAATCATGGTTTGCCCAAAGAAAAAAGACCTTTTGTGAAATGCGGTAGTTCTCTTCCAAATGAAATTGAAGGGTCACTCCAAAGATTAATGATTCTGAGATGTTAATTCAGAGGAGAATTTATTTTTAAAAGCTGAGATTTATTCTGAGCCAGAGGATTCTGAGTTCAGCTGGGGGACTAATGAAGCATGTATTTTATTTTGTGGAGTTCCTAGTGGGACTGTCAGTCATTTATAAAGGGGCCTGTTTGCAGGAATTTTAGATCTGGTTAAAACTCTATGCATTCAGACTGTGAGATCCTTCTTCACTGGGAATTTTCTCAGAAAACATTTACGGAGGAGCTTATTTCTTTTATACTTGAAAGGTTTCGTGTGTGCGCGTTCTGTGTTTTTAAGAAGGTACCATATTGGTGTGAATTTATGTTATTGAAAGGTTGCAAAGGTTAAAAGGCACATTCTCCACAGCAGGGAACCTTCCCGTTCCTGGATTGGACATTGTTTTTCCTGCCGGGGGTCAAAAATAAACTAATTTATTGATATCCTAACCAATTATCTTCCCAGACTGTAGATAAGGCTTAAATCCCACTTTAAAATACATCTGTTGATGTATACTTTCTTAGACTTAAATGTCTGTGTAGAATCATGCCTTGTTTTTCTTTGTCGGGAGTAGCGTTCACTTTATCGCTCAAACTGTATCCCTTCCCCATCTTGTCCCTTTTCCACCAGGACTTGTTAAGTCCCCATGGACACATGGCATTAACTTCCCCCTCACTCATTAGTGCGGTTCTTAGATCGTAAACCAATCCATGGGCCCATCGAAATGTGCATTATTAGGAAATTGATGGGCAAAAGTGAAATGGCCATGGCTTGAGCTCAGACGACAGAGTCTCTTTATGTGGCCAAGTGTCGTGTTGACAGTCTTGAGCCTTGCGTTGAATTCAGCTCCATCACGTTATAAAGAAAATTCTCTGGGACTTCCCTGGTGGCACAGTAGTTGGGAGTCCACCTGCCAATGCAGGGGACACGGGTTTGATCCCTGGTCTGGGAGGATCCAACATGCCGCGGAGCAATAAGCCCGTGTGCCACAACTACTGAGCCTGCGAGCCACAGCTACTGAGCCCACGTGCCACAACTATGGAGCCCACACACCTAGAGCCCATGCTCCACAACAAGAGAAGCCACTGCAATGAGAAGCATGCGCACTGCAATGAAGAGTAGCCCCCGCTCGCCGCAACTAGAGAAAGCCCACACACAGCAACGAAGAACCAATGCAGCAAAAAGAAAAAAAAGAAAGAAGGAAAGAAGGAAGGAAGGAAAGAAAGGAAGGAAGGAAAGAAAAGAAAAGAAAAGAAAAGAAAAAAAAAATCTCCATTAAAATAACCCACAGAGGGCTTCCCTGGTGGCGCAGTGGTTGGGAGTCCGCCTGCCGATGCAGGGGACGCGGGTTCATGCCCCGGTCCGGGAGGGTCCCGCATGCCGCGGAGTGGCTGGGCCCATGGGCCATGGCTGCTGGGGCTGTGTGTCCAGAGCCTGTGCTCCGCAACGGGAGAGGCCACAACAGTGAGAGGCCTGCGTACCACAAAAAAATAAATAAATAAAATTAAAAAAAACCCCACAGGTTGTTCAGTGGAATATGCAGGCCTTACCATGAGCCCCTACTTGTCATGATGCACTCTTTCATCAGCCAGACCTTCAGAAGGGGATGGTGCTCAGCCAGAGGGGGGCCATCACTGGGCATGGCCACTAGGTATGGAAACTTCTCAGATGCAACAATCCCCATGAACCAGACAGGCTTTGGGGGTGTCCCTCAGGCCAGGCCAGCGGTTGGTTCCTAACCACTGCAAGAGCCCAGGCTTTCCTACGATGCTGCTTACCAGCTTACTTCTTTCCCAGCTGGATGGCTTCAAGCCGTCCCCCCTGGGCTATCTCTTCAGCATTCTGACCTCATAAAATAGAAAGTCTCTAGAATACCTAGCTTGGTTAATGATAATTTATTCTGCAGATTGGGGCTGTAGAAACCCCCTTGCACAGATTAATGGCTGTTCCCTGGACATCAGGTAAACCTCAGCAGGGCAATTATTTGTATCTTTGTTTTATTTACGTTCACTCACGCACACAGAGCTGAGACTGGCTAGACCGAGCTGAGCTCTCCCATAAGCAGGGACAGCCAAAGAATGATTTATAAGTTGCAGAAAGAGAGGATAGGCTGGGGGCGGGAGGGGAGGGGTAGCCAGGGAGAGAGAGACAGACAGACAGGGAGAGACAGAGAGAGGCAAATGAGGACCAATCATGCCAAAATGAGACATGATTCGCTGCTGTTTTCCTTTCCCAGCGTATTTTTTCCTGGATGCCTCCCGAGCAGTGCAGTTCCGTCACTCCTGTTGTGTGTGTGCTCATGCATAAATTCAGGTCAAGTACAAAAAACCCTGATTTCTCTATTCATCATAGGAATGGGTAATGTTCTTATCAATACGTAACAAGAAATTGCAACTAATTTGGCTCCTGACCTTATTCTTTTATCATTAATGGTTGAAATGGTGTTTGCCTAGCCGTTAATGCATTCGGTTCAGTAAACTCAAGCTGTTTGAAATTTTCACTAATCCTTGCCCACTGAGTGCTTCCCTAGACCCAATCACTTATGAATAAAACAATAAAGCAAATGCTTGCACAGGTTTCTAAGATTTTTCCGGATCAGACATAATTTACAGGGCACAGTATTTTAAAATGAGGTTTGGGGTTTTTGTGGTTGTTTGAAATCTCAGATTCCAAAGTACTGGAGAATGAATGAACTGTTTACTGAAAATATGAATTACATGAACCTACCCCATAAAGTGTTCAAGTATTGAGGGTTTTTTTTTCCTCAATGAAAAAATGAACCGATATATAAGAATAAAAGTAGAAAAATGGTTTAACACCGAGCACAGAGATGCTTTTCAAATGAATCCGTCTTTGCTATTTAATTTACATTTTGAGGGGTCATTAGGATGATGAATGACACGGCTGGAGAATAAAACACACTTCCTGAACAAAAGACAATCTCTGTAGCCTAATAACATTTTATGCCAGCACTTACATTTGTCAGAAGTGGATGCTATTTATCCCTATGATTATTTAAAAATCATTTTTATTGTCCTTTGTTCTGTGTCCTCTTCGGGGAATTTTAATTCAGAGTTTGACACCTACTTATTAACTTCAGTGAAGTATGGAGTACAAAGGCCTCTCTACTCTATAAAGAATTCTACACAGCCATGTTTCTGTTGCCTGCAGCTGTACACAAATTAGCTCAGTTTGGATTTGTTTCGATCAGAAATAGAAAGCCTGTTGGGATAGCGTGTAACCTTTGCTTCCTTGAGGAGGCAAGTGCTCCCTCGGTCTGAACCAAGCAGGGCTGGCGGAGTCGACAGAAGGGGAATTTTCCTAATTATGCTGCAGCCCTTCTGCATAAATGCGTTACTTCCATTTCCCCTGCCTCCTCCAACTGCTTCCCCCCACCAACGACACTCTTGTCATCTGTTGCCACATACTGATGCCTGTTCTCTCCTCTCCCAGCCTCCACGTCGACTCCCACACCCTCACTCTTCTTCCAGATTGCTTCTTCCCGAGCCATCTGTTTCCCGGGCTGTGTATCTTCCCATCTCCTCCATGGGCTAGGTTTGTTTCCAGGGTGGGTAGCACCCTTTGGAGATTGAGTGGGAGTCCTAGATGCATGATGAGATCCCCGCCAGGAACCCTGGAGCGAGGGATTCTCCATGCAGCGCGGCCACGAACCCTCCCCCACTGCCTGGGATGCGGCCGCAGCATCCTTCCACCCACGCACAGCCTCGCTTCAAGCCTCGATTGCCACACACCACCCCGGAATGCCAACTCATTTTCCTTGTGACTCATCTTGGGGGTTTTTATAAAGGGCAAGTGTCTGCTCTTTCGCTAGAGGAAAAACAGCCCTGACGCAGTGAGTCAGAGCCTCGGAGGGAGCCGTGTCCTGGGAGGTGGCTCGGCAGCCCCCGCGGGGCCCTCCCAGGGCGTGTGACACAGAACCAGGCAGTGTGCAGCGCTCTCCCATCCACTTTCATAGGATTTGCAAGGGCTTCATCATGATCTCATTCCTCCATCTAGACTCACGCCTGCCTGCTTCAGGTGACCTTACGTTTTCCAGTCGACTGGAAATAAAACAACCAGCAACAAAAGCTCAAAGATGAATTCTTGGAAAGTAAAATGCTGATACTAATTTTAAATCTCTCTTATCAAATTATCTTGGCTGTTGATACTTCAGATCGATATTCTGCAGGGAATCCAGCTTTGAGTTATGGAACTGGCTTCATTAGCAATTTAATGAACATACAACCATCTTACCACTGTCATTGTTATTTTTAAATGATATTAATAAGGGAAACTATTTCTCTTTGGTCCTTAACTACTTTAATTTTTTTAATGAAAGTTAAAATGATAATTGATGATAGCTAATACCTAAAAGGGTAGCTATTTTATCTATTCCAATGGACACTAATAATAATCAAAAAGGGCACTAAAAACTCAAGAAAACTTAAGATCAGCATTTTCATATTTGGGACAGGAACACACAGATGGGGCCTTGGGCACATTGGCAAGACCAGATTGCTTGTGAACCTGGCCACATATGAAATAATGACCAATTTCTTTTGCTTCTTTTTTGCAAAATAAACATCAGTTGTTTATTCTCAGTTGACTCTGAGCAAACTTTCCAGAAGCTAGAATTGCCTTCACAGAGAACCTCTGACTGTTTTCCTAACATGGGGTAATAATAATAGAGAAATTTTACAGAGGGGGCTCTGTGCACCTCTAGGAAATGGAAGAAAAACTGATATGCACTCTGTAGTTTCTATGTAATGCTTCATTGGTATTGTTAATATTGTTGTTATCTAGACATTTATGGAGTTACTAGGAGGTTGGTGAGCATGGCTCAGAAGATATAAACATGGTCCCTGTTCACAAAGCTGAATTTAAATAGCTTGGAGATGGATCGTATAAACATAAAAATTCAGGTAAAGGAAACAATTTCAAGAAAGGAATTCCATGAATCTGCAGAACTCATTACCGACTGCATAGGGAAGTCACTGACTTTTTTTCAAAAGCATAAATAGTAGGTATCTTTGTGAAAGAACACAATCTGGAAAACAGTTTTAGGGCTGCATGCTCTGTGTTTCCCTCACCATGACCAGCTCTGGGATTATTTTTTTCAGCCCTATGAGTTATTATTTCATTGCTTCTACCCAGCAGATTCCTGGGCTGCCCTGAGTGCAGACTTCATGCAAACAAAGAAAACCTGATATCTTCTCCAAAGTGAGCTGATTTTTTGCACTTCATGTTGTCTAGTTTTTTTTCTTCCTCTGCCCATGTTTAATTCAGATATTTGCAAGATATTCCATAGACTTAAAGAATCAAGATGTGTAAAAAAGGATTACTGCTTAAAACTGGTATATTGACAGGATGCTATTAAAAAAGGAGTGCGAAAACAAAACCTGTTAGCAGGCATCAGGGATCACCCATCTTTTACTTGCGAGACTTCACATCACCAAATCAAGAGTTTAGTGATAGCTTTCCTAAGTAATTGATTGAAACGTCTTACATGCTCTTAAATTTACACTTATTAGCGACTATTTTCAGATTGTATCAATTTTCATAAAAGGATGACCCCAGAGAACATGAGAATTGGAAGAAATAGTGTTTACTGACAGAACAGAAATTTGTTTCCTTTGTTTCTAGTAAAATCTACTTATTATAAAGTTGTTAACAATTCCAGGCTCGTACTGCTGCCGGACCATAGTAACACCATAGTAAGTCGAGAGATGAGGTGTTGGGGCAAAGCATAGTGCCTTTATTCATAAAGCCAGCAGACTGTGAAGATGGTGGACTAGTGTTCCAAAGAACCATCTTACCCGAGTTAGAATTCAGGCTTCTTTCATTCTAAAAGGGCAGCGGGGGTGTAGCTGGTTGTTGCAGACTTCTTGGTGCGGGAATCCTTTGTTCTTGCAGCTGTCCACAGCCCATCTGGTCAGAGTGTTCCTGTAAACCTCCAATAAGTCAGTTGTTATTCTCTGTTCTGTAACTGTTTATCTCTATATGAATGCAAAAGTGTTACACCTCTTAAGGTGAGAGCATTGAGAATGGGTTATCCTGTATATTTCAGGATATAGACAACATTTTTCTGCCAAAGGTGCAGAGGCAGCATGACTAAGCACAGGCAACAGAGGTTTAATGGAAGAGGTTCAATGTGGAGTCAGGTTTGTTCTTCTCTGTTGCAAAGTAACTTTTTTTTTTTTTTGCGGTATGCGGGCCTCTCACTGTTGTGGCCTCTCCCATCGCGGAGCACAGGGTCCGGACGCACAGGCTCAGCGGCCATGGCTCATGGGCCCAGCTGCTCCACGGCAGGCGGGATCCTCCCGGACCGGGGCACAAACCCGTGTCCCCTGCATCAGCAGGCAGACTCCCAACCACTGCGCCACCAGGGAAGCCCCACAAAGTAACATATTAAAGGAAGAAATCATGAGACTTTGAATTGATTTGGAAGGCTCTGAGTATTTAAAAATCCATCATGAATGGGTAAAGCCCTCTTAGTGTCCCAATAAATAGATGATTTCAGGATGGGAGTTTCCCTGACTCTGAAGTACAAAAAGGTAAATAAATAACAATTGAGATGTTTATAGATTGTACTCCATATAAAGTTATTATCAAAAATTGGCTATATTCCCAGTGCTGTACTTCTAATTTATTTATTGTATACCTAGTACTTTGTATATCTTAATCCCTTTCACCTATCTTGCCCCTTCTATTGTATACATGAAACTAATATAATATTCTAAGTCCGCAATACTTCAGTTAAAAAATAAGAATATATTTGCATAAAAAATGAGATTGTCTAATCACAAAGGGAAGAACATTCCATGGCAAGAACTCTTCCTCCTAGAAGTTATCATTTAGCCACTTAAAATTCAACCAAAAGAATTTTGTTCCAAGGTCAAATGGCCCTGCCTTGCTTTTTCTTCTCAGCTTAAGCTAAGCTCCTGTTGACCTGGAGAATATTGCCATAGAGGTTACACAGACTTCCTCTTCCTGCTTTCTGTTTTCTCCTACATATTACTAGAAAATGGCATTCTATTGGATGTCTGTTTCAACATAGAACTTAACTATTTGGTACTTTTGCAATGCTTATTGCTAAATAATCGAGGTAAGCTGACTAACAGCATCATGTCTGTGGAACTGAGCAATGTTGAGGCTGTGATAGAATAATAGT
Organism: Mesoplodon densirostris; assembly: GCF_025265405.1. Lineage (NCBI taxonomy): Eukaryota > Metazoa > Chordata > Mammalia > Artiodactyla > Ziphiidae > Mesoplodon > Mesoplodon densirostris. The sequence goes on from NC_082674.1 coordinate 71,566,219, forward strand.
GTGGTTTGATGTGACTCATCCATTCATTCAGCACACATCTTGTAAGTGCCTTCTTTATGTCTTTCTTACCACTTTATCTCCAGCATCTAGTTAGTGTCTGGCACCCAGTAAGACTCTGAATATTTGTTGAATGAATGAAGAGCGCACTCTTTTGTGAATTACACTGTTTTTGCATAGTAGGAAATTAATACCTAATATCTGGATGATGGTGTCTAGGGTCTGTGTTAGCAATGTTTATGCTAGTGGCAAACAAAAGTTGCAGTTGGCGTCTAAACAAAGTAGTATATTGTGCTTATAAAAAAGAGTTTTCTATGTCACTTAATATTTTCATTGCATTCCAAATATACTCATGTGGGCTTCATGTGTTTCATGAACATGCCATGAACGTATGGCTACAGAATATTGGTCTTTAATAAAGTGCCTAGGACAGTCTCATCATAAAAGAGGTCTCCTGTCTGTCGTGCCAACAATTGTAATGGCTTCCACAACCCATGGGCTCTCAGTGTCTTTCTTCACATTTCCAGTAGTTCCCTTTCTCATTTCTCATAGCAGTAGTTCCCGCCTGTTAGGACTGCACAATGCCCGCATCACGGCAGGTGATGGACATTTCTACCTGATGTTCACTGACATCCCAAACAGAGCTTATTGTCTTCCTTCCACCCCGTGTACCAATATCATCTCCTCCTAAACATCCCCATCTCAGTGCCGTCCCTGTTCTATCCTGACCACTCCAATTCATCTTTCATTCTTTTGCTGCTATAAAATCTAAATTTGATTTTATCTCCTGCTGAAAATTTTTCAATAAATGCCCATTATAACTGAGGTTCCCATTGTAACTGATTCAGATGGCAGAAAAGTTGGAGAAAAAGAGTACCAGGCTGAGAGGCCACCGCAATGAGAAGCCCGGTCACCACAACAAAGAGTAGCCCCCGCTCACCGTAACTAGAGAAAGCCCACGCAGCAACGAAGACCCAGCGCAGCCAAAAATAAATTAATTAATTAAAGAAAAGAAAAAAGAAAATACCTCCTGGAGATGGAGTAGACTTGACATTGTTGAAGTAGATGTGACAGTAAGACAGCAAGTGGCTTTATAGGGTGGACAGAGGAGGTGAGGCGGATGGAAGAAGTTTAGGAACAAAGATCAAGAGTTCAGTTTTAGACATTTTGAGATTTCTGTGAGATAGTCCAGGGGATGTGCCAGGTAGACAGATGGATAAGTGAGCCTGGAATTCAGCAATAGATCCAGGCTGGAGATACACGTTTGGGAATTAACTTACAAATGATGTTTGAAGCCGCAGGGGTGCAGGGCATGACCAAAGGCATGGGTGTGATCGGGAGGTGAAGAAGGCGCTGGTGAGCCCTTTGTAGCCATCAGGAAAATTAGGTGCTTGGGGAGGAGCTGGCAAAGGAAAGTGAGAGTCGGGGAGAAACCAGAAGTCACCAAAGCCGTGGAAGCCCAGGGAATAGAGTCAATGAAGGAGGCGGGGCCTGCCCTGCTTAGAATGACAAGAAAGATAAAGACCGAAAAAGCCTATTGGATTTGGCAATGTAGAGATCATGAGTGGCTTTAACATGAGCCATTTTTGTGCAGTGATGGGGCAGGACCTGGACTGAAGTCATTTGATAAGAGTTAACGTCACAGAACGCCTGGGAGACTGTATCCACCAGGTATCCCACCAGGCTGTGGGGAGTATCTGGGTGTGATCAGGGAGGTCCTCAGCCTTCCAGATTCTAGACCTCTTCAGATTCAGAAACTCTCCCATTCATTCATTCATACATATAGTGTCATTCAGTCAGTAATAGTAATAATAATTGTACTTAAAAAATAAAACAGGGGAATGGGTTCAGGGAGTGAGTTGCGTTGGGAGAGAGGGAGCTCATTTAAATCAGGTGGTCAGACAAGGCCCCTGGGGCTGTGATGTCTGAGTCGAGACCTGCCTCTCAGAAGACCAGCCCTGGGGGAGCACGGCCTGGGGAGCACAGCCCAGGGGAGCACTGTTTGAGGCCTGGAGAACGTCCAGGCAAAAGGCCTCAGACAGGATAGATCTGGGCCTGTTTGAGGGTCAGGGAAGAGGTGCTCTGGCCGCAGTGCTCTGAGCAGGACAGGAGGGTGGTGGTTCAGGATGAGGCCGGAGAGGTACGCATGGAGCAGACAGCTTGGGAGGAAGGTCATTAGTAGGCACTCACAACGGAAGCACAAATGTATTGTCTTAAAAATTCATACAGGTTTGGGGGCTTCCCTGGTGGCGCAGTGGTTGAGAGTCCGCCTGCCGATGCAGGGGACTAGGGTTCGTGCCCCGATCCCGGAAGATCCCACATGCCGTGGAGCGGCTGGGCCCGCGAGCCATGGCCGCGGAGCCTGTGTGTCCGGAGCCTGTGCTCCGCAACGGGAGAGGCCACAGCAGTGAGAGGCCCGCGTACAGCAAAAAAAAAAAAAAAAAAAAAAAAAATTCATACAGGTTTGGGCTTCCCTGGTGGCGCAGTGGTTGAGAGTCCGCCTGCCGATTCAGGGGACACGGGTTCGTGCTCCGGTCCGGGAAGATCCCACATGCTGCGGAGCGGCTGGGCCCATGAGCCATGGCCGCTTAGTCTGCGTGTCCGGAGCCCGTGCTCCGCAGTGGGAGAGGCCACAACAGTGAGAGGCCCGCGTACCGCAAAAAATAAATAAATAAATAAATAAATTCATACAGGTTTGTATTTTCCTCCATGATGTGTCTGTGTCTGCCTTAATTTAAAGAAAATCACATTAGTACCATGAAGAAAAAAAAAACCAAATCATTTTCCTATCTTGTTTGCTGCAGGGACAGATGTGTTTGTCCCGTGTGTGTCACATTTTGAAAGCCAAGCTGAGCTGCAGAGCTGACATGGCCCATCAGGTCCAGGTTCCAGGCAATCCCTCATCTCTCTTGCTGTCACAATATTTTGAGAACCCGGACACACGCAAAGACATGAATGTAAACGTCAGCTATTTTTCCCCGGTGCTCTGAGGGATTCGCAGGCAACCCCTGAGCGAGGTTCTCGGGACACGCAGAGGCAGGGCCGTGGATGTGCTCAGACCACACAGGGGAAAGGCAGCAATTAGAGCTTTTTTTTTTTTTTTTTTTTGCGGTACGCGGGCCTCTCACTGTTGTGGCCTCTCCCGCTGCGGAGCACAGGCTCCGGACACGCAGGCCCAGCGGCCATGGCTCACGGGCCCAGCCGCTCCGCGGCATATGGGATCCTCCCAGACCGGGGCACGAACCCGTATCCCCTGCATCGGCAGGCGGACTCTCAACCACTGCGCCACCAGGGAGGCCCTAGAGCTTTTTAAACAGAGATCTCATCGTTGGGGCATTTGAAGGAGTCCCTGACCCGCTGATCTTTTTAAAACGATCTCAGGGAAATACTCAACCGAGGACTTTTTCAGTGCAAATGACTGATGAATGTTCTCCTCTTTATTAAATCACTGAGATGATTATTTTGATCATACCTGCACGAGTCAGGGCTCTCAGGTGATCCCTACTCCCCTTTTAGCCAGTCCTTACATGGCACCTACCATTGGCCAGCTTTATTCTTTGGTCTTTAGGTGGTTTATTCCGTGTAGTTGTCCCAACAACCCTGTGGACAGGTCCTATGAATTATCTCCATTCTATAGATAGGAAAACTGAGTCAGAGAGAGGTGAAGTTTTTACCATGTGGTCTCTGAAGGTGCCGAGACCCTTACAGTGGGTCCCCAAGGTCAAAACTCTCTTCATACTAATACAGAACAGTTATTTGTTTTTTTTCACTGTGATGACTTTTCACTTGGTGTAAAAACAATGGAGAGTAAAATTGCATGTCCTTAGCATGAATCAAAGCAGTGCCCCTGCATTCTTCACAGCCGTGTACTCACAGTTAAAAAACAAACAAAAAACCCTGCCAGTTTTACTTAAGAATGTCCTTGATGAAAAAGCAAAAATTATTAGTTTTGTTAGATTTCAACAGCTGAGGGCATGTCTTTCAAATACTCTATAAGTGGGAAACATGTGTAAGACACTTGTGCCTCCCCGGGTAGGATGGTTGGCGAGAAAAACCACTTAGCGGCACAAAAGTGGGACACAATTTTACTTTAGAGAATGGCCAAGAGACACGCGATGATTCTCAGACTTGGGTATTTGGCAGACACCTTCTTGAAAGTGAATGAAGTGAAATTGTCACTTCAAGGAAAACAATTGACAGTGTTTTGTTGCTAATGATAAAATTTGAGCTTGTGAGTAAAAATTAGAAATTTATAAAACTTGTATCTCCCACTTAGGAGCTTGACAACTACGTTAACTTAAACACTTAAAAGACTTTTTTGATGAGACTGGTGGTGATGTAAACAAATATGATTTTTTTTTTTTTTTTTTTTTGCGGTACGTAGGCCTCTCACTGTTGTGGCCTCTCCTGTTGTGGAGCACAGGCTCCAGACGCGCAGGCTTAGCAGCCATGGCTCACGGGCCTAGCCACTCCGCAGCATGTGGGATCTTCCCAGACCGGGGCACAAACCCGTGTCCCCTGCATCGGCAGGCGGACTCTCAACCACTGCGCCACCAGGGAAGCCCCAACAAATATGATTTTTTGATGTACTATAATGAAATGTGTTAGCATATGGAAGATCTGTGTAACTCAACCAACCAATATTTTCAAATTACCAATGCATCATGTTCCATAATAATGCATGTGTAGGAGATTGTTCAAAGTGCCAGATAGATGGATTTTAATGCAGTGAAGTTGCAATGAAAACTTCATTGCTATGATTTCAGAGTTCACCTAACAACTAACCTTTATCCTTTCTCAAAACATTGTTGCCATGTGTAATAAAAATATTCACAACATTGCCTTCAATTAATTGTTGAGTGAGAGTCAACCTTGAAGAAAAATCTACAGGGACTTCCCTGGTGGCACAGTGGTGAAGAATCCGCCTGCCAGTGCAGGGGACATGGGTTTGAGATGTGGTCCGGGAAGATCCCACATGCCCCGGAGCAACTAAGCCCGTGCGCCACAACTACTGAAGCCCACGCGCCTAGATCCCATGCTCTGCAACAAGAAAAGCCACTGCAATGAGAAGCCCGCACACCGCAATGAAGAGTAGCACCCACTCGCCGCAACTAGAGAAAGCCCGCACGCAGCAACGAAGACCCAACGCAGCCAAAAATAAATAAGTAAATATATTTTTTTAAAAAAGAGAAACATTTGCAAAATAAGCCAGTTTTCGGAGCCTTTCCTTATCATTAAAGTAAACAGTAATTTTATTCAACTTATCCAGGTTTTTAATCTTTTTCATGGCGGGTCACAGAGAATTCATTGAGGTGAGAAATAGAGAGCATAGTGTCATAATATAAATAAACAATAATAGTAATAATAGCTAATGTTTATTGAGAGTGAGTGGCCACCATGTGCCAGGCACTTCGCTGTGCACCTGAGACTGACAGATCCTCTGTGAGGCAGGTAGTCTTAGGTTCCTCGTTTTATAGGTGAAGAAACAGATACAAAGTGGTTACCTAACTATCAAGTGACAGAGCCAGCGTTCAAACCCAGGCCATGGGCTTCCTGAGGCCACATTTTAAATAACATGTTATGGAATATAACCCAATTGGAGGGACAGAGTCGCTTCTTTATGTAATTGATCATTTTTCACGTACTGCTTCCTATAGTTGCTAATTGATGTGTTTTTTTCTGCAAAAAGCTTTATTGTTCCCACTCTTCCCGCCACTTAGGGAAGAAGGCTTCCAGGGTGGTTAAAAAGCTCCCTCAGGGAATTCCCTGGTGGTCCAGTGATTAGGACTCAGTGCTTTCACTGCTGAGGGCCCAGGTTCAATCCCTGGTCGGGGAACTAAGATTCCACAAGCCATGCAGCATAGCCCCCCCAAAAAAAAGAAAAAAGAAAAAAACACTTCCCAGTTTTATTGGGGCTTCCCTGGTGGCGCAGTGGTGGAGAGTCCGCCTGCCGATGCGGGGGACATGGGTTTGTGTCCTGGTCTGGGAAGATCCCACATGCCGTGGAGTGGCTAGGCCCGTGAGCCATGGCCGCTGAGCCTGTGCGTCCGGAGCCTGTGCTCCGCAACGGGAGAGGCCACAACAGTGAGAGGCCTGCATATTGCAAAAAAAACAAAAACAAAAACTCCCTCAAAGGCCCAGGAGGCTCCTAGTCATGGAGGGCCTGCCTTTCTCAGGGGTCCTATCCCGGCCCACCTGGGGGCCTGCCAGCTGCGGAGGATAGTCAGGTGGTCACCCTCTCCTCGTCTAGGAAGTGGCTCTCCCAGAAGTCACAGGGATGGGCTCTGTGTGGGCAGATCTAGCTGGGCTGGTGCAGGTTCTCGGAAGTACCAGGATGCCAGGGTGCCACCCCCCTCATCGTGGCCAGCTCTGTGTGCCCGGGGGAGAGCAGACACATCCTCCTGCTCCCCTCTGGCAGCTGGGGAAGTGCCCACGCCCCTCAGGCCACGCCATCAGGGTGGAAGTCTAGGTTCAGAGGGAAGAGATATAATATAGGAGATGAATGCAGATCGACCAGGTGACTTGTCATGACCTCACCCTGGGAGGAGTAATTCTCTTGGATCTGGGAGCTCATGGCTGGTCAATGACAAGATGCCAACCAGAAGCAGAGGATGCCCAAGAAGGTGGTCCAGAGGCTGAGGCTGGGGGGGAGCTTGGAGGGGTTTTGGAGGCTGGTCGGCTCTGTTAGGTACAGACAGTGGTATTGAAGTGAGAGATACCTGCAGGGCCACTGGGCTCACAGTCTAATTCATTTTCTAAAAGCTTTTGTAACGGGGTCCCTGTGGATATGCTGAGACATCACCAGTGCACGGTCCCGGCTGATGTCACCTCCACTAGCTCCTCTGTGCCTGGCTCACTTGCACGCAGTGAATTCCCTAGTGCAGGTTCCCCGCTTTCCAGCCAATCTCTCACTGAACGTACACATTCCTGCTGTTTCTGAGTTTTCAGGAACAGCATGAAAGTAACTCACAGATAAGAGCAGAATTTTGAGTTCATCCACTAGTGACAAAATTTTTAAGAACGTAAAACTCTCCCTTCTAAATCCTCCCATAGAAGTAAGTAACCCTTTGCGACAGGGTTCTATCGTTATGCATTGGCTTCAACTGCTGTCTGGCACATCACTGCACTGTGGTGCCCCCCTGGGTAACACAGGGTAAGCTGTGTTACTCTGATATCCCTTGAAAGGACACACGGTGGTGGACCTGCTGGGCTGGGGATTACGGACACATCTGAATACTCCTTGTTCAGCATTTCTTATGATTCAGTAACGTCAGTCCCAACACTTCCTGGGAACAGATGTCATCATTTCCAAGACTGTATTTGTGATATTTTAAACTGTGGGTTCTCTGCAGTAGAAAGCCTGTCCCAGTCATATTTAATTCCCTCCCATCTGCCCACACCCACGCTCTAGCCCTGCACTTGACACATGGACATAGTAGGTGCTGAGTAAATGTTTATTGAGCCAGTGCCTTCTTTTTAAGGAATGGCTTTGCTGAGACTGAAGAAGTCCTATAATTTTATTAGCCAAATAAATTGTTGGGTATTTTCTGGGAAGATTGCTGATCTCATCCATTCCAAATCCTGGGCATTTGTTAAATGTATTGACTACAGCCCCCTCTGTACTGGCTCCCACAGGGAAGGGGGGCACTGTGCTGGGGGTCAGTTTGATGAGACTCCTGAGCTGGTTGGAGCCAGGGGTGTGGGTAGCTGGGATCACCTCTAAGTCCAGAACGAGGCATCTGTATTCAGGATCAGACTGTTGGATGTTGGCATAGCTCCCTTTCTTCTTCCTACAAAGAGAACACAGCGTCCACCCAGGGAATAGTAACTTTATCCTCTTTCCCTCTTTGATGTTGTTCAGAGGATCGGAGATGCTGCTGATTAAAATGCTCAAGTCACAGGGTCATCCCAGACAGACTCATTGTCCTCAGAACTCTTCCTCTGTCGCTCCTTGCCTTCCTGCTTCTGTACTAAAACTCCCAGCCCCTCTCCAGAACTTTCCTAACAAGATAAAAGACCCCTCCTCCAAGACCCTCCTGCTTCAGGATGCACACGCCCTCAGGGTACCACCTGTCAGACCCCCACCCCCCACCCCCCACGCCTGCCTTGCTGTCTCCCCTTCTGGCCTGACATTGAATTTCAGTAGGATCCAGCTCATGTCAAGTCTATTTCCGATGCTGTGCCCTCTCTGTGAACTGTGAAGACAAGATTAGCAGATACAATCAGCTGCTTTAAGAGAAAAAAAAAAAAAATTTCACAAGGACTGGATTTTAATGATTGCCCTGTTGGTTATTACTACCTGGAGGAATACTGGCTTTTGTGATAGTCTATCTCTGAAGCAGGAAGAGAGTGGGAAATGTGTAGACCTCAGAATACAGGATTTTTTTTTTTTCTTCCTAAGGAAAGAAACCCAGCATCCTTTCAGAAGCTGCGAAAGCCTTCTCATGATCTGGTAGATCCCATCTGTGCGTTTTTTGGTGACATGCTTCAAGTATACAAGCTGCAGTCAAAAGACCTTAAAAAAAAAAAAAAAGAAAGAAAGAAAGAGAAACGTGGGTGTTAATGAGCGAGCCCCAGCTTGACAGCTGTTGGGATAGCTAATCTCTCTCTCCACGTGCCCACCTGTCCCAGGGGCATGATTAGCAAACTCACACTTCCTGGGGGGGAGTCTAGCATTCGGAGGTGTCACCCCAGCGGATGCATCCCAGTGTTGCGTGTGAGGTTGCTCTGCCCTGCCCCCAGCACTGTCCTGTTGGAAACCACAGTGAAATTGATGGAAGAGGTGGTGAGCCCCTCATCTCTGTTTTCACTCCTGGGGGTTGGAGGGGGGCGGGCACTTGGATGAAAAGAGCAAGGCGTTATCAGAGGACATTCTGAGCATGATATATAAGTCATCTGCAGTTCTTCCTTATCTAGGGAGCTTATCAAATGACCTTCTCCAGAGGCCCTTTGAAAATGGGGGCTGCCAGCCATCTTTTTTGGAAATGCAGGCCCCAGGGACACTGTGTGATGGATTCTTTAGCTGCTGGAGGCTTCTCCCAGTCCTGTGATACTAGTAAGTTACTCTAGTCTTGCTGTGGTGATGAATTTTCCTATAGGGTGACTTCAACCTCATCTGCTGTAACACAGCCTGGAACTCCTTACTTTCTCTTTGGTTTTTCTCCTGTGATCAGTTCCTTTCAGACCTACCATGACAATTTCCAATCAATGTGACCCACTTTTGGGAGTGACCATGACTGTCAGAATTCTTCCTAAAAAGGGATTCAGAGAAGCCAATACTCCCTCTAATATTAGGGAAGCTACTTTGTCAACATTCATTTTCTCACCTTTCGGCCTTCTGGTTTACTTCTCAGGCTTGGTTAAAGTATTATTAGGAGAAGAATTGCTCTAACTTCCATTAGGTGTTTTTACATCTGTGTTAGTCTTGGGGGACTCTCAGCACCTGAACATCCTGATAGAATCCCCTGCCTTCTGAAGCAGAGCCCATCTATAGAAGCTGAAAATGCCAGAAACTCCAGCCTCCCTTGAAGCTGGGGCTTAAGCTCGTGATCCAGGCTCTTGCCAGTTTGATTCAAAATTGGAATTGTGGTCCAAGGATGTAGGGAATGTATGGAATCCATACCAGTGAGGTTGAGGACAGTGGTGACAGTGTCCTCTGGTTTCCAGGCTGCTGTTTTCTTGCTGCACCATCCAGTGCCCACCATCCAGTGCCCCCCGATAGGGATGGTATCTGTCACTCACAGAGAGGCGTCTTCCCCAGACCAGCCCCATCTTGCACACTGGGCAGCTTCTCTGACTGTAAGGTCTTCAAGCCTAGCTTTGCAGGGCTCCTGGAGTGTCTATGAGAAACCCAATATTCTCTTTAATAAATGCCATTTCGAATTAAGTTTGCCAGTGTTGGTTTCTGTTGCTTTCTACTGAGAACTATGTTGAATTAGTTAACCTGTCTCTTAGAATGTGGAAGAACTGAAAAAGAGAAATAACTAGTGTAACTCATAGTTGATCATAAAACACTGAATTAGGGAGCTTCCAATTCATCTATGTCCAAACAGTCTAAGGCTGAAATGTAGCCTGCAGGTTTGGCCTTAAGATCTTCAGGGACTCCGCACTCACTGTAGAGCCTAGGTTATTTCTATAAGGATCCAAGTATTGGGAAAATTTCCCTTATCTTGCAATTCTGCTACCTAGCACAATGCCTGACACATAGTAGAAGCTCAACAGATATTTGTTGAGTGAATGATTAAACTGTAATGCCCATCATTGGCTCTAATTTCACCCATAATAGCCCCATAGAATAACTCCAGTCTCTTATTTATGTCATAACCCTTCAAAAATGTGAGGGCTTTATAATATCCTTGACTTTTCACGTCCCCTGAGTGAGCATTTTCCGTGACTTCATGTGTTCCTCTTCTTTGGGCACATTCCTCATGAATGGCATCCAGAACGCAGCACAGTGCGTTATATTTGGCCCATAATAGGGTTGTCCTTTTTTTCTGCATAATTAATGAAATTATTTTTTGGTCAACTTTGCTTCATTGTTGATTCCCACCTGTAACTCCTAAGTCATGTACACATGAGGCTGCTTAAGCTCCATCTCATATGTTCTTGGAGTTGTATCTTTGGGCCTAAATATAATATTCATTTATCTCTACTAAATTCCATTCTGTTGGAATGGCCCATCCAGCTTAATGAGATCTTTCTGAATCTAATTCTGTCATCAAACATATGGAGTATGTGTGGCTAAAATAAGCAGTGTGATAGCCAGGACCTTCTGTGCTCATGTAAATAATTCTTTGGTTTACTCTTTAGTCACTCTTTGTTTCCAGAGTTCATTGCTCATGGGCCAAAGCTGCCCACTTTTTTTTCCTTGAAGGCTTCCAAAGAGTCTACCCAGAGAAGCTCTCCCTTTTCCACTGGTGAGGATGGTCCCCGTTGCTGCCTCTCTCGGCACCTGGTGGCTAGGCGACAGCAATCGGAGCTCTGACACTGTGTCCTTAGAGCATTTTATCTACCCATAGCTCATGGTCACTACTGTTCAGCATGTCACATAGCTGTTGCTTGAGGTCTGGTTCCCCTTCAGCCTCCATGTGTTCTCAGTAGTGTTGTCAGATTGACTCTCAGAATCTCTTCTTTCTATTTACTGCTAAGAAGTTTCCTAGAGGACACGAATTAAAATGCCTAAGAAGCAGCACGTGACCTTCATGTCACCTCCATGTCTCCAGCTGCAAAGAAGGCATAACTCTTTGCCCTTTTGTTTGATTTGGGGTTTTGTGGGGTGTCGATGGTGCTGAACTCTGTCTATCACACTCCCAAAGAACGTGTCAGCACTGACTCAAGTTCAGGTTCATGTTCCGTGAACACATTGGGGGGTCATGAAGCAGAATTCAAGCAAACTTCCTAGTTGCTTTTTTTGCTGAGGCTCTGGTTGCTTGCAGGTCTCCCTGGCATTGCCCAGCGTGGGGACTCAGGCTTCTCCTTGCCCCTTGGAGGTCCGTTACCAGCAGAGCGGTCATGGTGTCTGGAAAGTGGGCAGCCTTTGGTTAGCTGGTCACATAGCTAATCGAATGGCTGATCCTAAGGAGTTTTCATGACATTCGTAGCCTATTAACTTGAGAGGCTCTTTCAAAGGACTGGATTCATAGTTACACCAGTCCCTACAGATCTGTGTTTGTGCTTTTAAAAATGTGTAAAATAGATTGATCAAAACAGAAGCTATCATGGAACTCTGCTTTACTCCAGCCACAATGGAGACAATATTTTTCAGACAGTTTTGCCCGTCCTGGCCTCATCATCATGGAAAAGGCTAAGGGGACTTTTAAAGACATGTGCGGATTTCTGTTGGCGGACAAACTTGTCAAGACCCCAGAATCCAACTCCAAATGATATCACACGTCTTGGGTAAAAGTGACAGGCGCAGAGTAGAGACATTGATCTTATGCTCTGTTTTCTGTCTGGGTTATGCAGCCATCATCAGATTCTTTGTATCATCAATCAAGGAAAAGCGAGTGGGTGAGATTAGGAAGTAGCTAGACTAGTCAGATGTTAAAATAGTAGTGAACTGTCTGTCGGGACTGTGGCTACAACTGCCTTCCTCAGCTTGCCTTAGGAAGGTGGTTCGGAGGAATTGAAGCACCAGGTAGATAGGTGATGTTTACTGCATCTTCCTGGTACCCTCATGGTTTGGAAGTTCTTCATGATGTCTCTCTTTTATCCCCTTCTCTGTCATTTCCGATGCAGAGAGTTTGCTCCACCCTTGTGAAAGAAGCAACAGCTTTGTGGCATGTGGATTTCAGGTGGAAATTGATCGTGAACCTGTCATGTTTTTTTCATACAGCACTTCCATGCTCATCTGGCTTGGAGCTACTCGGTTAGGATGCTGTCAGCTGACTCATGCGCTCTGGCCACACTCGTCCCAATAACTTCTGGATCACCTTGTTAAGAAAGGGTCTGCTGTGTGGAGAAATTAGTCTCCACTAAATAATATTTTTGTATCTTGGGATCAAAGCATAATAACATACATTAATAGCTGAGTTTTAAAAGTGATCTCTATAACATTGCATGTAAGAAACATAAATCAGTGGAGGAATTCAGATATTTTCCAGTGTCTCTAAATCATACTTATATTTATTTAAGATACTTTATTTGGTAGCTAACGGATTAGGGTTGGGGCGATGTGAATTCTTTTCTGAAATTTTTAAAAGTGGAGACAAAATAAATAGAACAGTCTGACTCTGATGTTTATATAGTTTAAATCAGTCATCAGCTGAATTCATAGCCCATGAGAAAGTAGTATATTAACACTGAAATAGTCATCTTCATAGCACAAAAGTGTTACTTTTACTCTGAAATAGTTATCCTTTTAAAACAAGATAAATTTTTAACTTTTTTGTCTGAAATAGGCAATTTTACCTTTTTGTCTGAAAAAGGAGCAGACTTTTTCAAAGTCTCCTTTACAAAGCTCCTTTGTGAATGACAAAAAAATCCACCTTTTAAAAACCTTACTTCTTCTCAACCTCTGTTATTACCTCCAAAAATCAATGACCACAGCAAATGAACAGCAGAGTCTTTACTGAGCAAGGTGGATGGATTAGTTTTGAATTTCTGTGGTTCCATTTCCTTTGTAGGAAAAACATCTGTTGAGATATTTTATTGAGTGTTTCCACTTAAAACTATATTTTAATTAAAAAAATCCTTGTAATATTCACTGACCAAAATAGCATCATTAGATGATAGAAGTGGTTAGAATAGAGAACAGTGTAATGACCACAGGGCCTTTTTTTTTACATCTTTATTGGAGTATAATTGCTTTACAATGTTGTGTTAGTTTCTGCTTTATAACAAAGTGAATCCGTTATACATATGTTCCCATATCTCTTCCCTCTTGCGTCTCCCTCCCTCCCACCCTCCCTATCCCACCCCTCTAGGTGGTCACAAAACACCGCACAGGGCCCTTTTTAATTGCCATCAGAACTACTTAAAAGAAGGACAGAGAGAGGAAACCTTTGGTATCTGGCACAGAAATTTAATTTAGAACAGAAAACTGAGTAAGTTTTATCACAATCTCATTTAGTTCCTTTTGTGATGCCTTAGCCTTTTGCACACTGACACACCAGATAGGTTTCAAAGATCCCTTTTATGCTTGCAAAATACAGTTTTTTACTCGGCTCTTACACCAGGCAAAGAGCATAAAGAATGATTTGAGACTGTGGACATTCCCTGCCTAAGCACTTCAGGCCAGTGTCAGGACCACACCATGGTACCCTGGTCCAGACTCATGATGCTGGGTGTTAACCATAAACACGACTGGCGATGCCGAAACGTTAGCTGAGGGCGTCCTGTGGAGGATAGAGGAAGCCTTCAGAAACTCGGCAGTGAAGAAAAAAATGGACCATTGTGAGGAACAAAACATCTTTCAGAATCTGTGACAGTCCCTCACTTTAAGAGAACAGGGGAGCTTAAAAAAAAAAGGCGGCAGATGGGAAGTGTGGACAAGAAAATAGGTCATAGGAGAATTTATGAGCAATTTGCAAAGTTTCCTTGAAAATTGTAATAAACAGGTAGTAAAACTATAAGGAAAAGGAAGGGAATGAGAAGCACACCGTTTGGGATGGTGAGGGAGGGCTGTGAGGTACGTGAGGGGCACAGTGGACCCAAAAATGTGTTATAATTCTGTATCTGGAGCTGTTTGGGTACACAAATGTGTATTTTACTATTATTCTTTAAAACGTGCATATGCATTATGGACACACTTTTGTATGTATGATACATTTTGAAGTAAAACATTTAGGAAAACAGAATGAGGAGTGGTTAAGTACAACGGAGCCCAACTAAAGATTTCTAACAGTGCCAAGAATACACTTGAGGATTTGGAAGTAATAATAACGACTTCACGTCTTGACTTTGGATGAACCAGGCTCTGTTCAAGCACTTTTTTTTTTTTTTTTTTCGGTATGTGGGCCTCTCACTGTTGTGGCCTCTCCCGTTGCGGAGCACAGGCTCCGGACGCGCAGGCCCAGCGGCCATGGCTTACGGGCCCAGCCGCTCCGCGGCATGTGGGATCTTCCCGGACCGGGGCACAAACCCGTGTCCCCTGCATTGGCAGACAGACCCTCAACCACTGCGCCACCAGGGAAGCCCAATGTTCAAGCACTTTTTTTTTTTTTTTTTGCAGTACGCGGGCCTCTCACTGTTGTGGCCTCTCCCATTGCGGAGCACAGGCTCTGGACATACAGGCTCAGCAGCCATGGCTCACGGGCTCAGCCGCTCTGCGGCATGTGGGATCTTCCCAGACCGGGGCATGAACCTGTGTCCCCTGCATCGGCAGGCGGACTCTCAACCACTGCGCCACCAGGGAAGCCCAATATTCAAGCACTTTTAAATGTAATAATTCATGTTGTTCACAGGCCTCTGTAATATGTTATTACCATGGCCATTTATACAGTGAGGGAAACTGAGACCACACAATGTGACAGGATGCAAATCCAGGCACTTTGGCTCCCTAGCCCAGGCTCTTGGCCTCTTTTCTGTAACAACTACATGGTAATAAAGAGCCTAAATAAAATTTGCATTGGCTGTTAGATAGAAAAGATCAAATTGTCTTTTTAAAAAATTTTATTGACGTGTAGTTGATTTACAATGTTGTGTTTAATTTCTGCTGTACAGCAGAGTGACTCAGTTAACAGCCATATATTCTTTTTCATATTCTTTTCCATTATGGTTTATCACAGGATGTTGAATATAGTTCCCTGTGCCCTACAGTAGGGCCTTGTTGTTTACCCATTCTATATTTACGTAATAGTTTGCATCTACTAATCCCAAACTCCCAATCCATCCCTCCCCCCACCCGCCCTCCCGCTTGACAACCACAAGTCTGTTCTCTATGTCTGTGAGTCTGTTTCTGTTTCGTAGGTATGGTCATTCGTGTCATATTTTAGACTCCACATATAAGTGATATCATATGGTATTTATCTTTCTGTTTCTGACTTCACTTAGTATGATAATCTCTAGGTCCATCCATGTTGCTGCAAATGGCCTTATTTCATTCTTTTTTTATGGCTGAGTAATATTCTGCTGTATGTACAACATCTTTATTCATGCATTGATGGACATTTAGGTTGTTTCCATGTCTTGGCTATTGTAAATAGTGCTGCTATGAACATAGGGGTGCATGCATGTATCTTTTCGAATTATAGTTTTGTCTGAGTATATGCCCAGGAGAGGGATTGCTATGGTAATTCTAGTTTTAGTTTTTTGAGGAACCTCCATACTGTTCTCCACAGTGGCTGTATCAATTTACATTCCCACCAACAATATGAGGGTTCTCTTTTCTCCACACCCTCTCCAACATTTATAATTTGTAAACTTTTAAACAATGGTCATTCTATAGCAGATTCACTTTGCTGTACAGCAGAAACTAATACAACGTTATAAAGCAACTATACTCCAATAAAAATTAATTTTAAAAAATTTTAAATGATGGTCATTCTGACCGGTGTGAGGCAGTACCTCATTGTAGTTTTGGTTTGCATTTCTCTAATAGTGACGATGAGCAACTTTTTATTTGTTGTATGTCTCAAGTTGTCTTTTGGTTCGGAGCTACAGATGGAACAAATCAGCGGCAACATTGATTTGGGAGCAGTTGACCGAAATCCATCATTTAACTGGCAAATTGCTGAAAACCTGGTTGGCTACCAGTTGAGTTCTTTCCATCAGAAACTCAATGAATTAACATTTGTGAGTCATTTCCATACGAGGCCAGCCAGTGAACTCACTCCATTAAAGGAGAGAGTCACTGAGTGCAAAATATACTTTGAGGGGTGGGGAGTGTGGTTTCTGTAGGGAAAGTATCTGACTAACCCCAAAACCACAGTTTTGAGAGAAGATATAAATTTGTTAATAGAGAGAAGCCATTGAAAAATTAATTTAGGACTTCCCTGGTGGCGCAGTGGTTAAGAATCTGCCTGCCAGTGCAGGGGACACGGGTTCGAGCCCTGGTCCGGGAAGATCCCACATGCCACGGAGCAACTAAGCCTGTGCACCACAACTACTGAGCCTGTGCTCTAGAGCCTGTGAGCCACAACTACTGAGCCCGCACACCTAGAGCCTCTGCTCTGCAAAAAGAGAAGCCACCTCAATGAGAAACCTGCGCACCGCAGTGAATAGTAGCCCCTGCTCACCACAACTAGAGAAAAGCCTGTGCACAGAATGAACACCCAATGCAGCCAAAAATAAATAAATGAATAAATAAATTTATTTTAAGAAAAAGAAAGAAAATTAATTTAGATAATCAAAAGGCCTTTAAAAATACGCTCTACCAAGGTTACTTAAAAAAAAAAAAAGAAAACTGAGCTTTCATGTGATTAAAAATGGAGGGAAGAAAAAGCAATGTTTTGAAGTAGGTAGAAAATGAACATATAGGAAACAAAGATAAAGGGTAAGCAGATATATTTCTGGATGATGATAGATAATCATTTAAATCCTCTAGGACTCGCCTAAGTATTAGCTAGGGATCTGGTTAGTTACCGTATTCATAGTATTCAAGTGTTTCACAAACTTGGCTGTAATATCAGAATTTCCCAGGGAGCTTGTTAAAAATGTAAATTCCTGGATCCTACCCTAGAGATTCTGAGTCAGTAAGTCTGGAGCTGGCCCAGTAATTGGTAATTTCAACAAAAGTTCTAGATGATCGTGCTGTGGATGGTTCCTGACCAGGCTCAAAAAAAAAAAAAAAAAAAAGGCCCATACTAAAAATGATTTGATTCTAGAAGACAAGGTGCAGAGTGGCATGTTTGCAGATAACTCCCAACTCTTCTGAAGAGCAGTGTGGTAAGGAAAAATCACAGGAAAATCTTCAAAGAATGAGTGGGCAGAAAAGAGAAACATTAGCATTACCTTAGGCAAGTGTAAGGTAATGCCAGTAGAGGAAAGCAACCCAATCTTGATTTAACACTGTACTTAGAATGTGGGAAACTCAGAGCTATTTTATTCTGGAGATTATTCCAGAATGTAATTTAACATAGACATATTCGTAAAGGATGAAACCTCACATTTTTAAAATTTTAAAACATTTTTATTGACTTTGTTTTTTCAGAGCTGTTTAAAGTTCACAGGAAAATTGAGGGAGAAGCACAGAGATTTACCATATAATCCCAGCACCTACGCATTCAAAACGTACCCAGTTCTCAACATCCCCACCAGAGTGGAACATTTGTTTCAGTTGCTAACCCTACATGAACACATAGTAAGCCCATAAACCCAAAGCCCATAGTTTACATCACGGTTCCCTGTTGGTGTTATGACACCTCACATTAACAAGTGTTATCAGTCAGATCCTACTCAGGAACAAACCACCCCAAAATTCAGTGACTTAAAACAATAATCATTTATTCTTGCTCCTATATCCAGCCTAGGCTACAACTGGCTGCACTGAGCTTTATGTTGAAAGTTGGGTTCAGATCTGTTCTACAAATTAATCTTCCTTCAGCCACATACTACCTGGGATGTGTCTTTTTTTTTTTTTTTTTTTTTTTTTTTTTTTTTTTTTTGCTGTACGCGGGCCTCTCACTGCTGTGGCCTCTCCCGTTGCGGAGCACAGGCTCCGGACACACAGGCTCCGCGGCCATGGCTCGCGGGCCCAGCCGCTCCGCGGCATGTGGGATCTTCCGGGATCGGGGCACGAACCCGTGTCCCCTGCATCGGCAGGCGGACTCTCAACCAATGCGCCACCAGGGAAGCCCTGGGATGTGTCTTTTCATGGGGAAGGGTGAGGCACGCTGACCGAGCACAGTTTTAGCCTCGGTTTGCCTCACATCCACTGGCCAAAGCAAGTCACTTGGCCAGCCAAAATCAAGGGGTAGGGAAGAATATTCCACCCACAGTGGGAGGGGAAGGGAAGTGAATATTTTCTGAACAATAATCCAAAATAGCACAGCGGAGATATTATTCTTTAGTTTAAAATCAGGGGGAAAAATACTATTATTGAGATCCCCACAGGTTCAAGGTTGAGTTACGAGGAAAACTCACCCAAATTAAAGATGTGCTGGCAGAAACGTGACAATAGATGCAAGGGCTTTGAGAGGAACATAAAAAAGAATGATTAAATTATTTTTAGGATCATCCAGGAGGGTTGTATTGAATAGGGCTTGTAGGATGGATGGGATCTTACACCATCAGAAACAAAGTGGATATGATCCAAGCTGGGATTCATGTGTGTATATATTCTAATGTTACATTTCTATATCTTAATGTTTATCATACTTAGAAATCACAACATATAAATATCACCCTAGGTTACTTTGCTAATGAGCGGTTGATAGAATGACTTGGAAGAACCTCTAAATTCTTGGAAATAAAGCAAGCACAGTAAAATTAAAAAGCTCCGTAGTCAAAATCCAAGAATGCAATGATTATATTAAACATTTTCCAAATGTTAAAAAAAAACTAAATAATACAGAATCATTTGATAATCAACATAGTTATTTTGGATTAAAAATTATTCAGTCTTATAAACAAACTGTGACAATTGATCACAATTAATGCAAATAAGTAAGATGCGGTATTATGTACTGATTCGCTCAGTTGTGCCTGTAAATGAGTGACACAATTACAGGAACAGTTTGCAAATGAGCTCCCAAACATAGATACCAATTATGATTATTCATTTATTTAGAATCAAAGAAGATGAGTTTCACAGATTTTTCCCTTTGAGAAAATAAATATTCATTTGGGCAATCTTCTTGAAATCTATGTACATACGTCCCTCTCCAAATAATTTAGTAATAAGTAAAGATAAAAATTAGAGTTCTATTAGTCTCTGTGGTTCTTTCTAGGAAAAGGCTGAAGAATTTAAAGAGAGGGATTCTACAAAAGCAGAACTCATTAATTTCTAGCAGAATTTCAATACGAGAGGAAGAAAGAGTTTAATAGTTCTGTCCTTCATATTCATGTCAGCACAGCAGCTAAGTCATCATTTGAGGCTTGCCTAAAAGCCTACCCTTCCTCCAGTGTACTATCTCCAAAATCCTTTGAAAAATATTAATCGCATTAAGGCATGCTTATGTATAATTTAATACCCAATTAATCAAAAGTCTCATGTTCCTGGGCTTAAGATGAGATCTGTATGGTACCACATTTTCTAAAGTGTTTGGTCACTAACTTAAGTAAGGACTGGGTGCCAGGAGACTTCTTGATGTTTGAAACTTAAAACGTAATTTCTCAAAGAAATAACGTTGTGAATAGTGGTTTAGTTTCAGAATAGTCCACAAGGATCAATTTATTGCGCACTATTGCCAAAATAATACTAATGTAATATTTCTATCCTCCTGTTAAAACTTATTCTCATTTTGCTGATTTTTGAGGCATAATTTATATATGATAAAATCCACCACTTTTAAATGGAAAATTCAGTGAATTTTGATAATTTCAACATGTGTCATCTCACCATTGACATTTGTGATCTTTTCCCATGTGAGTTGGGATTTTCCTAGTTCTTTGTATGTGCCATACTTTTGAATGGTATCTTGAACATTTTGAACATTATGCCGTTAAGACCCCTATTCTCGTTTAAATTGCGTGGAGAATGTTGATATTTTGTTTTAGTGGGCAGTCACCCTGGGAAGATTCAGGCTTTAAGCCCTGATGCACGTTCTGTGAGTTTTAGTTTCAACATCAGTTCTGTTTTCAGATCATTTGTGTGCTGGTTAGACCACTCCTGTGGTCTAAATTTATCGCGCCCTATTGCCAAGATAATACTGATGTAATATTCCACTTGGAGGTGAGCCCAGGAGATCATAAAAAAACTTTATGAGGTTGATTTTTCAACCTTTTCCCTCTCTGTGAAAGTTCCGTCTCCCTAGAACTTTCTAGTTCCCTTGGTCTCCTCTTTTTACACATCCTGCCAGAAATCTGGGATTTTATCTCACTCTGTTACATGTTTCTGCAACTCTACCTGGCACACATGGAATCCATTCCAGTGAGGTAAGGGACAGTGGTGGCTCTTGCTGGTTCAGTCATTTGTTTATACCAGTATGGAATCATGGATATTCATTTTATACTTTGAGTTATAAGCCAATACTACTATATTTTATCATACATACCCCATCATTGTGTTTTTGCCTATGTTTTATTGAGTTGTGTGTCTTCTTATTATTGAGTTGTAGGAGTTCTTTATTCTGGTTATGAGTCTTCTATCGTATATATGTTTTGCACATATTGTTTCCCCAGACTGTGGATTCTCTTTTTTTTTCCTTGCTAACAGCTTTATGGAGATATAACTCAGACACCATACAATTCACTCATTAAAAGCCTTCAGTAATTTTTAGTATATTCACAGAGTTATACAACCATTATCACAGTCAATTTTTTTTAACATTTCATCACCCCCAAAAGAAACCCTCTACCCTTTATCTCTTCGTTTTTTACAGTGTCTTGAAGAAAGACTTTTCATTTTAACAGTCACATTTATTTTTCTCTCTTGTGGTTTGTGATTTTTGTGTATTATTTAAGAAATATTTGCCTAACCCAAGGTCATTAAGATTTTCACCTGTGTTCTTTTCTAGAAATTTTGTATTTTAGTGCTTATATTTAGGTCTAAGATCCATTTTGAGACAACTTAATTATGTGGTATGAGGCAAGGTTCAAGGTTCACCTGCTTTCATATGGATATTCAGTTGTTCTAGCACCATTTTTGAAAAGATTATCTTTTCCTTATTGAATTATGTTTTGACAAAATACCTTCGTCAAAAACAAATTAACCATTTATATTCAAGTCTATTTCTTAAACTTCATTAAACATTTTTGTTAAAATTATTAAAATGCCTAGAAACATACAACCTACCAAGACTGAATCATGAAGAAATAAGTCTAAACAGACCAATTACTAGTAGGGAGATTGAATCATTAATCAAAAATCTCCCAACAAAGAAAAGATGGCTTGACTTCTAGCAAATATTAAAGAGGAATTAATACCAATCCTTCTCCAATTCTGCAAATTGAAGAGGCAGGCACACTTTCAAACTCATTTTATAAGGCAGCAATTACCTAATACCAAAGCCAGACAAAGATATTACAAGATAAGGAAATTACCAACCAGTACCCATGATAAGCAAGTCCTCAACAAAATATTAGCAAACCAAATTCAACAGTACATTAAAAGGATCAGATAACCGTGATCAACTGGGATTTATCCCTGGTTCAGCATACACAGATCAATATATACAATATATCACATTAACAAATGAAGGATAAAAATAATATCATCTCAATAGATGTAGAAAAAAGCATTTGACAAAATTCAACATCCTTTTATGATAAAAAAGCTTTCAACAAATTGGGTATATAAGGACTATACCTCAAGGTAATGAAGGCCATATAGGAATAGCCCACTGCTAATATCATACTCCATGGTAGAAAGCTGACCTTTTTTCCTCTAAGATCCGGAACAAGATCACTTCTATTCAGTGTAGTACAGGAAGTCTTAGCCAGAGCTGTTAGGCAAGAAAAAGAAATATATTTCCAATTCTGGCATGTAAAACCTTGCCATCCTTATTGTAAGGATTCCCTGCTGAGTAGAGAGGAGAGAGGACAAGTTCTATCTACAAGCAACTATATTCTACTCATAAATCTTTAACTGTTGCAAAAATAAAAAACCACTCTAGGGCTTCCCTGGTGGCGCAGTGGTTGAGAGTCCACCTGCCGATGCAGGGGACACGGGTTCGTGCCCCAGTCCGGGAGGATCCCACATGCCGTGGAGCAGCTGGGCCCGTGAGCCATGGCCATTGAGCCTGCGCGTCCGGAGCCTGTGCTCCACAACGGGAGAGGCCACAACAGTGAGAGGCCCGCGTAACGCCAAAAAAAAAAAAAAAAAAAAACCACTCTAGGCCAGAGGTTTACCAAGTGTCCTGAATTAGGGAACAAAAGGCAAAAGTGGTAGGAGGTTGTGAGCTGTAACTAATGTATACGTGTTTATGTGAATTTGGTGTATGGATTTTTTCTGTGATAAGTTTGTAACTACAACTGCTTATCATTGACTTGTTTTGCCCAAGTTGTTGTTGTGGTTATTTATTCTCTTTATTTTATTACCCTTTGGCTACATGAGATTTAAAGAGTTGCTAAAGACAGTCAAGACTGCTAATACGTCAGGAAATAAAATCATCAGACAAAAGCAAAAGACAGATGAATGTGAAATAAAAGTTTTGGGAAAGAGTTTTATGAGACCACATGGCTTTCTGTACTAACACTAATGCCTGTGGCCATATGTATCAATAACTCCTTTGCTGGCTGATTTTTAGACATAACTAAAGAGCAATGTACCTTTGCAGATTTTTGGAAATCGCTGACTACGTGCACATCTATTTCTTGTACAGTTTTTGCATTTGATGAGGTTACAGTTACAACTTCATTTCTATCACTACATTTAGAGAACTTAAGTGACAGATGTTCCTACTGTCTGACTTCCTTTGAGTTCTTCCTAAATTATTCATCAATTTGTTTAAATATGCTTTGTTATTTTTTTTAGAAGTATTGTATATACAAAAACAACTTTAGCATTTAAAGTGTATGCACCACCAAGCAATTCCACAACTGGGCATATACCCTGAGAAAACCATAATTCAAAAAGAGTCATGCACCACAATGTTCATTGCAGCACTATTTACAGTAGTCAGGACATGGAAGTAACCTAAGTGTCCATCGACAGATGAATGGATAAAGAAGATGTGGCACATATATACAATGGAATATTACTCAGCCATAAAAAGAAACGAAATTGAGTTATTTGTAGCGAGGTGGATGGATGTAGAGTCTGTCATACAGAGTGAAGTAAGTCAGAAAGAGAAAAACAAATACCGTATGCTAACACATATATATGGAATCTAAAAAAGAAGGTTCTGAAGAACTTAGGGGCAGGACAGGAATAAAGATGCAGATGTAGAGAATGGACTTGAGGACATGAGAATGGGGAAGGGTAAGCTGGAATGAAGTGAGAGAGTGGCATGGACATATATACACTACCAGATGTAAAATAGATAGCTAGTGGGAAGCAGCCGCATAGCCCAGGGAGATCAGCTCGGTGCTTTGTGTCCACCTAGAGTGGTGGGATAGGGAGGGTGGGAGGGAGATGCAAGAGGGAGGGGATATGGGGGTATATGTATATGTACAGCTGATTCACTTTGTTATAAAGCAGAAACTAGCACACCATTGTAAAGTAATTATGCTCCAATAAAGATGTTAAAAATAAATAAATGAATAAAATAAAATGTATGCACCAGACCCTGACCTTTTGAGGTAATATAGGCATATCTCAGAGATATTGCAGGTTCGGTTCCAGACCACTGCAATGAAGCAAATATCACAATAAAGCGAGTCATACGATTTTTTTGGTTTACCAGTGTGTATAAAAGTTATATTTACACTATTCAGTAGTCTGTTAAGTTTGTGATAGTATTATTTCTAAAAAAAAAAAAAAAAATACAGTATATACCTTAATTTAAAAATACTTTCTTGCTAAAGAATACTAATCATCATCTGAGCCTTTAGCAAGTTGTAATCTTTTGCAATGCTAACGTCAAAGATCACTGATCAACATAACAAATATGGTAATGAAAAAGTTTGAAATATTGTGAGAATTACCAAAATATGACACAGAGATACAAAGTGCACAAATGCTGTTGGACACATGGGGTCCATAAAAAAATGGTGTCCATTTGCTCGACTCAGGGTTGCCACAAACCTCCAATTTGTAAAAAAAACACAATATCTGTAAAGCTCAGTAAAGTGAAGTGCAGTAAAATGAGGCATGCCTATACTGATTT
Source organism: Mesoplodon densirostris (assembly GCF_025265405.1). Lineage (NCBI taxonomy): Eukaryota > Metazoa > Chordata > Mammalia > Artiodactyla > Ziphiidae > Mesoplodon > Mesoplodon densirostris. Next base: position 71,590,524 of record NC_082674.1, read on the forward strand.
TTACATATGAATTAACAGTGCTATCCAGTCATCAAGAATTGGGCTCCTACTGTATCCCCAAGATACTGTGTGAAACTATTAAGTTGAATGAAACTCGTTTTTTAATTCATTTGAAGCCCCAAGGATTTCTGTTATAAATTTATAATTCTCTAGGCCTTTATACATTTTGTAATTTTTACCAACCATTGGAATTGGCTTGTGAGATGAATTATGAGCTATAATCTAACCAGTGGACTTAAGGCTGCTTTTCCATCTCACAGGTTGAACTATTTATCACAAACGCTTTTCTTAATTTGATTGACACACCTCTGCAGTGCTGGTCAACCACTGTATTATGTGCAGCTGGCGTATCCTTGGGCAGGTGCTGGAAAGCTTCTCTAACTAAAACTCCAGTTCTCTGTTTGAGATAAAGTCACTTCTCTGGTGGTGGCTGCTTTGGGTTACGTAGTAGGACATATCATCTATTACTGACAGTGTAAATGATGGTTTTGTAGATGTCATTTTAAAAGTTAGGTTGAAATTTAAGTCTCTGACTTATTGTGGGGGGCAGGGTAGGTTTTGCTGATGTTGATCTTCTAACTCCTTTCTCAAGAACATCACTGGCAGTATTCACTCAGTGTCCTCCATTTGCTCCTGGTTTTCCCAGCTCTGTGACTGTCATTCTGTCTTCTGCCTCTGGAAGAATTTTCCTGTAGACCACTCCCTCTGTTCCTTAGAGTTTAATTTAAGGCACTTCTCCAGGAATCTCTTCTTGATGAGACAAGGGATCTAACTGTACCCTATACATACATTGCTCACTTCTTAAGCTTGAAAAGTCAACTCAGGTTGCTCGACACCAACATCTGAATACTGATGTATTGCATGGAATGGTAGTTGAGAACGCAGACTTGGCCTGCAAAGTTGGGTTTGCACTATGGCCCTGCCCCAGGCTAGCCATATGATACTGAGGAAGTTTTCTTTTTCAAAATGTGGTAAAATGGTATCCACTTTGTAAAATTGTGATGATTGGATTATATGATGACTATAAAGCACTCAGCACAGTGCCTGGAAAGTTAAGATACTCAGTGAAGTTGGCAGTTATTACTGAGACTGTGAGATCAATATGGATAGACCAATAGACCTGAAACAAGATGTGTTTGTCAAGTTATATGTAGTCACCTCCATGTCCCTTTTTCTGGAACAACTGACTTTAATCTTCCTCACTACATTATCTATTGTTTCAGAAAGGGTGAACTGCATATTATTATTCTAGGTATAATATTCAAGAAGCTGTAAACACGAAGGAATTCAACAGAAAAAAAGAAACCTGTTTTAGAAACCATTGGGTTGAAGTAGAAAATGCAGGCAGGGTGATTTTTTTTTTTTCTGTAACCTGCTGTAGGGCCATATGGTTGCTGAATGTGTTGATGCTGGTTTTAAGATTCCTGAGTATTTTGAACTTGACATGTTATTTTTTTAATGATTTCAAACATCATTTCTTTCAGGGCCTTTTCCCAGTGTTGCCATCATATTGAACAGATGGCGCGGCGGCATGTACATTTGCATTCTGCAATCCTGCCATGTTATTTGCAAATTTTCTTAGCACAAACCTGTGATTCTTTCTCTACCTTTTCAGTATGTCTGCAATGAAATGGTAAATAGATTCTTCCCCAGAGCATCGAGGATATGGTGGAAATTGGGATCGTGTATTGCTTCTTCTTTTAAATTTTATGTGATTATATTTTTGGGGTTTTATACCTACTGTTACTAGTACATTCTGTCATTTCAAACCAAAGGACTAAAAGTCCTCATTATACCTTTATGATATGAGTAAAAATGGGGTGGTATTAGTGCTGAGAGGAACCTTAATGATTACATGTCACCCTTTCATGTCGCCCTGTTGACTTTTCTAGTTGCTACCTGAAATTGTCCTGTTTGTTTGTTGTCTGGTTTTGCCAAAGGATGGAATAAGCTCCGTGAGAGCTTGGACCCTGTCTGTTTGGTTGGTCCCCAATGATCACCTGTGAACAAATGAATGAGTGAATGAAGTCATTAATAAGGGACCTTCTAGGCAATATACAGTATGATTCCAACTCTGATATTCTAGAAAAAGAAAACCATGGAGATAGTAAAAAGATCAGTGGTTCATGTTGAGGGGTCAATAGGCAGAGTACAGAGTATTTTTTAGGGCAATGAAAATACTCTATATGATGTTATAATTATGAATATATGTCATTATACATTTGTCCAAACCCATAGATTGTACAACACCAAGTGTGAGCTGTAAGGTAAACTATCGACTTAGGGTGATTATGGCGGGTCAGTGTAGGTTCATACTTGTAAAAAAATGTACCATTCTAGTGAATGATACTGATAATGGTGGAAGCTATCCATGTATGGGGTAAGGGGGTATATGGGAAATCTTTTTACCTTTCTCTCAATTTTATTTTAAACCTAAAATTGCTCTAAAAAATAAGGTCTTAAATAAAAACAAATAATAATAATAAAATAAAGGACCTTCTAGGTCCTAGAATCTAGGTCCTAGAATCCTTTCACCAGCAGAATATGAGTTCCCTGAACATAATTGCTTTTCTAATCTTTTTACCTTTATTTTACTCAGGTCTGTTTGCAAAAGGGTTTGTCCAGGAGTGATGTCTTCATAGTCTTCATTGTTTTTTATGATTTTTTTAAAACTAATAAATGACTTTTTAATAAAAATGACTGTGTGGATATAAATAGTCCCTCAAGAGACTTTTTTTTTTTTTTTTTAACTTGGAGGGCATAGTGGGATTAGTGCCAACATCAAGACATCTATCTTGCTGCTTCACAGATTGAAAAGACACAGGATGCAGGAGAGGCTGTATTGATCAGAGCTGGTTCCTTTTAAAGGCATGTGATGATGAAAAGTAAGCCCCCCAATATCTCTAATAAGATCCTTTGATTTTTCTCTTTTTATATGAGGTCTGGTGGGAATTCCCTGGCAGTCTAGTGGTTAGGACTCGGCGCTTTCACTGCCGGAGCCCAGGTTCAATCCCTGGTCGGGGAACTAAGATCTTGCAAGCTGTGCGGTGCAGCCAAAAAAATAAAAATTAAAAAAATCTAAATGAGGTCTTCTAGGGCACCTGCACAGCTCAGAGGAGGTTCATGCAGCGGGCCGCACTGTCTGACCACTGGCTTACTGTGCACGGGGATCTGGGTTTGCCCTGGTCATTGCTGTGCCCTGCCCATGACCTGCACTAAATGACTCCGTAACTTCAGGCTAGGAACCTAAGATTTGTTCAGTCTGAGCCTTGCACATAGAAGAAACATTTAATATTGACAGTTATACAGTGCTGGGTCTAGAAAAGGGCCGTCAGCTCTAATTATTGCCAGGTGTTGGCGGGTTCTTTGTCAGTACAGTAACAGATTCTGTCTGTCAGCTCAGAGGTACAGTGAGAGGTGAAGAGACACTTTGATGGCTGCAGCCATGTGGCTATAAAGTGTTTTTGGCTTCACCAAGTAGGTCTTTATAGATATTAAAGTTTCTGTGAAAAGGGGCGGGAGCTTCATCTCTGCTGAATGAAAACTTTGATTTATCTAAAGCCAGAATTACAAAAGTGACGGTCTTTGTACCGTGGGTTTATGTTTCCCACTTCTGAGCCTAGATTTTGCCACTGGAAGCCTCCAACGGTGCTCAGAGTAGAAGATAAAGTTCTGTAGGAGGTCAGCTCCAGCCCAAATGCAGGAAATAACCTACATGGGAAAAGAACTTGAAAAAGAATAGATATATGTATATGTGTAACTGAGTCACTTTGCTGTACACCTGAAACTAACACAATATTATAAATCAACTATACTCCAATATAAAGTAAAAATTTAAAAAAAAATTTTTTTCCTGGCCTTCACAATACACACAGTATTTTTTTGTGGAACATTTATGCAGGTAAGATTTGAGAACCAAGAAGAGAATATAAAAGTCAGCTGCTAGATTTGAGTCTTTACCAACAACGGTAGGATTCGTTATGTCCAGTGAAGGTATATGGATTCGCTATACTTCCTTTCTCGCTTTGGAAAACAGTCTCACCTGTCTTAGCATGAAGCTTTATTTATGATGTATTTTCTAAGGCACGGCTTTGCATTATAGGGTTAAGTGTAAAATAAATGCTACCTAAGTGTAGTATTTTCCTCAGTAATGAGTTTAGCCCTTTGTTTGCTGCAACCTGTAACCATGTAACCTTCCTCTTTGTGAAGATGAATACTAATTATCATTATAAACAGTTCTTCTCGTTATGTTCCTATGGATGGCATCTTTTATAGCTTGCTAATTATAAGCATGCGGAACTCAAGTGCTTAAAGTTAAATAATGTCAACAGGGTTGTAATAGATTTTCATGTTGAATACTTTTATTGATTAATTGTTCATTAAAATCTCTACCCAATTAATCTACTTAATTTATTGGATACTGTAATAATTCTTATTCCATACTCTTAGATTAGTACTTTAAAAATATTCTTTTTGTTCTCTTTGTGGGCTTTCTTCACAAATAGCTCATATAGACTTACAGTACTATAACTTAACTAGAAGATATAGAAATTTACCATGCATTAAAAAAAAGTAACAAAACAAAACACAAGGTCCTACTATATAGCACAGGAAACTATATTCAATATCCTGTGATAAACCATAATGGAAAAGAATATGAAAAAGAATATATATATATATATATATGTATAACTGAATCACTTTGCTGTACAGCAGAAATTGACACATTATAAATCAACTATACTTCAATAAAATTTTTTTCAAGTGAAAAAAAATTTACCTTGCAACATTTTATTAATTGAAAATTGGTTGGCAACGACCAAAATTATAGTCTTAAAGTTAGCAAGAATCTCACACTTAGTAGTGTGAGTTAATAACTACTTCCACTCAGAGAGTCACTTAATTTCTGATTGAACACGTAGTTAATCATACCCATTCTCTGTTTGAATGGTTCTTGGAAAAAGAACTTTCAGAACGCTAAAATGACTCCTGTACTTGACCCCATTGGTCCAAACTCCAGTGTCTGGAGTGACCCAGAATTACTTTAAACCCTTTTCCATGACAATGGCCTTGAAATATGGCAGATGTCCAGTGTGGCCCATTCCACTCTTCTCCTTCCCATGACAGTGTATCTCCACTTTCTTCAACTCTTCCTCAAGTGCTCTGATGCTTCATCAGTCTTGTCATCCTTTTCTAGACTCCAGGAGCTTTCAGCTCAGCAACAAAGGGAAACGCTAAACACACAAGTATTACTAGGAGTAATGAGTTTCTCGTAGTGGAAGGAAAAAGTGCTGCAGGTATAATGATAGAGAGGGAGGCTGGGGAGGGGGCTAACCCAGCCCAGGCCTTAAACTCGCTGTTGGTTGCAGAGATAGCAAGCCCATGAGATGAACGGATTTCACACGTAATGCTCCGTCCCACAGTCCCAGGCCCCTTGCTCTGTTCGAGTTTCTCCCCTTAACATTTTACCTTCTAGGATACTGTATGATTGATTTGATTATCGTTTTACTGCCTCCTTTCAGTAGAATCTAAACTCCACAAGGGCGGGAATTTCTGTCTGTTATATTCAGTTGTGAATCCTTAGCATCTAGAACATGCTGGACAGATAGTAAGCTCAATAAGTACTTATTGAACAATACTTACCCTTAGATATAACTATTCAGAGTTAGCTACCAGTCGATCTAACCATATTAACAACAAATTCATACATTTCCAGATCACCTACTGGGAGATCTTATAAGTCCTTGACAGATCCCTTACAGAAATCCAGATACATTATGTTTAAGACCAGAGAAGGGACTTCCCTGTTGGTCCAGTGGTTAAGACTTCCATAGCGGGGGCTGGGGGTTCGATCCCTCATCAGGGAACTAAGATTCTGCATGCCATGAAGTGCGGCCAAAAAAAAAAAAAAAGACCAGAGGAAATTGGAGACAGAACATCATCTGATCATCTGGTCTTTGGGAACTCATGCTGGACCCTAGTAAACATTGCTTTCTTTTCTAAGTACTAAAATATTCTCTATGTAACTCTAAAATAAAATCATTGTGCCTGTTTACTGATCAGCTGTCATGTGCAAGGCACCCTCCTGAACGCCTCTTACACGTTGCCTCATTTCGTCCTCACATTTATTAGGTACTATCATTATCCTGTTTTACGGATGAGAACGATGATGTCTAGAGAAGTTAGGTAACTTCCCCTGGGGGACACATATGACAAAAGCAGAACTGGATTTTCAGAAGTCCATGTTTCTGGATACTGCACCGTACAGCCTCTGGCGTGACTGTTGAAACCTTGGGCAAACCTATAAGTCTGTACTTTGGGGATCCTGCCTTAGGAAGAGCTAGAGCTTTAGCCTCTTCCTGATGTAATTTCCTTCAATGCTCTTAGTGCATTTTTTTTTTTTCTGGGGCCGCCATGTAAAGTAACATAAAATGCTTTTAGCATCCTCTTAGTGTTTCCACCTAACCAGGGTATGAAACCCTCTTAATCTGTCTACTCCTCACTTTGAGGATGGTTCTTGGTGTGACGTCAGAAGCACGGTAGAAGTCGAGTCATGCCTTTTTCTGTCATCACTCATGTTGTACCATTTCTCACCCCACCATCTACCCCAGTGGTCACCAACCTTTTCTTTTCTTTTTTTTTTTTTTAATTCATTAATTTATTTATTTTTGGCTGCGTTGGGTCTTCGTTGCTGCGTGTGGGCTTTCTCTAGTTGCGGCGAGTCTGGGCTACTCTTCATTGCGGTGCGTGGGCTTCTCATTGTGGTGGCTTCTCTTGTTGCAGGGCACGGGCTCTAGGCGCACGGGCTTCAGTAGTTGTGGCACGTGGGCTCAGTCATTGTGGCTCGTGGGCTCTACAGTGCAGGCTCAGTAGTTGTGGCACACGGGCTTAGTTGCTCCACGGCATGTGGGATCTTCCCGGACCAGGGCCTGAACCCATGTCCCCTGCATTAGCAGGCGGATTCTTAACCACTGCACCACCAGGGAAGCCCTCCAACTCTTCTTTGTACTTGGAAGGTCTTACACATGGTGCTAAGTGGCACTGAAGAGGGGATGCCTGCATTCTGTGCAGATGGCATCTTGCCATAATAATTGCAGCATAGTGAAAATGGGGTGTTTATTTATTATTAAACTTTTTGCTTTGTAAAGATTTTGTTTTTCTCCCTTTGGCTTATAACGGCAAGGGGTTTTGTGATCTAGTGACGGAATGAAGACCTTAGAGAGGTTGTCTTCTCATTGGGCCCCTCACAGGCCTTGGAGTAGGGATAGAGAGCAGCTCAGCCCCCCCTGTAGTAGGGACACAGGAGCTGACACTGTCTCTTCTCTTCCTGGGTGGACCAGCAAAAGTTACCAGAGGATGGCTTTGTCTGGTGATGTTTTACATGGCAATCCAAGGGTCAGCCAGCACTCCCAGGGGCCTTCCAAGACCTACCCTGATAGAGGAAAGGGAAAATGTGTGGATTCATATCCCTGTTCGGCCCCAAGTACCCTGGTTCCACAGGCCACTGTACTCACTCTCCTTTACACCACGACACACATACAGGTTTTGAAGCAACTGAGCATTTTATGGCAGTGGAAGGTAAAAGATAAAATCCATTATGTCAGCTTTCCTCCCAATAGACTGCAAAGGTCTTCCAAGACTAACAGTAAAGCTACACCAGCAGACTCAAGAATGAAAATGCTGTAAATGTGCACAAATTAAAAAAAGGAAAAAAGAAGAAAATCTTTAAGTATGGCGTTGTAGATAGATTTATTTTAAAATATGAAACTTCGAGTATTTAAAACTCACCAGCCAATCAAAATGCATACCTATTTCTCATGTTTTCCAATGCTACCTGCTCCCACCTCTCAGGTGATCCTTCTCCCCTGCACCCCAGCTGATTTCAGCTGGAGTTCTTTATTCAGCATGTATTTATAGCATATCTCCTACTAGAGCATACATAGAAACAGTTGATGTCAAGCATACACAGAATGAACTATATTCTGGGGGCCAGACGACCTGAGACCTTTTTGAAAAGGTGAAATGATAATGGGGAGAAAGACTCATGCAGGACATAACATATTAAGGGTTACTTGTGAATTGCTGCTTTCTTTTAGCAAAATGCTTAAATAAAAATAATAGAATGTGCCAAATAGAATATTGTTGAATATGTAGCCCCACTTTTTTTTTTTTTTTTTTTGCGGTATGTGGGCCTCTCACTGTTGTGGCCTCTCCCGTTGCGGAGCACAGGCTCCGGACGCACAGGCCCAGCAGCCATGGCTCACGGGCCCAGCCGCTCCGCGGCATGTGGGATCTTCCCAGACCGGGGCACGAACCCGTTTCCCCTGCATCGGAAGGCGGACTCTCAACCACTGCGCCACCAGGGAAGCCCCCTGTAGCCCCACTTTTGCCATTTCCAATAGTCATTTCAAATCATGGCTAAAAGAGAATTGATTTTCTGTCTTACTGTGGGACATAAATCAGAGCAGCCTTAAGTACCTTTAATTCGTTAATTTCTTCAGGCCCATTGGATTACTCTCTCCATCTTGCAAGTTTTTGTGTTCAGAATTTCATGATTAGAAAAGAAAACCATGTTCTGACTATAAATAATAATCAAATGTGTTTTTCTTGTACATTTTGCTCCATCATTTAAGGGGGAAAAAAAGGATATATTATAGGGATGCCCTATCAGTAAGCCTTCTGCTACCTACAAATAACATATTATGTGTTATTAGATTAGGTTGACCCTTGACAGTCAAAAATCCACGTACTGCTCTCTCTGCCTCAAAAACAAATGAATTGATAAATGACTCACCCAAGGGCAGGAAACAGTTTGGATAGAATCAAGACTCAGATCCTAGTTCTTTTGATTCACATATGGTGATCTCTAATTGAACACAAACTTTCCCCCATACTTAGTTAATTTACAGATCTGTAAAATGAAAATACAGGTACTATATTTGTTGGAAAAAATGGACATGTAAGTGGTTCAAACCCTTGTTATTCAAGGGTCAGCGATATGTAGGTGGGCTGCAGGATGAGATTCAGGAAAATGTTAAAAAGGAAACGGTACATTTTAGAAGTCTCACTGAAGTCTGCCTGACATGTGAGGGTTAAGTAACTTCAGCATTGTCACTCTTGCCTGAGCCTGTGTTAAAAGTAATGACCGCAGTTTTAGATGAGAGAACACAGAGTAAAGAACACAGAAATCTTGAAGTGTTCTTGTCAATTTCAGACTACAAGTGGGATGTGCATGTTTGTTGTTCCTGTTATGTGGATTCTGTACCCAGCTTTGACAGGACAGTGTGGAAGGTGGCCCCAGTATACAGCCCTGGGTACTCTATTGAGACATGACCCCCTGGAAGAGCACTCAATATCAATTAGTGCTCAGGATGTAAAAACACTGTCTCTGGTTTTAATCTCTTTATGCCATCAATAGATGTTTGACAAGGTCAGTGCATTGACAGACCACTTAACTTTCTGAAAACCAAGTGTACCTTTAACTACAGGCTCTGATTGAGATCACTAATTCTCATTCTAAAAATAATAACATGATTAAAAGATCTTGTCCTATGGCTAGGAATCTGACAAAAAATCGATTACTAACTCTTTAACAATATTGCCTGTTGATAGAAGGCTAATACCTTTCCCTAATTTACAAATACCAATGTGCAGATTAGGGAAGCCAAATGATTTTCTAATGGTTTCTGTATTAATGGGTATGTGCTTAACTTCCATGGAGTAAATAAATGTTGATATTTTAAGAATTTGTTTTTAAGATAACTCTGGTAATTTCTTTTGATAAAGCAAAGACATTTGTACGACCAGCCATATTCAAGTGTAAGACTTTAATTTTTTAAATAGTCTAGACATTTGTACGACCAGCCATATTCAAGTGTAAGACTTTAATTTTTTAAATAGTCTTTTAATTTTTTTTTAGTATATTGGCCATTTACTATTCATTCAACAGACGTCTTCAAGTGCTTACAATGTTGTACCAGTGCTCTGCTAGGAAGTGGTCATAAATGAGAAATACCATATCCACTGTAAAATCTACTAATACAAGTAAATGTTACTCATCAACATTTTTCTCATTTGGTTCTTTTCAGTTCAGTGTGGTATTTATTACTAGAGTAAAATCTTAAAGTTAATGTGAAGGGGAGTGGGGAGAAACCGCTTAATGGGTACAGTGTTCTACTTTGGGATGATGGAAATGTTTTGGAACTAGATAGAGGTGATTATGACTCACAACACTGCGAATGTACTAAATGCCACTAAATTGTACACTTTAAAAATGGTTGGTTTCCTGTTACATGACATTAACCTCAATGTTTTTTAATATACTTTGCAGTTTTTTCCTCTTGATACATGTATTTGACTTTGTATTCTGCATTAGAGTTGGAAGGTATTTGAGAAGCCTGGCTCTATCCCTTTCAGGCATTGTTTGGTATCTTTCAGTAGAATTCTGAAGATTTTTCCTATAGGTCTTAAACATGTCTTGTTAATGTTATTCCTCATTTATTTTTCTTGATATTGTGGGTGGGATTTTTTTCATATTTTTAAAGTGTTTATTGCTGCTGCACAGAAGAGCTATTGAGCTTTGACTGTTCATAGCCAACCACTTTTTAAACCTCCCATTTTAATAACAGTAGCAGTGGACTCTTTTGGATTTTTCTAGGTATATGATCAAAAAAATCTGCTGAGATCAAAAAAACACTGAGATGATCACAGTTTTACATAATTTCCCTAGTGATACAATACTTCAAAGAGGCCCTAATATTAAATATTAAACTATTTTTGCATTCCTGGGACAAATCCCACTAAGTTCCCACTAATTCTTATAACATTTTGTTGAATCATATTTACTAATAATCTTTTGAGGATTTTACATTTATTTTGATAAGGAGATTGATTTAGTCTCTTATGTGAGGTTTTTATATTAATTTAATAAAATAAATCATATAGCTTCCCATTACCTTCTACTCTGGAAGAGAAGATGTGTAGAAATTAGTTCTTCCTTGAAAGTTTGAAATACTTCACTGTAAAACTATTTAGCTTAAATCCTTATTTGAAGATAATTTTTAATTTAATCTGCATTCTCAGATTTATAGGCCTAATTTCATTTTTCTTTATGTCTTATGTCAGTTTTTTCCAGAAAGTTGCCAACTTCATCAAAATTTTTCATTTATTAGTATTGTGTTCTATACTAATGTTAAACTCAATACTTTTCTTATGATTATAAGTGCTTCCATATGTTTTATCCCCTTCATATATCAAATTATTTTATGCTTATTTGAGCTTTCTTTTTATTGAACAGATTTTTAAGTGACTTTCCATTATTGTTTTGGGTAATATGTTTTATTTTTGTTTCTAAGAAATTATATTTTGGCTTTATAAGTTCTGACTTTTTGCTTTATAAATATTTCATTGGTTTTCTCTCTTTGTTATTTTTTTTTGGTATGCCTCTTTGATTTTAAATTTTCAATTGCTTAGCACATTTATTTTTAAAAAAAAATAATGAAAGTTTTTAGTGTATGAATTTACCTCTAAGAATATCTTTGGGAGCATCCCATAATTTTGTTTTGCAGTATTTTTATATTATTTTCCTGTAAATATGAAGAGTTATTTATAATTGATTTTTATAGTGATTTTTTTTTTTTATTCCAAGAGTTCTAGGAGATTTTATGTCTACCCTGTTTTAATTCATAGCTTAAGTGTTTCGATAACTTGTAGCTAAAGAGTCTGGGCTATAAAACAACTGCTTTTGGGAATTTTTTGAAGCTCTTTTGTAGCTCAGTATATAACCACTTCAGTAGCTATTTCATGTGTGCTTGAAAACTTGGGGTTTCCTCATAATAGTCTAAGTTCATTATATCTTTCAGTTTGTCCTTATTTAATTTTATTTTCAAGTTCTCTCTCTCTCTCTCTCATATAGTTGGAATCTTGTTTTGGTATCCTTTGTCTATTAGGAAAAATAGGGGTGGACTAAAGATGTCCAACCATAATAATTCTATTTTTTTCCTTTTTCTTAGCGTACCTTATTTTGATGCTCTATTAATGCCCTATTTTTTCTCATTCTGTTGTGCTCTCCAATTCCTATTTTTTTTTTTTTGCTATGAACTGTCCTTTAGTTGAAAATAATATCACCACTATCTGCTGTCATTTTCTTTGCATTCTTATGATATACTTTTTTTTTATTTTGCGGTACACGGGCCTCTCACTCTCATGGCCTCTCCCGTTGCAGAGCACAGGCTCCAGACACGCAGGCCCAGTGGCCATGGTCCATGGGTCCAGCCGCTCTGCGGCATGTGGGATCCTCCCAGACCGGGGCACGAACCCGTGTCCCCTGCATCAGCAGACGGACTCTCAACCACTGTGCCACCAGGGAAGCCCTATGATATACTTTTATACATCTTTCCTTTTTTATTATTCTTTTTTTTTTCTCAGTGTATAAATGTCTAAGCGATGGTGACAGTAATTCTGAGGGAAAAAACTGGATGTGAGCAGCAGAGCAACAGGTGAACCAATTGGCTGAGCACATTGGGGAGATCAGGAGTGGGGACCCAGGAGGGATGAGGCCAGTCTCCAGCTCCGGCGATCGGGAGCAGAGTGTAGCCTCAAAAGGGGAAGTGAGGACTTCCCTGGCGGTCCAGGGGTTAAGACTCTGCACTTCCAATGCAGGGGGCACTGGTTCAATCCCCGGTTGGGGAACTAAGATCCCACATGCCGGTGAGTGTGGCGCCAAAAAAAAAAAAAAGAAAAAGAAAAAAAACATGCAGGCATGATCATTCCTAAAAAAAATAGCACTTGTAAAAAAAAAAAAAGAGAAAGAAAGAAAAGAAAAGAAGGGGGGAGAGTTAGGTGGGCATAAGACTTGCTGAAGAGAGAACTGGCTGACACTCTCCTGACCTCAGGTGACCCTGGCCTCAGGTGAGGCTGGTGCCACAGTCAGTGGATGGAGCTTCACATAGACTTGCGATAATCCCTGGATTCAAGCTTAGATCCTCGCCCAGTGCTTTGGTGGCACTGATGGGACACCTCATTTCTTTGTACCTCAATTTTTCTCTATATCAAAAATAGTAAGACTTATTTAAAAATATTTCTGTAGAAGTATTCAAGAGTGTGCATATGATAAACAATGTCTAAATGTTTGAGGACCTTTCGAGTGCTTGCAGACAAACAAGGGTACTGTGACTTTAAAACAGTATTACTTTAGAATGAAAGTTCCGCCTTCGGTGTGTCTGATGAAGAGTTAAACTATTTTTGAAAATAGGATATGTGCAGCTTCATCTCCTCCGTCGTGAAATGACATTTCCCACTGATTGGATCGAGCCTTTTCTCCTTAAGCTTGGCTTGCTTCTTCCAGTGCTGTGTGCGTGGCATGGTAATTAGGGGCTTAGGTTCTCAGTGATGGGATGCTCCTGGCTATTTCTTGAGCTCTACTTACCCACAGCTCCGTTCCTCACACTGCGCTGGCAGAGCGTGTGGTGTGTATTTTTAAGTGGTAAGATTTGAGGAAAGCAGTTCCATGGAAAAAGGAACGTGATCGACAAGGCTTGTAGAGAAGGAGAATCAGCTGGGGTTGCTCGCTTTTCATTGAAGTTCAGTTGGAGGTTCAATGAGGGGAGGCTGTTATGACAGATTTCAAAATGTCCTGATGGGAAAAGGGGGTGGGTTCATCACAGTCGGAGTAACTACAGAGCAACAGCTCAGCAGCCCAGCGTGAAGCAACAGCTACGAACCCTCACAAAACGCAGAGTGATTAAAATTGGCATTGCACAGCCCTCCTCAGTGGGTACCTTTCCAAGGAAAGCAATGACTTTATTGTGGAAAAATATAAACACAAATTTGGAGATGTAAATTACATGCATGTTTTAATCTTGTTCATAAACACTGAAAGTTTTTAAAATGTAAATATAATCAAAGTGCACAACGGCAGCTGAAACCAGATTTGAGAAGGATTTTGAGAAAGAAAGAAGGTGAAAGGCCCTGCAGTCTCCCCAACCCTCACACCCTGCCCATCCCAATCCTGCCTACCCATCTCCCCCCCACCCCACTTTTGTGGATTCGGAAAAGAAGAGATAGAATTCTGCCCTCCAGTTTCTGAGGACACAAATCCTTGTCTCTAATTTGTCAGCATCACAGAAGAGATGGTTAGTATTAACCCTTTCTCTCCATTTCCTCTCCTGCCTTAACCCTTTTGGTCTATGCGTGTGATGTTTAGGTTAATGAGTACGATCCAGAGTGACTAAGCATTGGATAATTTGCAGCATGGGAACAAAGGAGGAAATTTATCCAAACACTATCCAGATTCTTCTATTTCCATACTTTAAGCACGAGAGTGACCTCAAGTAGAGCCAGTTCTAAAGCTTGAGCTTGGAGAAATAGCATTAGATAAGTAGAAAATTGACTGCAGTGGTGTTGAAGAAATGTGTGTGGGTTCTACCTTGACTGTCCTTTGCTGCCAAAAATGATCTTGGACAAGAATCTTCACTTCACTGGGCCACAGTTTCTGCATCTGTTGAAGTCATTGAGTTGGGTAAAATGAGCTCTAAGGTTCCTTCCATTTCAACCTTTCTGTAATATTATGCCTCATGGATCCACTCCAGTCTAAAGATGGGGCCTGGGAAATTCAACACCTGGTACCCTTCCCCAGGGGGCCCCAGGAGTCAGAAATTTTCCAGACGAGGGCCAAGATTTTCCTCTGCCAAAGATCCTCCACTCTGTAGTTTAAAGCCAAAACTCTCTGAGACTTTTGTAGGAAGTCTTTTGTCCTGGCCTCAGTTCTGCACCTGCTCAGCTGGGCAAGGGGCCATCCCAGGAGGGAATGACCTGATGTCTGGCCAGACCATCAAAGTTCACGGTTGGAGTTGCCATCGAGATGACCCAGTGTAATAATTCTGCATATTTCATCTACATTGATGAGGGAAGTATTTAGCAGGGCGTTTATATTCCGTTCCTCTCTCAGTGTGTTCCCTTTTCAGAGTAGGGCAGTGTAAATTTATAGGATTATGGGGAGAGATACTAAGGGCCACCTGTCATTGATATAAATCATTTCAAATGAAATTATAGTGTGGTATTCAGGGGAAGCTTAGTTTCAAGGAACGAAACATATCAAGAGTCTTCGTAGTAAGTTGTGTACCTGGGTGAGTCCACCAGCAGAGCATGAAGTCAAGTTTTCCTTGATTGATTGTTTTAAGGTGGAAAATAAAAAGTACATTGAGAATTTAGCATTTGCTCTCCCAATATATTATATGGTAGGAAAGGGTTGGGATTTGGAAGTAGGGTAAGAGAAATGGTTGTGGGTTTGAAGATTTGTTTTCCAATTCGACCACTGATTCCCACCTGAGCTCTGAAGGAGGTCAGTTCAAAGGACCACTGAGCCCTGACCTGGCTGAGGCCTCACCACACAGCCTTTGTGATGGTTGCCTCTGGCTGCCCTGGAAAGGAAACAGGGTTTGGGCTGGTTCCAAAAAGAGCTCTCTGATCTAATTTGATTGCAGTAGCAGAATGGTGAAATTTCCAGAGCAGTCCCGGGATAAGGTATTGGGAACAGAAGTTGGGGGTGTATTAGATGTATGTTGCCAAACTGGAACTTTTGGGAAAACAGGAGAAGGGATGAATATAGGAAAGAGGAATGAAATATTAGTAAAAAGCTTTGGGTCTTCTAATCTTATCATGATATTTAACACTGTTTTTCTTGTTTTATAAGGATAGACATATATGTTATGTTCATGCACTGTTAGCAACAGTAGATGTGCTTTACACATTTCGTTATTGATTTTTTTAATGATGAGACTAGAAAGGAGTAATTTATACAAAGATAATGTTCCTGTTTTAACTAAAACATCAAATAATCCATAAGGAAATAAACTTCACCTAAAAGTTCTCAAACTGTTGGATTAAAGTCCTAAATATAAAAACCAAAACTATAAAACTCTTAAAAGAACACATGGGTAAATCTTTATAACCTTGGATTTGGCAATGACTTCTTAGACATGACACCAAGAGCAAAGCAATAAAGAGAAAAATAGGTAAATTGGACTTCATCAAATTAAAAATTTTGTGCATCCATGAACATTATCAAGAGGGTGAGAATACATTCCAAAGAATGGGTAAAAATATGTGCTAATCATGTATCTGATAAGGTCCTAGTATCCAAAATATATAAAGAACTCTTAAAACAATAAAAAGTGAACAAACCCAATTTAGAAGTGGGCAAAAGACATTTCTCCGAAGAAGATACACAAATGGCCAAAATGCACATGAAAAGATGCTCAACATCATTAGTCCTTAGCCAGATGCAGATTAAAGTCTCAACACAATACCATTTTACACCCATTAGGATGGCTATTATACAAAACACAACCAAACCAGAAACTAACAAGTGTTGGTTAAGATGTGGAGAAAGTAGAACCTTCATCCATTGCTAGTAGGAATATAAAATGGTACAGCCAGTATGGAAAACAATTTGGCAGTTCCTCAAAAAGCTAAGCATAGAATTGCCATATGATCCACCAATTCAGCTTGTAGTTCTGTACCCAAAAGACATGAAAACAGGTATTCAAACAAAAACTTGTGTACAAATGTTTATAGAAGTGCTATCACAACAGCCAAAGTGGAAAAACCAAAATGTCCATCAACTGGACAAAGAAAATGTGGTCTGTCCATACAATAGAATGTTACTCAGCCACAAGAAGGAATAAAGTACTGACATAGGTTACAACATGGGTGAACCTTGAAAACATTATCCTAAGTGAAACCAGCCAGACACAAAAGGCCACATGTTATATGATTCATTTATATGAAATATTTAGAATAGAAAAATCCATAGTAACAGAAAGTAGATTAGTGGTTACCAGGAGCTGGGGAGAGGGAGGAATGGCGACTTCCTGCTTAAGGGGCATGGGGTCTCCATTCAGGGTGATGAAAATGTTCTTGAACTAGGTAGTGGTGACATTGTGAATGTATTTAAGGCCAGTAAATTTTACACTTTAAAATGGTTAAAATAGTAAAGGTTATGTTTTGTGTGTTTTACCACAATAAAAAAAAGTTTCCAAACTATATAAACATCATAGAAACTCTGGTAATTTGACAAACAAGTGAGCTCAGGTTTGCTGAGGAAATGCATATATTTCAAGCACAGCCTTTGGGACTGGGGAAAGCTTCTGGAAGAGAAAATATACATGACTGAGGATGAGCCCTGTTTCCTGGTCCAGACTTGCTGTTCTGTGGCCTGGGGCAAGTCATGTAAACTCTCTGAGCCTCCGTTGGGAGCCTTGGACAAACCTTCTATTTCTGGGTAGGAAAAACCTCAATCACTTGTGGGACCTTTTCAAGCCTCACACACTTGCATTCACCTTGGCCTCTTACCCAGTGTGAAGGGTGAAATATTTCTGATGGGATGCTCGACTACCAGGAATAGCAGGTGGGGGACATACACAGGGGTCTGGGAGTGTGAAAGTACCCTTTCTGGTAGAGCCTTTGTGATACTGAGAAGTCCTGGAGCTGGTTGTGGCGCTCACATTCCTGGGAAGGGCAGGAGGTAGGTTCATCCATTCCTTCCTATGCCACCCACTGGCAGATATTCACACTGAAAGATACAGAGCCCCTGAGTGGGTAGAGTGTCTGTCCTAGAGTGAGGAGAGATCATTCCAGGGTCCGTCTGTGAACTGCAGTTGTGGTGAGTGTGCTGAAGAAGAAGTAAATGCTGCGTGGATGAGTATTCCAGGGTTAGGGATGCTGCTCTGAGGAAGTCACGGTTGACCTGCCTCTGAAGGATGACTTGGAATGAACCAGGAAAACCAGGAAAAAGGTGCAGATCAGCATTCCTGGGGGAGAGAGAACCGTGAGGGGGAAGGAAAGCAGAGTGGGCTTGGGGAAGACATCGCGAAGAAAGCCTCATGCTGGGAGGTCATGCTGAGTCGTGGTCAATGTCATTGAATGAAAAGGCCAGGGAAGTATTTTGCTGAGACCACAGTAGGCACTTCTACCAGCAAATGCTGCTTTCACGTCCCCACAAAACTTCCTCCTGTGCTCTGGGAGTATGTTACCATCAGTAACCACACGGCCTCTCTGAAACTGAAAATGGTCCCCAGAGTCGACTGTGACCTGAAGCCACCATTCCTCGGAGCCTATACCATCTCCCCAGCACAGGGCGGCGTGGGTTACAGAACCAGTGGCTCTGGAGTGTGACACCCAGCCTACCCTGGGAGTGCTGGGAGAATGTGTCTCCTTTTGGTCTTTTGGGTTTTGGCCCATCACCCGGTAAACCTAGGCTCTGAGGATGGTAGAACTACCAAGAGTTTCACTTGTATTCGGCAGGACCATTGCATGTATTTGGTGTGGGGACCGGATCCATCTTTGTGGTGTAGGCCACATTTCCTTCCACACTTTGATGGAACCCAAGGTGAATGGAGCTCATAGCTGCCAGTCATGTGCTGTACTCCTAGGAGCCTTCCCTGCTCAGAGTTGACGTGGTGGGAGGGCCCAGCACTGCAACTCTGGGGCGTGCGCGATGCTCCCAGCCGCCCTGTCCACGGTGCAGCAGTGGGGAAGGGAGGGTGGTCACTGCCTTGATTGGAGGTGTCCCATTAAGGAAGGGAGCTTATCTGTAAGTCCTACTTTAGGCAAGGCCCCCTGTCCAAACTCTTATTACATTTGGAGGCTTATGTGTCATTTCTTCTCTGCAACCCTAAGTCTGTTCTATCTGGCTTAATGTTTTTTTCCCTTTGCTTGCAGGAGAGTAGATCTGGAGAAACCAACAGCTGTGTTGAAGAAATAATTCGGGTAAGGATATTCTTTTACAAATCTTACCAACTGGTGGACATAGATTCCAGATAGAAGGAGGTGCAGCTGCAGTGTCAAAGCGAGCCCATGGTTCATGTGTTGTTTGATCTTTACCCTTTCTGAGGGTAATCACCTAAGTTGCCTAAATAATGGTACTTTACAAAACAACTTCTAAAGCTTCCTTTAGAAACCTAGGAGCTACACCTTAATCTGGTCCCTTTGCACAGGCTGAGGTGACACTGTATTAAAGGGATCAGCTGGAAGACAGAACAACAGAGTTGAGATGAAAAATATGATTGTGTTTGCATTTGCATGCCCCCATTTATCACCCTGCTATTTAAAAGCATCTTTCAATAGTCTGTGCGTTCCAGTCAGGCAGGGGTTGCCTGGTTATTTTTCTCCCAAACTTAACTAGAATCAGAAGCACTCTGACAGAGAGGTGATACTCAGTGTTGAAAATTTATTTCTATATTGTTATGCGTGTTATTATTTTGCCTGTTACTCTCTGTAAGCCTGTTCTTTTCATCATCATCATCTCACGTGCACGGCCTCTGTGAACTAGTTTCATGCGCAGATGCACTTAGACTGGGCTGTTCTGCCATATTAGTGTTCTCCTGAGTACTCAAACTTATAATCAGGATGTCCTCTTCAACCTATATTTTGTCTTCAATCATATTTTTCATAGAGGGGCCAACCTAATAATTTATAGCTGTCAGAAAGCTGATATTACACTGGGCAAACCACCAAGGCAAATCAGACCAGATGGTGTGGCAATTCTCTATAAAGAAAAAGAAAAACTTTATTTTAATATGTTTGTAACTTTTGGGCATCCTACACACTTTTTCTTGAATTGCTAGAGGATTACCGTCATATGGTTATGTGGTTTAAAATTTTACATTAACCATCCAATTGTTTTCAGCGGTAGGATTTTTATTTCTTCCTGGAAAGCATTATTTCATAAATAAATTTTTTCACTCTCAAATTGATTAAAATAACTCCTTGAAGTTTGATTTGATGAATTGGTAATGATTTTTGTTTTTCTGGCAGAGATTTATGTAGAAAGCAGTTGTCAAAGTGTGGTAGCTTCATTTCTGGCATTTAAGTATATGTTGAATAAAATACGTGTTGTATTTTACCTGTACATTATCTGTATCTTGGGGCCTTGTTTCAGGTTAAACACAGATAGTGTAAAATGCAGATGTACTTTTCCTATTTTTCTCTTTTAACATACTTTCATGTTTGGGGTCCCAATGTTCAATGTTCAGGCCATCTCCCTTTGATTGGTTATGGTGTTTATATCTGCAGAATGATAATACCACAACACACCAATCCCCTCTTTGGTTTCTCTGTTTATGTTTAAAAAATCCTGCCCCTTCTCATCCTTTCTTATCTTTTCTGAGGATATGGAAGAACTCTGTTGTTTGACCTTTCTGTTCTATATTCTAAGCAGGGCTTGAAGTTTATAAAGAGCTTGAGTATTTCTCATACCAAAACGATATACTTTAGAGAAGCAGTCCACAGCCTTTTCGGCACCAGGGACTGGTTTTGTGGAAGACATTTTTCCACGGGGGTGGGGGCATGGTTTTGGGATGATTCAAGCGCATTACGTTTATTGTGCACTTTATTTATATTATTATTACATAGTAATATATAATGAAATGATTATACAACTCACCGTAATGCTGACAGGAGGCGGAGCTCAGGCAGTAACTTGCGCGATGGGGAGCGGCTGTAAATACAGATCAAGCTTCGCTTGCTCGCCCGCCGCTCACCTCCTGCTGTGCGGCCGGGTTCCTAACAGCCACGGAGCAGTGCCAGTCTGTGGCCCGGGGGTTGGGGACCCCTGCTTTAGATGGTGCAAAATTCACTTCAAATAAAACTGAATGCTGTAGTCAAGAGTTTAAAGCATTATTTATTTTTTTCTTAAGAGAGCTGATGAGAGCCTGGCACCCCGGCCCCACTCTCCTACCTTCCCATGATACTGACCCCGAATCCATCACACCACGGGTGCGACCCCTGCCCCCCTTGAATCAGGCGTGGAACAAGAGGGAAAGTTTGGACCAAGGAGAGAATTGATTTATGTGTACGTGCAGGGTCAAGGGTAGGGGGGGATGCTGCCTTCATCGGAAGACAGCTGAGCTCTGAGTTCCACACTTCCCAGAGCTTGTGAGGAGTGTTCCAAGGAGGAGATGGTATAGACTGGGAAGTGATGGTGGTGCTGGTGCTGTTGTGTGAGCATCTTTCTCTTCCCTCACCTGGCAGTCTGAGGTGTTAGTCGTTGCTCTAACTTCAGGAGCTCCTAGAGGATCACGTCTGTGTTCCCAGTTTTGCCTGGAATGTTTTTCTGGCTGTCACCTGCCTCTCACCCCAGGCAGCCCCAGGATCGTCTTCCCCTCTTATCCTAAGCATCTCCTCTCCTGCAAACACAAGCGCAGGGCGCCTTCTCAGTTACAGCCTGTTGGATTTGCTGTGTCTCTGTCACACATCAGTATTCTTCCCACACGGTGGCCCTAATGTTTGGAATTTAGAATTCACGATTTTGTGGAATGAGTAAATAAATGAGTGAACGAGTAAAAGAATCCTCCAAAGGAGAATGATGAGTATCATTGTGATGGCTCCCAGATTCCCTTTGCTATAAATCACAGACAAGATGTATTGGCCTTTTTAATGCTCGGTTCCTGTGAATCATCTCTGTGGAGCCCAGTTTTCCTTACCGGTGTCTCTCCCCTTGGAATCAGCTCAGGTAAACCTGATGTCGTCAGGGTCACCAGAGGTACTTACTACTTGCAGCCATCTCGTTTGAAAAAGGCTCTCTCTTGTTGTGGAGGAAGATCAGGGTCATGAAAAATACCTTAAAATAATGAAAATGGAGATGGTCATTGGACAAGTGTTTGCATGCCCTTTCCATGTGGGAGGTACTGGAAACAGCGGTGGGTCAGAGAGACGTGACCCCTGGCCCTTTGGGACCCGACAATGTGCTGGAAGAGATAGATACTAAGTTTTTTTTTTTAATCTCATAAGTAAATGTATAATGTGAATTGTGGTAAATGCTCAAGGTTTTATGAGCACTTACTCTAGGGTCCCTTACCGACTTTGGGATCAAGGACTACTTCCCTGAGGAAGCAGCCCTTGAACTAAGAGCTGGAGGGTGAGTAGGAAAGCAACCTAAGGAAAATGGTGAAGCTTCCAAGCAGAGGGAATGAAGAGCTCAGCTTGTTAAAGACCCGGGAAGGAAAGAGAAGGCCCGCGTGGCTGGAGAGCAGGTGGGAAAAGCCAGGCAGGAGCGGCCAGTCGTGCTGTGCTTTCTCAGCCGCATTCGAGAGCCTCTAAGCACAGGGGAACCGGCGAAGGATTGGAGCTGGGAGTGATGTGATCAGATTGGCAGTGTAGATGCACCATTCTGGCTGCTGTGAGGAGTGGCTTGAGGGGAAGAAGGAAGAGGAGTGGGAGGCTGATGCAGGTTCCAAGTGAGGGATGCTTGGTGGAGACACGGGAAGATTGAAGGAGATGCTGTGCTGGGTGGGGGAGAAGAGGACGTCTTCTGTTAATTTTTAGACGTGCTGAGTTAGAGGTGCCTTTGTGATGTTCAAGTAGATGAGGAGAATGTAGAGAAACTCAGAACAGAGGTCTGAGCTGCAGGCCAGCATTTTGGATGAATTAGCACATTGGTAGTAAAAGCACAGAAATGGGTACATTTGCCTGGAGAGAGACTTGAGGCCGAGAAGCAGTGAGAGCCTAAATTCCACCATTTCAGGGGCAGGGACGGGAGGAAGAGCCACTGGCAAACGAACATGAGAGGCAGTGACTAGAGAACATTGTGACCGTGAAAAGTCACAGGATTCAAGGAAAGAGAGTTTCCATTCAATAGGGTGCAGAATTTCTGAGAGGACACGAAAAGATGAGGCTCGAAAACCACCCAATGGATTGGACAACAAGAAGGTCGTTGGTGACCTTATGGAGAGCTGTTCCTGTGGAGGAGAGGGGGCAGGGTCCAGACTGGAGAAAACTGAGAGGACGGAGTCCCCGAGTTTAGAGACCTCTTGTGAGGAAAGGCTGTGGTTTCCGTTCCATTTATTTCCATTCCATTTATTTCCTACACAGTCACGACCACCAATGAGGATAGGCTAACATTTATTGAGCACTTACTATATCTGGGATACTCTTCCAAGCTTCTGGCATGTGTTTTCTCATTTGACCATCACAACTGCCTTCTGTGTAGTTGGGAACTATTATCATCCCCATTTTACAGAGGAAGAAACTGAGGCGAGGGGAGGTTAAACACAGCCAAGGGCACACAGCTACCTCATGGTAGAGCTGAGATTTTAACCAGCACCGTCTGGCACCAGCACGCCCTCTCTCTTACCTGCTGTGCTGTCTTATTAAAGGAAGAAGCCCCCCCGCCAGCTCATTCATTAAACCACTCAGGCATTTTACTGTGAAAGGGAGGTTTCCCGTTCCCATGTGTGTATGATCTGAAAGTGCCCGATCATGCGTGTATGCACTTGAACTTACGGAGGTTTTATGGCCAACGTCAGCAATCTCACCTTTGAACTTCTTTTTCCTCCCCCCTCTCTTATTTTTGCTGAGGTGACTGTTTTCAAGTCATTTGAATATTACATTATGTTCTCCAGTATAATTATTTTTTATCGTCACTCAGAGAATTTCAGTCCTGGGACCTAGAAAATCTGTGTATTACTGCAAAGTTCATTTAGGAGATGGGCACTAAGGGCTGGGAGCCCTCATCGCTGACATATGTTTGTAACAGACAGTTTTCTGTTACACTGTATTTCATCCCTAAAGGCTCCAGTGCTGTAATACTTAGGTGCTTTTCCTAGCATTATCCATTAACGTAGAATGGCATTAACATTTGTTCAGCAAATAAAATCCATTTACAACTTAATGGGGTTGTGCAGGGCTGGAATCTAGAATGCACAGGTTTTATGCCACACAGCTCTAGATGGCATTTATTGCCGGGCATTCCTCATAACGTAGGGAGCCTTTGTCATAAGAGACCAGTGTTTTGAGATCTGGTTTGGATTTAAAGGATGAATTTAGAGACAATCTCAGTGCAACGTCTGAGCAGATTATCTTCTTGGTTTTCATCTTTAGTCACTAATTTAATTCCAATTTCCTGTGAAATATTCATGGTGAATATTTACCTAGAGTTGCCTTTCTGTTGATATGAAAGGAGTAACTGGTACTTGTTTAAAATCTGGAGACCCAAACCAATTTCCTGACACTATAATTGAACAGATTTCCAGCAGACAGAGGGAACTCCTTTTCCTTGGTTTTCTAGAAACTAAGGAGCCTCCTAGGCAAGATTTCCAGTTGTGATGCTGAGAGATCTGCGAGTGAGGAGAGAGTTGAGGTTACCATCCCATGGAACGCACATCATCATGGCCCCCTCGCGTGTTCAGACCCTGGATGGTGAGCCAAGGGAAACCTTGTGCTTACATGTCTACATGCTCCGTAACCCACATGAAAATATATTAGCCACTCGGAGAAAATAGAGAACAAAGGGACAACTTGTTTTAAGTGATCTGTTTGGGTCGTTTGCAGAGCTGGACCTAGGTCAAATCTCCCGTTTCAGACCAGACAGGCGTTTCCTGCCTCATGTTTTTTTTTTTTTTTTTAATAAATTATCTCATTTGTTTCAAGTAGTAAAGATTTTATTCATGACAAAATGAAGCCCACAAATGGCAAAATCAATCCGGGTATAAATGTAGAGGAGCCCGTTTATATATCCCATTACTTGTCATAATAAAATCGAATCAAAGCAAAAGTAAACCTGGTGGAGGTCTAGAGAAATTCACCAAGCAAAAGCTACATGTTTTATCCAAGATAACTGAGTTTCACTTGGTAGTGTTTTGTTTTGATTTTTCTTTTTTGCAGTTGGCCACTTGGATGGATAGACAGCAGTAACACAATTTATATCTTATTTTACATCTGTAGGTGCGTTGTTACTAGATGTTATTATATTTGTCCTTTTGGCTGAAACCAAAAGCCCTACTTAAATGACTCCATTTCTCTTCCAGGGGCATCCTGGTGCCTGTAAGGGGTGTGCAGCAGCCTGCTGCTTGTTTCAGGGCCATTTGGCTACACTTTGTAGGCTTTGTGATGACTCTGGAGGTGTCCAGTTTGTAACAGAGGTGGGGCGAGAATACTCTAATTCAGAATCTGTTCCGAGCCCAGAGGCTTTGGGGTGATGGCCAAAGGGACCGTGGAGGTCTGGAAGCTCCCATTGGGAGTGAATGGCTTTGCCTCTCTGTTTTTACCTGTCTCTCCTTCTGATGCACGTGCTTAGACATCACAGAGGCATTTACAGAACCAGGGGTGTGGAAGACCAAGGGGATGTTAGCAGCCCAAGCAGCATATATTCTGTGGGAATATACTCTCTGCCCTCATAGTCAAGGGTGAGTTCTGATACCGCAGTCAATATCTTTGCATGGGTGTTTGTCAGTATCTTACTATGAAGGTGCCGACTGGACGACAGGAGGAGGTCCACACATAGTGTTAACAACAGCTGGATGCCACAGGCCATCATGGAGCTCATGGTGCCCTGTGCCTCCTGCTGTGCCCAGGCTGGGACAAGGGAAGCATGTCAGTAGCCAGACTGCACCATGGGTGGGGTTTCCAGCAAGGTCAAAGGCACACCTTCCCCATTTCTCGTGAAGAAACTTGGAGAACTTCAGCACTACGTTAGAGGACTGAGGCATTAAATATACTTGATTTTAAACGTTTTCTGTTGCTTTAGCCTTGCAAGGTACATCCACCGAGCAAAGAGATAGTGAGACTGGGCTCAAGACACAGTCAGATTCTTGGAGGTCCTCTGCAGAGCCACACGTGCTCTGGCCCCAGTGGTGTTCCAGCCTCATCTCTCACCCCTGCCCACCTCTCACTCTGTACCTGGCTTCTGCAGGAGAGGCACCACAGCTCTCTCCCTCACCTCCGAGCTTCACTCATGCTCCTCCCTAACCCCAGAGCACGCTCTGTCTACCCCTGACCCCGAACACCCGACTGTTTCTTGCTTATCTTCCAAGCCTCACTTAAGATGTCACTCCCTCCAGGAAGCCTTCCTGATTGCCAGAGTCTGAGTTAGATGCTCTTGTTCTATATTCCCCAAGTACCCTTTACTTTTATCATAGCACTTATTGTACTGAGTCATAATTGTCTTTCTTAAGCCCCATTAGGCTCTTACCATCCATCTCCAGGGGCTATCAAACTGCCTGGCATGTAATGGGTGTTTAATTAATGCTGAATAAATGGATGAGGAATAATGAATGAATGCCTTTGACCTTTTGCTCAGTGTCTGTTTTTCCTCTCCACCCTGTTGTCCTTCCAGTCCTCCAACAAAAAAAAAAGATTGAGGTGCTGTCCCTCTGAAACATAAGCTCTCCAAGGATGGCCAAGATTGTTGGGTTACCTGGGAGCATTAGAACATTCTACATTTCGCACAAATTCAAGAGAGATGAGAGTTCACCTAATAACTCCTGAGGGTGGAAGTGAAAAGGCATCCCCAGCTACTGCTGATATCCATGCCAGAAAAGCTCAGGCCTTTTGTATCTGCCACTTGTAGTCTGATTATCTTTCATGAAACTGAGTTTTCCATTTTGATAGCTAATGAATGTAATGTGCAAGTTGAAGAAATCAAGATAATAAATTTGCAGGGATAATTTGGTTAATTACCACATTGCTGCTCGTGTAATCCAGGGAGGGAAGTCAAAGCTACTTCCACTGCTAATATGCTCCATGTAAAGCAGTTCTTGGAACAATTACCCAAAGTTATCAACTCAAGACATACATTTTAAAATTGTACTTATTGTCATGAAAACCACACACGGTATTCTCTTTTTTCAAATGGAGGGTTGTGAAATTACACAGATTTGCTGAAAATTACTATTGTACACATACAGGAAAGTTAAAAATAATTTCTAAGATTGAAAATGATAATTTGAGGATTGACAAGATACAGGCCTTGAAAAATTAGAACATCTATCTAGATATTAATCATATCTTTTAAGTAAGACATAATTACCTGTAGTTCTTACACTCATAATTATTTAGATCATTATAATGGAAAAAACTTAGAAACCTGATTATTCTTTTGCCATTTCATTTATATGCTGTTTTATAAATTCTGATATATTTGGTTTATAGTTATGCAGTTTGTGTGTTTTTTTTTTTTTTTTTGCGGTATGCGGGCCTCTCACTGTTGTGGCCTCCCCCGTTGCGGAGCACAGGCTCCGGACGCGCAGGCTCCGGACGCACAGGCTCAGCGGCCATGGCCCACGGGCCCAGCCGCTCCGCGGCATATGGGATCCTCCCAGACCGGGGCACGAACCCGTATCCCCTGCATCGGCAGGCGGACTCTCAACCACTTGCGCCACCAGGGAGGCCCAGTTTGTGTGTTTTTAATGTTTGTTGGATGCAATGAGATGTAAGTATTTTAAAAATGTAGGGGTTGAAACTCAGGACGTTTTTCATGACTTTTAGAACATGTGCCTGTATTTATCTACAGGTGGTTTTGTTCTGATTTTGGAAGCTGTCCACACACACAGCCCACAATTTCAGAATGGTAATCCAGTTTTGGCATTCTTTAGGCTCCTAAATTAACTGGTTTTTGCACATGAGGCATTTTGCCATTTGCACATGGCTCCATTCCTGGGCCCACGTGTAGCCCAGAAGTTCTGGAGAATCGCTATGCTTGGCCTGCTTCCTGAACACCTTTAGTTCTGCTGATAAATTAGGAAAAGTACACCTCTTCCTGTCTCTCCAGATACAGTAGTCCTCTTTTATCCGAAGTTGCAGTTACCCATGGTCAACTGAGGTCTGAAAATGTTAAATAGAAAATTCCAGAAATAATTCATAAGTTTTAAATCATATGCTATTCTGAGGCAGGGTGATGAAATCTTGTGCCATCTTGCTCCATCCCACCTGGGATGAGAACCATCTCTTTGTCCAGCGTATCCCGTGCATCTCGGTATCTCTCTCGGTACTGTGTTCAAGTGGCTCTTATTTTACTTAATAATGGCCCCAAAGTGCAAGAGTAGTGATGCTGGCAGTTCTGCTATTCTCTGACTGTGCCTAATTTATAAATTAAACTTTATCCTAGGTATGTATATATAGGAAAAAGCAAGGTATGTAGGGTTTGGTGCTACTTGTGGTTTCAGGCACCCACTGGGGGTCTTAGAATGTATACCCCATGGATAAGGGGGGATTGCAGTATTGGGCTGGAAAATAATGTCATATCCTGACACTAGCTGATTTATTTCTTACAGCTTCTCCCTCTCTCTTTCCTCCCACTAAAAAGGTGTACCTATTTATGCAAAAGTATATCTTTCTCTCTCCCCTGAATTTCCTAAAAAGTTACAGGCGTTGTAACCCATGGGCAGTTTGCTGTTTATTATTACAACTTTTTCATTACAATGTTTTCATTTTAATGCCTTATTTTTTATTGTAATCCTAAATAATGAGAGGTCTGTGGTTTGGTAGAATTAAAAATACTAAAAATTTTATATTCTCCTTTTTTTTAAAAAAAGTATTTTTTATGAACATTGATTAGGCTTCTGAAATGTGATTAAAAATCCTAAGATCAGCATGCTTATTATTGAGATATTATGCATTAATTTAAAACTGTATGCCTCAGCTACTAGTAAATATCTTTTTAATAATCTCAAACATAGATTTATTTTTGCATATAAAGTACATATTTTCTAAAAATCACCCTGGGATTCTATATTAATTTAACAGTATCGATATATTTATATCTGCATGCTTACTTTATGAATCATTTTAGCCTCCCCTTCTCTGGCAATAACTTGTGATCTCACAGGATTTTTGGTCAGTTTTTAAACATGTTTTTGAATTCATTTTAACAGTGTCTCTCTCGGTTGGGGAGAGGGAATGATAGGCTTTTATTTATTTTTCTTATTTTTTTATTTTTTTGCAATTTTGGAAGATATTTTATTTTATATAATTAAAAAGTACTTTTTTTTGGTAAACATACTATTTTTAATAAAATATAATCTATAAGGGCAAACATGAATCAAGGATATGATAAAATATTGATTAAAATAAATCCTACTGTTTCCTTTGTAGGATATAGATTATTATAAGTGGTTACTTTTTATTTTCCAACTTGGCAACAGTTTAGTACGATAAGCCCAAGAGAAAAGTTAATATATTCAAGATATATTAATATCTGAGTTTGAATACGCAAAGTATTTTTAAAAAGTAATATTATAAAAATGAAAGTCCTTGAGCATATGCTGACAGGACAGGCTTTTAAAAATAGAACCTTTCAAGTTGGCTAAAAATGTTAGTACAGCTTCTGAAAAATGACCGAATCCCCCAAAACCTACCCAGGCTGCTTCTCTGGAAACCAAATGACAGTCTTTTACCCAGCTTCAAACAGGAAAGCCATTTGAAAACTCAGCTGCAGATAAACTAGAGAGAAAGAGAAAAAGGGAGAAAGAAAATCTGGCCATGATGCATGAAGAAGATGGTGTCACGAGAGGTTTCCTCCAGTGAGAGTAAAACCTCCCTTCGGCTGCAAAATGAGCATTGATCATTCTGACTTTTTCACTTTCTATTTCCTTGGTTTTTTCAATGAAGTCTCTCACTCAGCCCTCCACCCGCAACCCCAACCCCAGACTCTGGAAAGAGGCAAGAAATGAACACTGAGTTCTTTTGGACGCTTGCTGGTTATTGTTGTATGAAATCAGGAGATCACTGTGACATGAATACAGACTCAAGAGCAGATTCCCAACAGGTTCAAAACAGTGTAGATGGTGATGGGGGGAGGGGGGGACTCATGGTAACTGGAGTCATCTAGAAAGATCATCAGCAACCCTTGGATAGTTGAAATGATTAATCACTTCAGCACAAAAGAGCACAAAAGGAGATTTGTTAAGAAGAAGCGGGGGACAGAGTGCTACCTCCAGGGGTGACAGGCCTGTCTGCTTAATAATGTATTTTTAAAGTGTATGCCACATCAAAAGCCAAGCACGTGCAAATGGAGGAAAATGGAAAGAAAAAGCAGTGGGCAGAATACTTAGTGCATTAGAACAAATGTTTCCGAGATCAGATTGGCAATAATTTTATTGGAGCGTTTTTAAAATGCATTCTTATGCCCCACCCAACCCCCACCCCCAAGGTCTTAGCAGCACTGGGAAAACTCACAGTCCCTAGAAGGATGTGTGCTGGACCTTTTATCACTAAAAACGATAAAGAGCCCATCAAAGCAATATTGTGTGATAGCCCCCCTTTCTTTGAGGTGCAGGGATCTGAATAGTCTCCTTGGACTAGAGCAAACTCCATGAATTAAAGCAACAGAAGCAATAATGATAGCATGGCTTAACACGCGTTGATGGCTTTCTGTGCCCTCGATGTCTGTTATCTCCTTTAATCCTCACTCTAACTCTAGATGATGTCATCCTCATCTTCCAGAGCAGGAAACTGAGATAAGGGGAGGGGAACACATAGTAAATAAGAGACATGGTTGAGGTTTAAAATCCAGAGTCCAGAGCCTAAAGTTCATAAACCAGAGTGATTTTTTTAAAAGGCTGAATATTTTCAGTACATAAGACTAGGCAAATTCTTCTTGTGGGGATGCATCAGGACTCTTGTGTTTGTACCACCTCTTTCTCACGGCCTTGAGGATAGGAAAGGATGCTCATGGCTGCAGTTGTTGCTTTAGAAGCCACACAGCGTTTCTGAGGAGTTAGACTGAGCATTGATGCCTGCGGTGTGGCATAAGGGGTGCACAGTGAGCACACAAGTACCTTTGATAATTCCTTACAAATTGGTCTTGAGCGTGTACTCACGTGTAACCTAGTTACTGGTAGTACATCTTGAAGTGCCAGCTTCTTCTGCATCAGCCTGTGTTTTGCTACCTTCCATAAAGCTCCATGTTACTGACACCACCTGCTCATATTACCCTTTGTAAGAGCCCCAATAGTCCACACTGTCCTCCTCCCCAGAAGAGGGGTGGGTGGAAATGTAGAGTCAGAGGCACAGAGAGGTCCAGGTGGCCACAGCCCACACCCCTGACTGCACAGGTGTGAATTTTCACTGCAGCTGGAGTTCTTGCCTCAGACACTCTGTTTGACGACGGCTGTACCGCTGACCAGCTTGGTAGCATTGAGTCAACAGAGATTTCAGTACAGTGCACAGTTTGCAAAGAAGAAAGCTATTGTTCTTGTTCATTATTTGATATGGCTGGAACATCTGTTGCCAGATAAATTTGTGGATACAAACATCTTCGTGAGTCAACATGCCTAACCAAATGTTTTCATTCATCAAACGCAGTTCTGGAGGTAAACCAATCTTGCAAATCTGTGATTAAAATCAACCTTTTATTTTGGAACTGATGACTGTTAGCTGCCATTATTCTCATTAGGGTAATCAAGTATTTTCAGACTCGTTGGAGATGAGGTTCACTTAAGGAAATCTCAGTCTGTAAAATCCGGTTGTAGAGTATTTGCGAGATTAGCTCTTTATTGCTAAGAAATCATTGTTTTGCTAAAGGACTCCTGCCTACAGGAAAGGATTAACCTAGGATTAATAGCAAATTCCCCTAGATATCTAGAATCTAGATATCTGCTTACAGCTATTTTACAACTTAGCATTACTAGGAAACAAGAGTGTTGGAATCATTTTGAGTTTGATTTGACAAACGATAAAATATAAAGACAATGCTTCCTTGGAATAAAAATGAAAGCCAGTGGGACATTATAAATCACTTTACAAAAATATCATTTTTTGTGTGTACAACTGTTCAGGTGCGCACACTAAGCAAAGCTGCTGCAAAGGGAATAAATGCAGACTACACCCCCTGGTGGAACATTGTTTGTTAGGTGGTTGATGGCGTTTTATCTCTTTAAGTACAGTTGAAGTGCGTATTTAAATTTCTTTGCCTTCTTAATTATTCTAAACTACGTTCATTTATGTCAATTTATGCCGGTTAGTTGCTTTTACAAGTATATGGTTATACCAAGTATGCCTAATTATGAATCAGATTACCCAGGCAAAGTAGTTTTTATAATATATGTTCTAGTCTACTATGTTTCTAAAGATTCCTTTTAAGAGCTCACAAAGGATTAAAAAATATGCATAGCTTCTAACTTATAGGAGTATTTTCACATTGAAATAAACTTGGTAGATTGCTTGGAACAGCTGTCTTGCTTATTGGCAAATGACATAGAACCCTCCTACTTAAATATAAGTCCTTCCCACGTTAAGACTTATCCAACTGAGGAGAGCAGAGTAAGACTCAGAAATCTGCTTGGGCTTGAAAGGACAGTGAATTAAAATAGTGGAAGTCTTCAAAGAGGTAGGTTGAGAAACTCCCCAGCTTCCACATAGAGCCTTAAAAGAAGACACAAGAAAGGAAATGGGTTGATATTCCTGTACCATGTGTGAAGGATTATATCTTTTCAATATTGTGTTTTTCATTGACATACAGATTTAATTTCAATTAGAATGAGATTGCCTACATTTCTGTATGATTTTGTAGCACCCAGCAGTATTCTCAGTAAGTACTTGAATGATTTATCGAAAATCTAACTTCATGGAAAAACTGACTCATTCAATTTTTAAAGACATCTTTTATATCATTTCGAGTACGGGACTTATTACTTGTTAATTATTTATATTCAACACCTTGAGTTATTACTATAAAAAAGTCAGTGATCCCTAGCATCCAAAAATGAGTAAGAGCTGGAATTTTACATGTAGAAAATTCATGTCTTCATGGGAACTCAAAGGCATCTAAAATTATAAACTGTTTTTACATCTGTTAGGAATCCACTCTTGAGGGAATTAGGAGTTTATAATGACACCTGTGGTTACTTGAAAATGAAGAATTGGGCATGCATATTCAGCATAGTCAGTAGTGAGTTTTCTTTTTTTTTTTTAATTGGGGTATAGTTGTTTTAAAATCTTGTGTTAGTTTCTACTGTCATAGAAACTAACAGTCATATGTATACATATGTCCCCTCTTTTTTGATTTCCTTCCCATTTAGGTCACCACAGAGCACTAAGTAGAGTTCCCTGTGCTATACAGCAGGTTCTCATTAGTTATCTATTTTATACATAGTAATATATATATATATAGTCAATCCCAGTCTCCTTTAACGGATTTTCTTCTCCTCCTGTGGCAGCAGTTACATGTGGTTGACCCAGGCTGGTTGTATGGCTCAAAGGAGATTAAGGATTGCACACAACTTGGCAAAGTGCTATTAAAAACAGCAGTGTTTCAGCTCAGAGCTACAGAAGGTAGAGAGCTGGAGAGAGCACCACTTCCACTCTTACAAGAGGAAAAAAAAAAAAGAGCAAATTAGCTACTTTTATTAAACCCATGAAAGAACTGAGGTCACAAGGCAAACAACCTGAAATATGAGGGGAGACAGGCACCTTCAGGGAGAAACAGGACTTGAGCATTTGCTTGTAAGGGACACCACCCCAGGTCATGTAAGCCAGTTAGAAGAAAATTGTATGATTGGCAAAGGTGAACATGGGCTCACAAGAGGGCACCACAAGCACAGGGGAGTTTGCACTCTTTTGCAGGCTTTCCTTCCCCCAGGTGCTCATAGGGAAGACCTGGGAGCAGGCTGGGAAGCCTCACCTGTGGTGTTGGCTAGGGGAAGGGGATTGTAGCCACTGCTGAACCTCCACCCAGACCCATCACCTCTATCTCTCCTACTGATCAGAAACCTTAATCTGCAGGAAGAAGGGCACAAAACTGCAGCCTGAGAGCCCTGGTGGGTCCCCCTATAGCTGGAGGAGAGGAATGGCAACCATCACCCAAACAACGCACACCCTTGTCCCCTGTCATTCCTTAATCTTCAGGGGGAAGGGCAACCAGAATGCATCCTGAAGTCCCTGTGGGAAACCCACTGTATCAGCAGAGTCTGGGGGGGGGGCGGTTTAGAAAAAACAAAAAGCTCTACCCCTAGGGAAGGGTCAGGAATATGTGCTCCCTAGCATTACATTACATCTGGAGGAAAGCTACACCACCAAGACTCATGTTCACAGTGCCCAGCTAACACCAAGACTTAATCAAAACATCAGAGACCACATTCTTTCCCCAGCTCTCCAACCACTGCACAGACTAGCACTGAGTAAAAAGAACAGTGGGATACAACTGGGAGAGCTATGCAAAGAGAAGACCCAAAGCCAAGTGGGGAGACTCATAGCCCAGCAGAGAGCAAATTCACATCCAGCCCGACCCCTCATTAGATTAACACAAACCTCCACACTAAAGACCTAACAGAAGGAAAGGCATTCTCATCTCCAAGAACAGAACATACTTCCCTCAGAATCTGCTGTCTTATACAACATGTTTGGTGTTCAACAGAAAATTAGCAGACCTATAAAATGGTAAGAAAAAGCACAATCTGAAGGGACAAAGCAGTCATCAGAACCAGACACAGATATTAGAACTATCAGACACGGAACTTAACTGGCTACAATTAACATATTAATGGCTCTTAAGGAAAAGGCAGACAGCATGCAAGATCACGCCGATAACTTCACTAGGGTGATGGAAACTATAAGAGATGACCACATGAAAAAAATTGATAAATGAAAAAGAGATGAAGAATGTCTGTAATGGGCTCATCAGTAGGCTGGGCACAGTTGAAGAAAGAATCCATGAGCATGAAGATAAGTCAACAGAAATTACTCAAAATGAAAACAAAGAGATAACAGTGTAAAACAACAACAACAAAAAAAACAACAGAGCATCCAAGACTGGTTGGATAATACTAAATGGTCAAGCACATGTAACTGAAATTCCAGAATTAGGAAAAACAAAGAGAACAGGGCAGAAGAAATAATGGCCAAGAATTTTCCAAAATTAGTGACAGACACCAAACCACATATCCCAGAAACTCAAGCTCAGAGAATACTTGGCAAGATAAATACCAACACACACACACATGCACACAATCACACACACACCCTGATGTATATCATATTCAAACTGCTGAAAACCAAAGACAGACAATCTTGAAGTCAACCAGAGAAAAAAAGACACTTTACCAACAGAGGGACCAGGATAAGAATGACAGACTTTTCAGTGGTAGCCGGGCAAGCAATAAGACAACAGAATACATCTTTAAAGTGTGAAACGGGTTGGGGGGCAACCTCAACCCAGAATTCTCAACAAAAATATTCTTCAAAAGCTAAAGAGAAATAGTTTTCCAGGCAAATAAAAACCATGGGAATTCATTATCAGATCAACTGGACAAGAAATGGTAAAGGAAGTTCTTTAGGCAGAAGGAGTATGATGTAGTCAAAAACTCAGATCTTCACACACAAAAATAAGAGTATCAGAAATGGAATAGATAAAGTAAAACAGGCCCAAAAGCATGTAGTAAATGCTAAAGCCTGGCCTTACACAAAGTTCCTTTATTTACTGATTAAAAGGCAACCATTACGTACTATTTAACAGGTAGGGAGTTTGAGCTTGGAAAGATGAAGAAGTTGTGGTGGTTAGGGTTGTACAAGAATGCAAATATACTTAAGGCCACTGAACCACGTACGTAAAAATGGTAAATTTTACATCGTGTGTATTGCCTCAGTAAGCAACTGTTATATCCAAGAGGTGCTCCATAGCATGCAAACATACAGCAATGTTTTCCCTTCATTTTCTCTCTTTTTAAATTTAATTAAATTAATTTATTTATTCTTGGCTGTGTTGGGTCTTTGTCACTGCGCATGGGCTTTCTCCAGTTGCCACGAGCGGGGGCTGCTCTTCGTTGCGGCGCGCAGGCTTCTCATGGCGATGGCTTCTTGTTGCGGAGCGTGGGCTCTAGGCACGTGGGCTTCAGTAGTTGTGGCTCGCGGGCTCTAGAGTGCGGGCTCCGTAGTTGTGGCGCATGGGCTTAGTTGCTCTGTGGCATGTGGGATCTTCCCGGACCAGGGCTCAAACCCGTATCCCCTGCATTGGCAGACAGATTCTTAACCACTGCACCCCCAGGGAAGTCCCTCATTTTCTCTTGAAACCCTTTTCACGAGCTACTTCTCTCCCTGCTGCTGAATGAAATCTCAGTAGCTCCCATGGCTTTTCCAGATACTACTCAATGATTTTAAAGTTCTCTAGTCACTCTTAGTGACAAAATGTTTCACTTCAGTAATTAAAATGCCCAGTCACAAGGCATCATCAAAGCTCTGAACTTCATTTAAAGTTAAAGATTTCTTTCCCCCAACTTGGGTTTCCTACAAGCTGGAATCCTAGGAAGGAATGAGGGGCATGGCTGTTCCTTCTCTATTTCACTGGCTTGTGCTTTTCTTTTTTTCACTTGAGGTTTCTGGTTCCACTAGAGCTAGGGTGACAAAAGAGGGGTGAGGGGCAAAAGAGGTCACACTTGGTGGTCCTTGTGAGCTGGTACTGATGCTCTTTTGGGTTGGTGGGTCTCTCTCTCTCTCTCTCTCTCTCTCTCTCTCTCTCTCTCTCTCTCTCTCTCTAGGAGAGAAGGAATATTCTTTCTTTCACAGGGTTCTTTAATGGTTCCAAATAGATTTTCCTGACTGTAAACGTCCACCTGTAGCTGCTTTGATGAGGGTGATGCCCCTCTTCCAGTCTAAACGACCTCACTTCTTTGCCTGTTCTTGCCCCAACCTGGCTTCTGCATCCAATGGTATAGTTAGTCTCTGTAGATGGGAGTGGAGTCCATAGCCAACACAGTCTTCTGTGCTGCCACCCTGGCCACTCAAGTCAGCCAACGCCCCTGTGGAGTTTCTCAGGCTTGTGTTAGGTGTTCCCAAACTCCCAGAGCAAATATAAAGTCCCCCAAGGGCTGTTGGGGTATGTGTGGGTGTGGGATGGGGGCTGTTTAAAAGCCTTCTTACTTGAGCTTGAGGTGAGGAAAAACCGTCTCCCTTCCCCTCCCTCACTTCAGATGGGGGAGGCAAATGTAGCAGTATTACAGCTACTTTCTCCAACGAAATTCTCTTTCGGGGCTTCTGATGAGTGTCGAGCAAAAGGTCATAAAGGCTTGTTGAGCCCCTGGATGTGAGCTCTTCCCTGCCTAGGTGTGCCTCCCTTTGATTATATGGCATCTGTTG
Source organism: Mesoplodon densirostris (assembly GCF_025265405.1). Classification (NCBI taxonomy): domain Eukaryota; kingdom Metazoa; phylum Chordata; class Mammalia; order Artiodactyla; family Ziphiidae; genus Mesoplodon; species Mesoplodon densirostris. The sequence continues at coordinate 71,627,364 of NC_082674.1, forward strand.
TTCTAAATCAAAAGACAAAGAACAAGTTCCATTGTCACATTCTGTTCAGTAGTATTTAGCATGATCAGGAGGTACATGCTTAAATAGAAGGTACACTTAGTAGAAGGTTTGCCATTTCGTCCTATGTTACCGTAGTATATACCATCCAGGTTACAAATAAAACTCTTAGAGGAAAACATAGGCAGAACACTCTGTGACATAAATCACAGCAAGATCCTTTCTGACCCACCTCCTAGAGTAATGGAAATAAAAACAAAAATAAACAAATGGGACCTAAGGAAACTTAAAAGCTTTTGTACAGCAAAGGAAACCATAAAAAAGACGAAAAGACAGCCCTCAGAATGGGAGAAAATATTTGCAAATGAAGCAACTGACAAAGGATTAATCTCCAAAATATACAAGTAGCTCATGCAGCTCAATATCAAAAAAACAACCCAATCCAAAAATGGGCAGAAGACCTAAATAGACATTTCTCCAACGAAGATATACAGATTGCCAACAAACACATGAAAAGATGCTCAACGTCACTAATCATTAGAGAAATGCAAATCAAAACTACAATGAGGTATCACCTCGCACCAGTCCGAATGGCCATCATCAAAAAATCTACAAACAATAAATTCTGGAGAAGGTGTGGAGAAAAGGGAACCCTCTTGCACTGTTGGTGGGAATGTAAATTGATACAGCCACTATGGAGAACAGTATGGAGATTCCTTAAAAAATAAAAATAAGTCTACCATATGACCTAACAATCCCACTACTGGGCACATACCCTGAGAAAACCATAATTCAAAAAGATACATGCACCACAATGTTCACTATTTATAATAGCCAGGACATGGAAGCAACCTAAGTGTCCATTGACAGATGAATGGATAAAGAAGACGTGGCACATATATACAATGGAATATTACTTAGCCATAAAAAGAAACTGAATTGAGTTATTTGTAGTGAGGTGGATGAACCTAGAGTCTGTCATACAGAGTGAAGTAAGTCAGAAAGAGAAAAACAAATACTGTATGCTAACACATATATATGGAATCTAAAAAAAAAAAAAATGGTTCTGAAGAACGTAGGGGCAGGACAGGAAAAAAGATGCAGACGTAGAGAAGGGACTTGAGGACGTGGGGGCGGGAAGGGTAAGCTGGGATGAAGTGAGAGGTTGGCATAGACTTATATATACTACCAAAAGTACAATAGATAGCTAGTGGGAAGCAGCTGCATAGCACAGGGAGATCAGCTCGGTGCTTTGTGACCAGCTAGAGGGGTGGGATAAGGAGGGTGGGAGGGAGATGCAAGAGGGAGGGGATATGGGGATATATGTGTGCATATAGCTGATTCACTTTGTCATACAGCAGAAACTAACACAATACTGTAAAGCAGTTATACTCCAGTAAAGATGTTAATAAATAAATACAAAAACAAAAACAAATAACGCAGTTAAGAAAACCTCACATCTCAGAGACAAGGCTTTAGCTGGGTAGAAATAAGAGAGTATGTTTATTTTCCTTTAATTTCCTCACATTCTCCGCTTTCTTAATCCTTTCCTGTTTTCCCTTTGCCTTTTAAAAAGTTTTTACAATGAATTTGGCCTCAGACAAGGACTCCCTGAAGTCATGAGCCAACATCTGCATGATGGTCCTACTGCCCAGGCCTTTTTAAATAGCACAGGTCAGAATCTGGTTTCATAACTTCAAGAGGATCAGCCAGAGGACAAAATTCTTATTGAGTCAGTTCTCTTTTAATTTAGTAAATGTTTCTTATCCTGTGTTTCCCAGTACTACTTGAAGAGCTATTTTTAAAAGATCATTTTAGCTTGTGGATAAAAGTAGTACAACAATCTACTTACACAAACAGTATCTTTGTTTAAAATGAGCACATTTCAGTGTGATTGAATTGGGGTTGGAAGTAGTGCAGCTGATCTTTTTTTTAAATTTTATTTTATATTGCAGTATAGTTGATTTACAGTGTTGTGTTAGTTTCAGGTGTACAGCAAAGTGATTCAGTTATACATGTACATATATCTATTCTTTTTCAGATTATTTTCCCATATATGTTGTACAAAATATTGAGTCAAGTTCTCTGTGCTATACAGTAGGTCCTTGTTGGTCATATGTTTTATATATGGTAATGTGTATATGTTAATCCCAAACTCCTGATTTATCCTGGGCTGATCTTTAGCGATATCTTGGGGGCAACTCCACAGCCCACTTCCCCCCTCCTTTACAAAGCCTGCCAACAACGGCTGTCACTATAGACAGATTAGCATGTACCTAACGGTGTCCTTGAAAAACTTGCTGTTAAGAGCTCTGTTATCACATAGCCTGAAAATGTTAAAGAAGGGAAGCACAGACTTTAAAAAATATATCTTTCTTTATGAGGTCAAACCCTTCATTTTGACACTTAATAAATAAAATGCCCACGTTGCAAGAAATGGGATAATGAATTGTAAAAAGACATAATCAGCAATGACTAAAGAATTAAGGGAATTGAAATGCAGAGTCATTTGGGGATGCATTAATAATAACACGATTTGTTCCATATGCTAAGGAATTCTGTTTTTAGAAAATCAGTCACCACACATGTTCCATGGCAAAAAGGAAAAAAACATTAATGTTGACTAATAGGAACTGTAATTAGATGTTCTGCTTTTAAACAGCTGAATAAAAGATGAAATCATATAGAAAGTATATTTAGATACAAGTCAGAAAGTAAACTGATTATTATTCATAGGGCTGTTAATAGTAACTCTAATTTATGCATCTAGTGGGAATTGTATTAGGTAATTAAGAAAGGGAGTCACACTAGGCTTCCTTTATGCGTTCACATTTATGTATCTTCTTATACCAGTGAGTCTCGTTTTTCTCATCCTCCAACAACTTAACCATCAGAGTCATGTCTTGTGGTGGCCAGTGAGCATTTGGGGGTTCTGGGGCCTGGCAGGTCTTACCTCCAAGGGGTGCTGCATTGGGACACCACTCCGTCATCATGTCCCCTGAGCCTTTGTCGGGCATCACCAGCAGGCAAGCATGGCTTTTAAGCTGCTGTTAGTTTTTTACCTTCAGAGGTTTCTTTAAAGATCCCTGGAAGGGACTTCCCTGGTGGTGCAGTGGTTAAAAATCCGCCTGCCAGTGCAGGTCACACGGGTTCGAGCCCTGGTCTGGCAAGATCCCACATGTCGCAGAGCAGCTAAGCCCGTGTGCCACAACTACTGAGCCCACGTGCCACAACTCCCGAGCCCATGTGCCACAACTACTGAAGCCCACGCACCTAGAGCCTGTGCTCTGCAACAAGAGAAGCCACTGCAGTGAGAAGCCCGCGCACCGCAACGAAGAGTAGCCCCTGTTCACTGCAACTAGAGAAAGCCCGCGCACAGCAACGAAGACCCAACGCAGCCAAAAATAAATTTATTTATTTGTTTATTTATTTATTTATTTATTTATAAAAATAAAATAAAGATCCCTGGAAAAATGCCTCATTTCTAGTGGCCACTGTAGGTGGCCTCCAAATAGGGAGAGTGGGAGATCGTGGAACGCTGGAGCGGCCACATTTCACAGATGAGCAGCACATTTCTTTGGTGGGATGCGAGAATCAGTCCCTTTATTTATTTTTTTAAGGTACGACGTCAGAACCGATCTGTGAGATCGTGGTTAGAACGAACAGGTTTCTGATCTTGGATTCTCCATGAAAACGATGTGCCTTTTTGGAGAATAAAATAACCCAGAATGGCAAGCGGGAGTGCCAGATTTTAACAGAACTCCTCCACCTCCCTGGTTATCTGTGTTCATGTGTGTGGTTGTTAGTGGGCATAGCAGGCTGAAGCCGTCCTACAGCTGCATTCTCTTACTAACACACAGAACACTGAACCGTAAAGCAAGCAGTTCCTTTCAGCTCTGGGTGTGAAGCGCACAGATTGCTCTGCTGCTCTTCAGCCCCTGCGGTGACGCTGACTGTTTAAGCAGCCCTTCCTGTCCTCTTGCTCCATCATTACGTGACTGTCCACCGCGAGGACCAGGAATTAGCCCTGGAGTGAGGGGGAGAGAATCTCAGCTCTGTAAGAGGCATACTTTGTGTTCCTTATAAAGTTTCTGAACAACCCCACCCCTGGGTTTCCTTTCATAGAATACAAGTAGGGTCTCTTACTGCTTCTTTGGGTGGTAGATGTTGATACGACACATAACATCAGGGTTCTGCATTGTGAGTGGGAGAAAAAACACTGGACTGGAACTCTGCCTACCTGGGTTTGAATCTGCTGTTTCTGTGGCTTTAAAAATAAATAAATAAATAAAACTCCCTCTGTGCCTCAATTTACTCATCTATAAATCAGAAATAACAATACTTTCCTTACCTGTCCTGCGAAGTAGTGATGAGGATCTAATAAGAAATATATATGTCCAAGTGCTTTACAAGTTATAAATCGTGTTATAAATGGCCAGGGTTGTTTCTGATTGTAGTTAATATTTATGTATTACCTTCCTTAGAATACAAAGCTCTCAAAGCGAAAGACAGTCTTACGCAGGTCCCCGGGCTGTACCCATAGAATTCATACCCCATCATTGATAGACAAAAGATGATGATACAAAAAGTTAATTATATGCAGATGCACACTGTAGTAGGCAGAATAATTCCCTCCCCCAAGGATGTCCATGTCCTAATCCCCAGAACGTGTGACTGTGTTAGGTTACATGGCAAAGGGGAATTAAGGGTACAAATGGAATTAGGTTGCTAGGCAGCTGACCTTGGGGGGGTGGAGTGGAGATTATTTTAGACTCTCTGAGTGGGTCCAACATAATTACAAAGGTCCTTATAAATGGAAGAGAGAGGCCAAAGAGAGAGAACCAGAGAGCTGGGGGAATGAGGACTTGCCTGACCTTGCTGGCTTTGAAGTTGGAGGGAGGGGCTGTGAACCAAGAAAAGCTGGGAGCCTCTAGAAGCTGGGAGGGGCAAGGAACGGATTCTCCACTGGAGCATCCAGAACCAAACACAGCCCTGCAGACATCTTGATTTTAGCCAATTCTGGACTTCTGAGTTTCTGACCTGTAAGATCATAAGTAAGTGTGTGTGGTTTTAAGCCACTAATTTTGAGGTGATTTGTTACAGCAGCAATAAAATAAATAATAAAAACCAACACATTTTGACGAAAGTAGGTAGACATGATTTTTCAGATACTGATCTTAAAATACCCCAAGGCCAAGACTGCATATGACCACAATTGCCTGGAGGAAGTAAGAGTCTAATGCTTTTTACTTGAACCTGGTTTGCCCAGGTATTTGGACTAATCCTGTCCTTCGCTTTAGCTTTATTTCCTGGCTTAAGTAAGCAGTAAGTTCATTGCTATGTGCCCTGTGGGTATTCCATAAATACTTCTTGACTGCCTGACAGTGTAAGTGTTGTAATTATTTCCTAGGCGAGGAAGGAGGTGAGGTGAGAAAGGCCAGGTAAGAGGAGGGAATTGTCTGGAATTGCACAGTAACCAGAGGACGCCCAGCTGCCTTGGAGTAGTCTTCACCTACCCTTCCCACTAAACAACTCATTCCACTCCAGATTAGCTCCAGGGGTAACAGACCTTTTTGCTCATCTTGGGCTTTTTTATAGTTACCAGTACTGAGTCAATCTCCAGAGGACCATGAGTAAAAAATCACTGGTCAATCGGCCTTAAGGAAGCCTTGAAATTCATGAGTGCATAAAGTTCATCTTATACATAGTTATTGAGCACTTACTGTATTCCAGCACAAGTGTTGAAGCTAGCACTGTGAATCAGACAGATTCATTCCCCCAAAGGTTTTATGAAACGGAGTGTCCTTTGTCCCACAAGTTGTCCATCAATACCTACTGGAGGTCTCCTGAATAAAATGTCCTGTTCAGCAGAAAATACTTTTTTAATGTAACACATGGCCCTAAACTAAGGAGTTAATCATCCCACATAACAGTGAATAGGAAACTTGCAAAAATCATGGAAGCATGCACGTTAACAAATGTGCACACAAATACACTGCACTGTGATGTGAGGCCTATCAGGAAGGTTTGGGTTTTGTTTGTTTGTTTGCTTCTTTTGAGGAAATAAGTTCCTCCCTAGCTCCCTAGCTCCCTGGTACTAAGTACTAAGCAATCCCAGAACATTCCCCACAGCTGGACATCAGTCACTGCCAACTGAGGCAGAGGTGCTTGGGGGCTCTGAAGTTAGATCCTGGTTTGAATTCCAGCTTTACGACCGACTAGCTGAGTGATTCTGGGTAAATTACCTAATCTCATTGAGCCTATTTTCTGCTTCTGTTAAATGGACTCAACATCATAGGAGGATGAAAGGAGACAATACATGCAAAGCCCCAGCCCGGGGCAGACCTGTACCCGCTTCCCACCAGCGGGAGCAGCAGCTGCATTAGGAGTGTGGTTCCAGGTGGTCACTAAGAGCTTGGTACCTCAGGAACTGCCTCTTCTTCTCCACCAGCCCCTCAGGTGAAGCTCTGCTGTCATGTTCCCTTCCTGTCACACCTTCACTCCCATACCCAAGGACAGACCTTGGAACCTCAAAAGTTTTCCACCTTCCAGAAGCTTCTTTCATATTCCAAAGAAAAATTCTAAAACACATCAAGAAACACCAATACTTCACTTCATTGTCTATTTTCCCTTTAAAACCCACACAAGAGGTCTTCCCTGGTGGTGCAGTGGTTGAGAATCTGCCTGCCAATGCAGGGGACACAGGTTCGAGCCCTGGTCCGGGAAGATCCCACATGCCATGGAGCAACTAAGCCTGTGCACCACAACTACTGAAGCCCATGCTCCACAACAAGAGAAGCCACCGCCATGAGAAGCCCGCACACTGCAACGAAGAGCAGCCCCTGCTCGCTGCAACTAGAGAAAGCCCGCATGCAGCAGCGAAGACCCAAGCAGCCAAAAATTAAAAAAAAAAAAAAAAACCCACAAGACCACTTCTTGCCCTGTTCTCTTACCTTTTATAGGTGAACTCCAGTGTTTTGATTCATTACGTTTGCTATCTGTTGAGTTGTCCGGCCCAGGCAATGAACCCATGAGCTTAAAATGGAAACAGAAAAACTCCTCCCTTTTATGTAGCTGTTCCTTCACCAGTAGTCATTAAGTAAATTCAGTGTTTTAATGTACTACCAAAAACACATGATTGTTTAACAGAGTATATTATGGAAAATCACAGTGTTAATAGTCTCCGTGGTGTTCTAGTTGGGGAAGAGTACATTATAGCCTTGCCAAGGCAGGGGGCTGTTTTTGTATGTGAAAATAAGTTACTGACATTGTATATCTTTTATATCTTGTTGCTGGGCAACATATAAGAATGTGGTTATTGCAAATGTGTCCGCTTTGTTGTTTAAAAAAAAAAAAAACACTTCTTAATTCTGTTAAATTAGACCCGTTATTGATTCTGTGGTCTTTCCTGAGTTTATTGACTGAGGTTCATCCATTAGCTCGGGGTGGGAGGGGGGAGGGAGAGGCAGGTTTGCGTTTGTAACTAGAACACATACATTAATACTAATCGTTAGCTCTCTTGTTCATCACTCTTTGTTTTCATACAGAGACAGGTAGACTTCTGGTACCCAGGGATGCAGTATTCAAAGAATGGGAGTAAGATGGGGACAGAATCTGCCAGTGAATGAAATAATTACAGATATTTTCTAGAATAAGCTTCCTGTCACTGATGGTCCTGAGGCGCCAGAATATTTCTTTGTTTTCTTCCTCCTGAAGTGTGACTCTTGTTTCTGCCTTTGTTTACTTGGTCTTGTTTCCTGCTGATGGGCTATATCAGAGCTCAGGAGTGGTATTTAGAGGAGGTGGAGAGTGTAAGGAAATGTGACTGTTAATTTCCCATGAAATAGAGTTCTTCTGGCCTCTCTTTACCCACTCGTGGCAGCTGCTGTGATTGCCTCCTCTTCACCCTGTTGGTAAGGGAGGAATTCCTGCCCTACAGTGATGGGGATGCGGAGCGTGGGCCTCCCGATGCTGGGCAGAGGCGATGGACAGCAGGTTATTGGTCACATTCATCCTCAGCCTGGGGAGGGGCACCCAGAGCACAGAGTGAACCAGCAGGGTTCACTGCAGGAGACAGGCTCTGGGGTAACAAGGGCATGGGCGACCCCACAGGGGTGAGCTTGGCTTGTTCAGCTAACTCGGCAGGCTGGCAGGGAACTAGACACCTTCCTCAGGGATGAGCTGGAGCTGCACCTGGTCCCTGGCTGAGGCGGGTTGTTAGCTAGGAGACCTTAGCCATGGGGGCGGAGTCGGTGGGGGCTTGTGGTTAGGCCAGGCGAGGCCCTCATGGTTTCACCAGATGTCAAGGGAAGCACGTACTACTGAATCTCAATCTTAGTCCTTCCATCACAGAGACAGATGATCAGATTGGTTCTTCAGACTTCAGGCCAAAAAAACCCAAACCAAAACAAAAAAACAGGGCCAAGGAGTTGCATTTACAGTTTGGGGTTGATCAGGAAGACCTTTCTACCAGCTGAGATACCAGGAAACTAAAGGGTCTATTTGGGGAGGTCACAGCTTCCCATCCTAGGAAGAAGAGAAACTGGGTGTGTTGGCAGGGTTTCCTGCCTTAGGTTCATGGCTAGTCCTTCCAAGACCTGGGTTTCTGTGAACTTATAGGAAAGAACCAACAGACCAGGTAGCAGCCCATACACCAAGCCATTTTCTCTCATCTGTTCCATGCTCTATCCCCTTCCACCCAGGATCTTAATTCCTTCTATGACTGATGGTGGTGCAAGAAATAGCCCTAGAGGTACCAGTAGCCCCACCCAAACAAAGCAAGGAATGGTTGGGGATTAGGCTAAGATTTATGCCACCTTCTCAGCCCTTCTCCAAAAGCCTCAGCTGAGCTTTGAGCCCTTACACGTGACTTGATAAATTCCTGAGGTCTTGATCAACTCCATGATCTGTGATAAACCAGGAGGTTTCCATGGACTATCACATCCCGTCAACATGTCCCTTTCTTCAGAAATGATGAAAGATGATTAAAAGAAAGAAACCCACTCGAACGTGTCGTACCACAGACTATAAAAGACAGCCATGTAAGGATTCAGCACTCAACATGGAATGCTTGTTACTATTTACCAGACAGTACGCTGGGCCCCGACCTACTAATTTGTTTCCCAACGAAAACACACTTAAGAACAATGCTTGCAAATTTTTACCCTGGAATAAGCGTGGGTGCTTAGGGATGGGTGTGTGTAGAGGGAATGGGATTCCTGAGGTTAGTGGATCTGATATTCTAGGTTCTGGGACAGTGGAATTGTTCTGAGTTACTTGCTCTATCGTATGAAGTTCAACTTGGATTACCTGCATCAAGTCTGCAGTGGTTAGAGCCTAGGGAGTTGGATCCCTCATTCAGTGCACTGAATTTGTCACGGGGAGCCCTGTCCTGCTCTGCACTCCTTGGGTCTTGACACACACTCTGATCACGGAGCTGAGCACATGCACTGCTGTTTGCTTGTGTCTGCCCTGTCCTGGAGCATGAACTCCATGAGGGCAGGGGCTGTTGTTTCCTGCGGTTTGTTGCATCTTTCGTGCCCCGCACGTGCTTCTCATAGAGTAAACAGAAGCTCAAGAAATGTTGGCGGGAGTAATTAACTAATGAATTGAACATTAACCTGCTGCCCATGAATTCACAAGATGAGCAGTGATGGGACAATCTGCTGAAACAGGGACACTCTGGAGACCAGGCTGATCAGCTCTGACAGATGCAGACCTTATTTATTATGGCCATATATGTGATGTGATGCAAAATATCAAAGTTTAGCCTATGGTTTACTGTAACCATTCTGCTAATGTTTTTTCTGCCATCTCTCTGCGGCATATTCTTGCATTTCGTACTTGTGTTTCCTTTTTTTGCCCAAGAACAATGATCTTTAGGAATATTTGCAAGTTACACTGTTGGGCTTTGAAAGACATGCTGGTTACGTGTGTTGTCAAGAGACGCACGTTCTGTGTTCCCATGAAAAGGGCAGGCAAATGTTCCTTCATCGTGTGTGCGTGCGTGCATGTGTGTGCATGTGTGTAGGAGACTCCTGCAGACAGTCAATGAGTGTGAGAAATGTTTCCTGCACTGAATGATTGCCTTCCTAGAACTCACATTCTGAAGAAGTGGCAGACATAAACATAATTATGAGATAACGGGATAGCGCTATATTATTAAGTATGTACAAAGTGTTATGGGCCTGAAGAAGACTAGGGATTTTTTCCTGCACAGAAAGTAATCAACTGCTGTGTTGATTTGGATCAGAAAAATCAGTAATTGATTGCTGGTTTAGATTATGAGGATTATTTCCTTAGGCACCAAATTACGACTTATTAGATTTTTTAAAAGTTTTTATTGAAGCTCTTACTGCCCATATTTTCTCTGTGTTTTATTTATTGGCTTTTGTGTCTGTCTGAACAACATAAATCTGGAGAACACATCTGATCCCTCTTTTCATCTCCAGCATCTAGCATAGTTGAATTATCATCATAATACCACTGATACAATACACTTCTAACTTTTAAAAAATTTTTATTCAAGTTGAAATTAAATGAATAGAGGTAGATTTTTTCTTATTAAGAAGCATATGTCTGATCAACATTTATTTTTAAAAGTAACGTTGTACCTTTGAGACCAAGCGTAGGCTTTTTGGGCAGAATTGGAAACACTGTTTCTTGGATTCACCAAAACACCAGCTGGGGGCTTCCCTGGTGGCACAGTGGTTGAGAGTCCGCCTGCTGATGCAGGGGACACGGGTTCGTGCCCTGGTCCCGGAAGATCCCACATGCCGCGGAGCGGCTGGGCTCATGAGCCATGGCCGCTGAGCCTGTGCGTCCGGAGCCTGTGCTCCGCAACGGGAGAGGCCACAACAGTGAGAGGCCCGTGTACCACAAAAACAAACAAACAAAAAAACCCAGCTGGGTAATGACTTTCATACTTAGTCATCACTACTTATTATTTTCAGTTAGTTGCATTAAGGAAACTTTCAGTTTGTCTAGGGGAATAGGTTAAAAATGCAGTCAGACCTCTAGAACTGCCTTTTTGTCTTTCTCTTGCATCCAAATGCTGAACTCTTGAAGGTTTTTACCATTTTAATAAAATTAAAATCTATTAACATTTTTGAAAGTAGTCAACCCGTCAAATGAAATAACTGGTTACTGGATTCTAAATTGAGTTTGCAGTTAAAATGATTTTTAGAAGGCTTAAGTAGTGAACTTCCAGAGCCACCTACTCATACATGCATTATTCATTTAAAAAAATAATTTCCATAACTTTTAAAACTTGGTAATTACATGTTTTAATTACGTAATTACACATTCTAATTATGCAGTTAAATCCGATTACAGTAATTATGTAATTATATAATTGATACATAATACACATGCAAAAACCTATATAAGCATGTATTTAACAAAGGAAATAGTTCTGAGGGAGGTAGTTATGGGAAGAGCCGCAAAAGGATTGACTTACAGAAAATAAAGGAACTTGGCTAATTAATGACTTGAAATACTATAGAGAGTACTGATGCTACAGCGTGCTTTTCACAAGGTCTACGTTTATGGTCAGAGGGAATGCATGAACTGAAGAGCTGGAACTCAGGGGTATGAGTAAGATGAGAGATCCCACAACGAGGTGTTAAGATAGGGACATGGTTGGTGAAAACTTTTCAACAGAGCAGCCTCCTCCATCCAGGGGGTCCTGAAGGAAAGAAGCACAGGTCCTGTGCTCCACTGGGAGGGATGGGAGTCTCCTGCTGGGCCCGTGGCTGCCTTACTTAGCAGCCATTGGCTTCATTTTCTTGACCTGAAATATCCACAATCACCAGAATCTATGACACTGAAGATCAGGTTAATGAAAACATGAGAAAATACCTTTTAGCACATTTGGAAGAAGGTTGGAGAAGAAAGTTAACTTATAAAATGACAAGAAGTAATTGAAAATTACTTTAAAATTTTCTGAAAAATTTCTCAAAAATTATTTGGCTTGTTTTGATGAAAGAGATCCTGCTTGGAGCTTACAGAAAGGATGACATGTATGGAGTCTAAATTGCTTAGAACTGGGAGGAAATAGGAAATATTTTCTCATTTCTTCACTGAGGTATAATTGTTGTACGATAATCTGCACATGTTTAGAATCACAGCTTGATAAGTTTTCATGTCAGTTTATACCTGTGAAAGCATCACCACAATCAAGGTAATGAGCATATCTGTCACTCCCCATATTTTTCTCAGACCCCTTCGTTATTCAGCCCTCTTACCCTTCTGTGCATGCCCTGCCTATCCCCAGACCACCACTGATCTGCTTTCTGTCATTATGGAGGAGTTTGCATTCTTTTTAGAGTTTTATATAAGTGGAATCAAACAGCAAGTACTCTTTCTTGTTTGGCTTCTTTTACTCTACATAATTATTTTGAGATTCAACCATCTTTTTGCTTGTATCAATAATTCATTCTTTTTTATTATTATTATTATTGTTGAGCAGTATTCCAGTGTATGGATGTACTGTATTTATTCATTGACTTTCAAAGGACATTTGAGTTGTTTCTGTTTCTTGGCTGTTACAAATGAATCTGTTATAAACATTTGTGCACATGTCTACAACACACAAAATGTCTTTTTGTAGAATTATGCTTTCCCGCCCCCCTCTGGAGTAAAGATTCAGGAGTAGGATGTTTGGATCGAATTGTAGAAGTAGGTTTAACTTTTTAGAAAACCTACCCAGCTGTCCTCCTAAGTACTTATACCATTTTTTATTCCCACCACCAGTATATGAGTGTTTTAGTTCCTCCACATCCTTTCCAACACTTGGTCTTTTTCATTCTAAACATTCTGACGTGTGTAAGGGTATCTCATTATGGTCTTAATTTATGTTGCCTTAATGACTAATTACGTTGAGCATCTTTTCAGGTACTTATTTTCCATCTATATATCTTCTTTGCTGAAGTGTTTAAAACTTTTGCCCTTTTCTATTGCACTGGGTTTTTTCTTATTATTAATTTTTTGAAAGTTCTTTTTTTTTAAATTTATCTATTTTATTTATTTAGTTTTGGCTGTGTTGGGTCTTTGTTGCTGTGCGCGGGCTTTATCTAGTTGCAGTGAGCGGGGGCTATTCTTCGTTGCAGTGTGCGGGCTTCTCACTGTGGTGGCTTCTCTTGTTGCAGAGCCTGGGCTCTAGGCACCCAGACTTCTGGAGATGTGGCTCGCAGGCTCTGGAGCGCAGGCTCAGTAGTTGTGGTGCACGGGCTTAGTTGCTCCGCGGCAAGTGGGATCTTCCTGGACCAGGGATCGAACCCTTGTACCCTGCATTGGCAGGCGGATTCTTAACCACTGTGCTACCAGGGAAGCCTGAAATTCCTTATATATTTTTTATATATATACAAGTCTTGTATACTTTGAAGATACATACTTTGCAAATATTTTCTGTCAGTATGGGGCTTGTCTTTATATTCTCTTTAACAGTGTCTTTCAAAGATTCACATTGTTAGGTTTTTTTTTTCTTTTTATTTTATTTATTTATTTTTTACATCTTAATTGGAGTATAATTGCTTTACAATGGTGTGTTCGTTTCTGCTTTATAACAAAGTGGATCAGCTGTATACATACGTATATCCCCATATCTCCTCCCTATTGCGTCTCCCTCCCACCCTCCCTATCCCACCCCTCTAGCTGGTCACAAAGCACCGAGCTGATCTCCCTGTGCTATGCAGCTGCTTCCCACTAGCTATGTATTGTACATTTAGTAGTATACTTAAGTTCATGCCAACCTCTCACTTCGTCCCAGCTTACCCTTCCCACTCCTGTGTCCTCAAGTCCATTCTCTACGTCTGCATCTTTATTCCTGTCCTGCCCCTAGGTTCTTCAGAACCATTTTTCTTTTTTTAGATTCCATATATATGTGTTAGCATACAGTATTTGTTTTTCTCTTTCTGACTTACTTCACTCTGTATGACAGACTCTAGGTCCATCCACCTCACCACAAATAACTCAATTTCATTTCTTTTTATGGCGAATATTCCATTGTATATATGTGCCACATCTTCTTTACCCATTTATCTGTCGATGGACACTTAGGTTGCTTCCATGTTCTGGCTATTGTAAATAAAGCTGCAGTGAACATTGTGGTACATGTCTCTTTTTGAATTATGGTTTTCTTAGGGTATATGCCCAGTAGTGGGATTGCTGGGTTGTATGGTAGTTGTATTTTTAGTTTTTTAGGGAACCTCCATACTGTTCTCCATAGTGGCTGTATCAATTTACATTCCCACCAACAGTGCAAGAGGGTTCCCTTTTCTCCACACCTTCTCCAGCATTTATTGTTTGTAGATTTTTTGATGATAGCCATTCTGACTGGTGTGAGGTGATATGTCATTGTAGTTTTGATTTTCATTTCTCTAATGATTAGTGATATTGAGCATACTTTCATAGGTTTGTTGGCCAACTGTATATCTTCATTGCAGAAATGTCTATTTAGGTCCTCTGCCCATTTTTGGATTGGGTTGTTTGTTTTTTTGATATTGAGGTGTATGAGCTGCTTGCATATTTTGGAGATTAATCTGTTGTCAGTTGCTTCATTTGCAAATATTTCCTCCCATTCTGAGGGTTGTCTTTTCGTATTGTTTATGGTTTCCTTTGCTGTGCAAAAGCTTTTAAGTTTCATTAGGTGCCATTTGTTGATATTTGTTTTTATTTCCATTTCTCTAGGAGGTGGGTCAAAAAGGATCTTGCTGTGATTTATGTCACAGAGTGTTCTGCCTATATTTTCGTCTAAGAGTTTTGTAGTGTCTGGCCTTACATTTAGGTCTTTAATCCATTTTGAGTTTATTTTTGTGTATGGTGTTAGGGAGTGTTCTAATTTCATTCTTTTACATGTAGCTGTCGTGTTTTCCTAGCACCACTTATTGAGGAGGCTGTCTTTTCTCCATTGTATATTCTTGCATCCTTTATCAAAAAAAAGGTGACTGTATGTGCGTGGGTTTATATCTGGGCTTTCTATCCTGTTCCATTGATCTGCATTTCTGTTTTTGTGCCAGTACCATACTATCTTGATTACTGTAGCTTTGTAGTATACTCTGAAGACTGGGAGCCTGATTCCTCCAGCTCCGTTTTTCTTTCTCAAGATTGCTTTGGCTATTCGGGGTGTTTTGTGTTTCCATACAAATTGTGAAATTTTTTAATCTAGTTCTGTGAAAAATGTCATTGGTAGTTTGATAGGGATTGCATTAAATCTGTAGATTGCTTTGGGTAGTACAGTCATTTTCACAGTGTTGATTCTTCCAATCCAAGAACATGGTATACCTCTCCATCTGTTTGTATCATCTTTAATTTCTTTCATCAGTGTTTTATAGTTTTCTGCATACAGATCTTTTGTCTCCTTAGATAGGTTTATTCCTAGGTATTTTATTCTTTTTGTTGCAGTGGTAAGTAGGAGTGTTTCCTAAATTTCTCTTTAAGGTTTTTCATCATTAGTATATAGGAGTGCAAGAGATTTCTCTGCATTAATTTTGTATCCTGCTACTTTACCAAATTCATTAATTAGTTCTAGTAGTTTTCTGGTAGCATCTTTAGGATTCTTTATGTATACTTTCATGTCATCTGCAAGCAGTGACAACTTTACTTCTTCTTTTCCGATTTGGATTCCTTTTATTTCTTTTTCTTCTCTGATTGCTGTGGCTAAAAATTCCAAAATTATGTTGAGTAATAGTGGTGAGAGTGGACAACCTTGTCTTGTTCCTGATCATAGAGGAAATGGTTTCAGTTTTTCACCATTGAGAACAATGCTGGCTGTGGTTTTGCCATATATGGTCTTTATTATGTTGAGGTAAGTTCCCTCTATGCCTACTTTCTGGAGGGTTTTTATGATAAATGGTTGTTGAATTTTTTTGACAGCTTTTTCTGCATCTATTGAGATGATCATATGGTTTTACTCCTTCAATTTGTTACTGTGGTTTATCACATTGATTGATTTCCATATATTGAAGAATCCTTGCATTCCTGGGATAAACCCCACTTGATCATGGTATATGATCCTTTTATTGTGCTGTTGGATTCTGTTTGCTAGTATTCTGTTGAGGATTTTTGCATCTGTGTTCATCAGTGATATTGGCCTGTAGTTTTCTTTCTTTCTGACATCTTTGTTTGGTTTTGGTATCAGGATGATGGTGGCCTCGTAGAATGAGTTTGGGAGTGTTCCTCCCTCTGCTACATTTTGGAAGAGTTGAGAAGGATAGGTGCTAGCTCTTCTGTAAACGTTTGATAGGATTTGCCTGTGAAGCCATCTGGCCCTGAGCTTTTGTTTGTTGGAAGATTTTTAATCACAATCTCAATTTCAGTGTTTGTGATTGTCTGTTTATATTTTCTATTTATTCCTGGTTCAGTCTCGGAAAGTTGTGCATATCTAAGAATTTGTCCATTTCTTCCAGGTTGTCCATTTCATTGGCATATAGTTGCTTACAGTAATTTCTCATGATCCTTTCTATTTCTGCAGTGTCACTTGTTACTTCTCCTTTTTTCATTTCTAATTCTGTTGATTTGTATCTTCTCCCTTTTTTTCTTGATGAGTCTGGCTAATGGTTTATCAATTTTCTTTGTCTTCTCAAACAACCAGCTTTTAGTTTTATTGATCTTTGCTATCATTTCCTTCATTTCTTTTTCATTTATTTCTGATGTGATCTTTATGATGTCTTTCCTTCTGCTAACTTTGAGGTTTTTCTGTAAGGTTAGGTTGTTTATTTGAGATATTTCTTGTTTCTTGAGATAGGATTGTATTTCTATAAACTTCCCTCTTAGAACTGCTTTTGCTGCATCCCATAGGTTTTGGGTCGTTGTGTTTTCACTGTCATTTTTTTCTAGGACTTTTTTGATTTCCTCTTTGATTTCTTCAGTGATCTCTTGGTTATTAAGTAGTGTATTGTTTAGCCTCCATGTGCTTATGTTTTTTACAGGCTTTTTCCTGTAATTGATATCTAGTCTCATAGCATTGTGGTTGGAAGAGATACTTGATATGACTTCAATTTTCTTAAATTTCCCTAGGCTTGATTTATGACCCAGGGTATGATCTATCCTGGAGAATATTCCATGAGCACTTGAGAAGAAAGTGTACTCTGTTGTTTTTCGATGGAATGTCCTGTAAATATCAGTCAAGTCCATCTTGTTTAAATGTGTCATTTAAAGCTTGTGTTTCCTTATTTATTTTCATTTTGGATGATCTGTCCATTGGTGAAAGTGGAGTGTTAAAGTCCCCTACTATGATTGTGTTACTTTCGATTTTCCCTTTTATGGCTGTTAGCATTTGCCTTATTTATTGAGGTGCTCCTATGTTGGGTGCATAAATATTTACAATTGTTATATTTTCTTCTTGGATTGATCCCTTGATCATTATGTAGTGTCCTTCTTTGTCTCTTGTAATAGTCTTTATTTTAAGTCTATTTTATCTGATATGAGCATTGCTACTCCAGCTTTCTTTTGATTTCCATTATGCATGGAATATCTTTTTCCATACCCTCACTTTCAGTCTGTAGGTGTCCCTAGGTCTGAAGTGGGTCTCTTCTAGATAGCATATATATGGATCTTGTTTTTGTATCCATTCGACCAGTCTCTGTCTTTTGGGGGGAGGGTGTAATCCATTTACATTTAAAGTAAGTATCGATATGTGTGTTCCTATGACCATTTTCTTAATTGTTTTGGGTTTGTTATTGTAGGTCTTTTCCTTCTCTTGTGTTTCCTGCCTAGAGAAGTTCCTTTAGCATTTATTATAAAGCTGGTTTGGTGGTGCTGAATTCTCTTCACTTTTGCTTGTCTGTAAAGGTTTTAATTTCTCCATCGAATGTCAATGAGATTCTTGCTGGGTAGAGCAATCTTGGTTGTAGGTTTTTCCCTTTCATGACTTTAAGTATGTCCTTCCATCCCTTCTGTCTTGCAGAGTTTCTGCTGAAAGATCAGCTCTTAACCTTATGGGCATTCCCTTGTATGTTATTTGTTGTTTTTCCCTTGCTGCTTTTAAATTGTTTTCTTTGTATTTAATTTTTGATAGTTTGATTAATATGTGTCTTGGCGTTTTTCTCCTTGGATTTATCCTGTATGGGACTCTCTGCACTTCCTGGAGTTTATTGACTCTTTCCTTACCCATATTAGGAAAGTTTTCAGCTATAATCTCTTCAAATATTTTCTCAGTCCCTTTTCTCTTATTCTTCTGGGACCCCCTATAATTTGAATGTTGGTGCATTTAATGTTGTCCCAGGGGTCTCTAAGACTGTCCTATATTCTTTTCATTCTTTTTTGTTTATTCTGCTCTGTGGTAGTTTTTTCTACTATTTTGTCTTCCAGGTCATTTATCCATTCTTCTGCCTCAGTTATTCTGCTATTGTTTCCTTCTAGAGCATTTTTAACTCCATTTATTGTGTTGTTCATCATTGTTTGTTTGCTGTTTAGTTCTTCTAGGTCCTTGTTAAACGTTTCTTGTGTTTTCCCCATTCTATTTGCAAGATTTTGGATCATCTTTACTATTATTACTCTCAATTCTTTTTCAGGTAGACTGCCTGTTTCCTCTTCATTTGTTTTATCTGGTGGGTTTTTACCTTGCTCCTTCATCTGCTGTGTGTTTCTCTGTCTTCTCATTGTGCTTAACTTACCATGTTTGGGGTCTGCTTTTTGCAGGTTGTGGGTTCATACTTCCCGTTGTTTTTGGTGTCTGCCCCCAGTGGTTAAGGGTGGTTCAGTGGTTTGTGTAGGCTTCCTGGTGGAGGGGACTAGTGCCTGTGTTCTGGTGGATGAGGCTGGGTCTTGTCTTTCTGGTGGGCAGGGCCACGTACAGTGGTGTGTGTTGGGGTATCTCTGACCTTATTATGATTTTAGGCAGCCTCTCTGCTAATGAGTGGGGTTGTGTTCCTGTCTTGGTAGTTGTTTGGCATGGGGTGTCCAGCACTGGAGCTTGCTGGTCGTTGAGTGGAGCTCAGTCTTGGCGTTGAGATGGAGATCTCTGGGAGAGCTTTAGCCATTTGATATTATGCGGAGCCAGGAGGTCTCTGGTAGACCAGTGTCCTGAACTCGGCTCTCCCACCTCAGAGACACAGGCCTGACACCCAGCTGGAGCACCAAGACCCTGTCAGCCGCACAGCTCAGAAGAAAAGGGAGAAGAAGAAAGAAAGAAAGAAAGAAAATAAAAAGGAAGTTATTAAAATAAAAAAAATTTAATTATTAAAAATATTAAAAATTAAAAAGTAATAAAGAAAAAGAAAGAAAGAAGAGAGCAACCAAACCAAAAAACAAATCCACCAATGATAACAAGTGCCAAAAACTGTATTAAAAAACAAAAAGAGGGCCTCCCTGGTGGCGCAAGTGGTTGAGAGTCCGCCTGCCGATGCAGGGGATACGGGTTCGTGCCCCGGTCTGGGAGGATCCCATATGCCGCGGAGTGGCTGGGCCCGTGAGCCATGGCCTCTGAGCCTGCGCGTCCGGAGCCTGCGCATCCGGAGCCTGTGCTCCGCAACGGGGGAGGCCACAACAGTGAAAGGCCCGCATACCGCAAAAAAAAAAAACAAAAAAAAACAAAAACAAACAAACAAACAAAAAAAAACAAAAAGAAAAAAACGGACTGACAGAAGCCTAGAACAACTGGTAAAAGCAAAGCTGTACAGACAGAATCCCACAAAGAAGCATACACAGAGACACTAACAAAAAGAGAAAAAGGAAAAATATATGTATATCTCTATATAAAAAAAAGGAAGAGAGCAACGAAATCAGTAAACAAACCTACCAATGATAATACACTCTAAATACTAAACTAAGATAAACATAAAACCAGAAACAAATTAGATGACGAAAGTAAATCACAAGTCTACAGTTGCTTCCAATGTCCGCCACCTCAGTTTTGGTTGTCTTTTCAGTTATTCCACAGACGCAGGGTACATCAAGTTGATTCTGGACATTTAATCCGCTGCTCCTGAGGCTGCTGGGAGAGATTTCCCTTTCTCTTCTTTGTTTGCACAGCTCCTGGGGTTCAGCCTTGGATTTGGCGTCGCCTCTGCATGTAGGTCACCTGAGGGCGCCTGTTCTCTGCTCAGACAGGACGGGGTTAAAGGAGCAGCTGATTAGGGGGCTCTGGCTCACTCAGGCTTGGGGGAGGGAAGGGTGCAGTATGCGGGCCGTGCCTGCGGCAGTAGAGGCCGGTGTGACATTGCAACAGCCTGAGGCGCGCTATGTGTTCTCCCGGGGAAGTTGTCTCTGGATAACGGGACCCTGGCAGTGCCGCGCTGCACAGGCTCCCAGGATTGGAAGTGTGGATAGTGACCTGTGCTTGCACACAAGCTTCTTGGTGGCTGCAGCAGCATCCTTAGCGTCTCATGCCCATCTCTGGGGTCCGCTCTGATAGCCGCGACTCGCGCCTGTCTCTGGAGCTTGTTTAGGCAGCGGTCTGAAGCCCCTCTCCTTGCGCGTCCTGAAACAATATTCTCTTGCCTCTTAGGCAGTTCCAGACTTTTCCCCAGACTCCCTCCCAGCTAGCTGTGGTGCACTAGCCCCCTTAAGGCTGTGTCCACGCAGCCAACCCCAGTCCTCTCCCTGGGATCTGACCTCCAAAGCTAGAGCCTCAGCTCCCAGCCCCCGCCCGCCCCAGCATGTGAGCAGACAAGCCTCTCAGGCTGGTGAGTGCTGGTCGGCACTGATCCTCCATGCGGGAATCTCTCCACTTTGCCCTCCGCACCCCTATTGCTGTGCTCTCCTTCGTGGACCCAAAGCTTCCCCCCGCCACCCCCCATCTCTGCCAGTGAAGGGGCTTCCTAGCGTATGGAATCTTTTCCTCCTTCAGAGCTCCCTCCCCAAGGTTCAGGTCCCATCCCTTTTCTTTTGTCTCTTTTTTTTTCTTTTGCCCTACCCAGGTATGTGGGGAGTTTTTTGCCTTTTGGGAAGTATAAGGTCTTCTGCCTACGTTCAGTAGGTGTTCTGTAGGAATTGTTCCACATGTAGATGTATTTCTGACGTATTTGTGGGGAGGAAGGTGATCTCCATGTCTTACTCCTCCACCATCTTGAAGGTCTCCCCGACATTGTTAATTTTTTAAGAATAATTTTGATGAAGTTCATTTTATCCGTTTTTTCTTTATGGATAATGTTTTACGTGTCATAGTTACAAAATCTCTCCCCAATCCAAGGTCAAAAGATTTTGTTCCCTATGTTTTCTTTGAAAAGTTTTGCAGCTTTACAGCTTTACATTTGGGTTTAAGGTCCACTTTAAAGTATGGATGGAAGTTCAGTTTTTGCACATGTGTATACAATTTTTCTAGCACCCAATTATTGAAAATTCTTTCCTTTTTCAATTGAATTGCCTTTGCACTTTTGCTAAAAATCAGTTGTCCATCTATGTCTATTTCTGGATTCTCTGTTTGGTTCCTATCTCTCAGTCTTTACACCAGTATCACACTGTCTTCGTCACTGTAGCTTTATAATGAGATTTTCTATCACATAGTGTTAGTTCTTCTATTTTGTTCTTGTTTTTTAAAGTTTTGTTATTTTAACACCTTTGCATTTCCTTGTCAAGTTTAGAATCAGGTTGTCAATTTCTAGCAAAAAAATAAAAAGTAAAATGCTTGCTGGGATTTTTATTGGGATTGTATTGAATCTACAGATCAAATTGGAGAGAATTGACATCTTGACAATATTGATTCTTCCAAACCATGATGACAGTATTCATCTCCATTTATTTAAATCTCTTTTAATTTCTCGCTGCAGTGTTTTGCAGTTTTTAGTGTAGGACTTGAACATTTTTTATCGGATTTGTCCCTAAGTATTTTGCTATTGTAAATGGCATTTGTTTTTTAATTTCAGTTTGTTTATTAGTTGCTAGCATGTAGGTACACACTGATCTTTGTTTATTGATCTTATATCCTGCAACATTGTGAAACTAACTTATTAATTTTTGTAGATTCCACTCGATTTTCTATATAGACCATCATGTCATAGAGTGGTTTAAGGCTGCATTCTGATTTTCTTCCTACTAATTCTGTCTGTTACTAAGTGAGGGATATTGAAATATGGCTATAATTATGGGTTTGTCTATTTCTTCTGGCCATTGTATCCATTTTTTTCTTCATGCATTTTGAAACTCTGTTATTAGGTGTGTAGTCCTATAGGTTGTAATGTCCTATGGATGGATGGATTCCTTAAACATTATGATATAACCCTCTTTTCCCTGGTTGCCCTGAGATACACTTTGATATTAATATAACCTCTCTAGCTTTCTTTTAACTAATGTTAGCATGTAATATCTATTTCTATCATTTTGATTTAATCTATTTTTTTATATTTAAAGTATGTTTCTTTTTTTTTTTTTTTTTTTTTTGCGGTATGCGGGCCTCTCACTGTTGTGGCCTCCCCCGTTGCGGAGCACAGGCTCCGGATGCGCAGGCTCCGGACGCACAGGCTCAGCGGCCATGGCTCACGGGCCCAGCCGCTCCGCGGCATATGGGATCCTCCCAGACCGGGGCACGAACCCGTATCCCCTGCATCGGCAGGCGGACTCTCAACCACTTGCGCCACCAGGGAGGCCCAAAGTATGTTTCTTATAAGCAGCATATAATAGGTCTTGATTTTTTATGCACTCTCACCATTTCTGTTTCTCAGTTGGGATTTGAGGATGTTTTCATTACATGTTATTATTGATATGCATAGGACTGAGTCTATTGTCTTGCTGTTTTCTACTCATTCTTTCTTTTTTGTTTGTTTTGCTTCCCTCTTTTTCTGCCTTCTTTTGTATTGTTTCATTATTGCATTTTATCTTATTTGTTGTCTTACTAACTATAACTCTGCTTAGTTATTTCAGTGGTTGCTTTAGGGTTTGTAGCAGACTTCTTTAACTTACCACAGTCTACTTTCAAGTGATATTATGGCACTTCATGTACAGTATAGGAACTTTTCAACAGGATACTTTCATTTCCCAGTCACCTTTATGCTATTGCTGTTACATGTTTTCCTGATACATGTTATAGACTCCACATCAATTATTATATTTGTTTAAACAATCAATTATATTTTAAAGACATTTAATAATAAAATATATTTTTATGTTATTACCTCTGAAGTTACCATTTCCAGTTCTCTTTAGTCCTTTGTGTATGTCCGTATTTCCATCTGTTATTTTCCTTCTGCCTTCAGAAGTTCTTTAACGTTTCTTGTAGTGAAGATCTGCTGGCTATGAATTCTTTCAGCTTCTGTATGTCTTTTTTTTTTTTTTTTTCCTTTTTGCGGTATGCGGGCCTCTCACTGTTGTGGCCTCTCCCGTTGCGGAGCACAGGCTCCGGATGCGAAGGCCCAGCGGCCATGGCTCACGGGCCCAGCCGCTCCGCGGCATATGGGATCCTCCCAGACCGGGGCACGAACCCGCATCCCCTGCATCGGCAGGCGGACTCTCAACCACTGCGCCACCAGGGAGGCCCTCAGCTTCTGTATGTCTTAAAGTGTCTTTATTTTACCTTAGTTTTTCACAGGTATTTTTGCTGGTTATGTATTACTAAGTTAGTATTTATTTTCTTTCCACATTTTAAAGCTGTGGCTCTACCATTGTCTCACTGGCAATGTTTCCAACAGCAACAAAAAAATCTGCTGTAATCCTTATCTGAATTTCATTTTACTCTGGCTGCTTTTAATGTTTTCTCCTTATCACTGAGTTTTGAGCAATTTGACTATACTGTGTCCTGGTATAGCCTTCTTCATGTTTCCTATGCTTAGAGTTCATTGAGTTTCTTGAACGTTTGAATTTATAATTTTGATCAAATTTGAATTTTTTTCATTATTTCTTCAAACATATTTTCTATCCCCCTCATCCTTTTCTTCTTTAGGGACTCCAATTTCATGTACATTAGGACACACAGGAAGTTATCCTATAGTTCACTGATCATCTTTTTTTTTTTTTTTTTTTTTTTACCATTTTTTTCTCTGTGTTTCATTTTGTGTAGTTTCTATTTCTATGTCTTCAAGTTCATGAATCTTTTCTTCTGCAATCTCTAGTCTGCCCTTACTTACATTCACTGTATATTTTCATCACACACTGTAGTTTTTATCTCCAGAAGTTTGATTTGGGTCTTCTGTATATCTTCTGTGTCTCTTTAACTTTGGGACATATAGATTATAATTATAATAACTAAGATCCTTATCTGCTAACTTTAACACCTGTGTCAGTTCTGAGTTGATTTTGACATGTGTTCTCCTCCTTATGGGTTGCATTTTCTTGCTTCCTTGTAGGTCTAGTAATCTTCAGTTGGATATCAGATGTTGAGAATTCTGCCCTTTTGTCTTTCTATGAATCTTCTTGAGCTTTCTTCTAGGGTGCAGTTAAGTTACTTGGAAACAATGTGATCATTCCGGGTCTTGCTTTTGCAATTTGTTAGGTGAGAACAGAGCATCATTGAGTCTATGGCTAATTATTGCCCACAACTGAGAGAAGATTCTTTTGAGTGCTGTATCCAGTGCCCCATTAATGATGAGGTTTTCCACTCTAGCTAGTGAAAACAATGACTGTTCCTGGCTTTGTGTGAGCACCTGGTGTTTTCTTTCTACTCCTTTCAGATGATTCTTTCCCCAGCCTCAAGTTGTTTCCTCACACACTTGGGCTCCTCAGGATTGTGCTGAGTCGTCTAGGGAGACCTTGTGCAGATCTCAGGGTTCTCTCTATTGCAGCAGTCTCCTCCCTGGCACCCTGTCCTACAAACTCTAGTCACCTTGTCCTCCCAGACTCATCTCAGGATGGTCACTAGGCTCTACCTGGGCTATCCTCTAGGTACCATAGTCTGGAAACTCTCTTAATGCAGGAAGCTGGGGTACTGAACAGCTCTATCTCACTTCTTTTCAATCTTCCAGGAATCAGTGTTGTTGATTGCCTAAGGTCGAGTATCTTGAAAATCTTCGGGGTTTGTGTTTTGTTTTGTTTTGTTTTTTTTGCTGTACGCAGGCCTTTCACTGTTGTGGCCTCTCCCGTTGTGGAGCACAGGCTCCGGACGCGCAGGCTCAGCGGCCATGGCTCACGGGTCCAGCCGCTCCGCGGTATGTGGGATATTCCCGGACTGGGGCACGAACCCGTGTCCCCTGCATCGGCAGGCAGACTCTCAACCACTGCGCCACCAGGGAAGCCCAAAAATCTTTGTTTTATGTTCTTGAAAAATCTTTGTTTTATGTATTTGTCCCAGTTGGGAAACTCTTTGAATTATAATAAATTTTCATAAAAGGAAAAGAAAAATCATGACAATGTTAAACTGTAGAGTTTTTTTTGTTATTGTTGTTTTGTTTTGTTTAGCTGTGTTGGGTCTTCATTGCTGTGCTCAGGCTTTTTCTAGTGTGGCAAGCCGGGGCTCCTCTTAGTTGCGGTGCACGGGCTTCTCATTGTGGTGCCTTCTCTTGTTGTGGAGCACAGGCTCTAGTTGCATGGGCCTTAGTAGTTGTGGCATGTGGGCTCAGTAATTGTGGCTTGCAGGCTTTAGAGTGCAGGCTCAGTAGTTGTGGCGCATGGGCTTAGTTGCTCCGTGGCATGTGGGATCTTCCCGGACCAGAGGTCGAACCCTTGTCCCCTGCATTGGCAGGCAGATTCTTAACCACTGCACTGCCAGGGAAGCCCCCTAAGCTGGAGAGTTTTGTATCAAGTAATGCGATTGCGGGCACAGTGTGTTTATATATGTCAGTTGCAGTGGGTACTACAGTAGGATATTAAATATAGCTCAGTGGGAAAATTGCTGATATTTTCCCAACTTTGAAACTTATCAAACCTCGGCAGGTTTGCTTAGATCATAAACTACAAAGAACCTCTATACTGAGATTTGCAGATTTTAAAATCCTGATTTTCTGAACAGATTTTGACTATTGTTGAGAGTCTAAGATTAAGTAGAATGATTTGTGTTGAGGCCTTTGAGTTTCCTTAGCTTCGAAGGGTAATATGAAATAAAA
Organism: Mesoplodon densirostris; assembly: GCF_025265405.1. Lineage (NCBI taxonomy): Eukaryota > Metazoa > Chordata > Mammalia > Artiodactyla > Ziphiidae > Mesoplodon > Mesoplodon densirostris. Next base: position 71,653,268 of record NC_082674.1, read on the forward strand.
CTGTAGATATTCAACAGTCTCCTAAGTTGCCTTGATCACTTTTCCTTTATCCAGTTTTTCACAAATAGTGCTTCTAGATTAATTTTTCTAAGTCATATTTCTTGATTTTGCACTCATTTCCTCAAAAGCCTAACTCATAAGAGGAGGCAACATGTAAACAAATTAATGCAGTGCCATGAAGTACTTGCCAAATAAGGTTGAGTCCTATGTAGACATAGAGGAAGATAGTGTTTCCACCACCTGGAGGGCAGAAGAGGAGTTTACTCGGTGGACAAGAGAAGAGAGGTGTCAGAAGCAAAGGAAAGAGCATTGTGAAGATATTAAAGCTTAAGGAATAAAAGTTGTTGGAAAAAGAGTTGAGTAAATGTAATGAAAGCCCAGAAGCTAAGCCAAGATATATGACATTGGTGGAGGGTTACAGTTTTCCTGTAATCATGCTCCTTTATTTCTATTATTACAATACTCACTTTTGATTAGCATTTTAGCACTACCAAAATATCCCAGTGTAGACAATAAGTTATATCATCAGCTTTGAAAGGTGTTAAGCTCGAGAGTAGCATCATCAGGCTTGTAGTTTTGAATGATTACTCTGGTTCCTCTGATGAAGTGATAATGGCATAAAATTTGTCCTTCCATCGGAAATAACTAGAAAACTGCACAAAATACGTGAAATAACTATTTTCAGACATTGGAAAACAGTCAGTGCAGATTTGTGATTCTATACGAAGGAAAAACAAATTAGGTGCCTACTGAAACCACTTCAGATTTATACTCAGAAGTGCTTTCCAGTCTGCAATATGGAGAGGTGGCTTCAAGCAGAACCTAGAAGTCTCGCCAAGATGAGAGGAGAGAATAATGTTTGGAGAGGCCTAGGGAACTGGAATTTGCAAGGCAGAATACAAAAATGGAGGCATTCAGAGAAGGAGTTTCAGAAATCTGCCTGGAAAGCCCCTTGAGTCTTTGGCTGAATACTAATCCTTGCATACATAATGTGAAACTCCACAGGCCATGCAAATAAAGATTTCCATGGAGCTGTAAACTGAACAGTTCCCAGAGCTCACATAAGGCAGAGATATATTTGAATTCTCACAAGCCGTAATGGAGGGAAAAAACAAAACAAAAAAAAAACAGACCATTAGTAGAGACAGGAGAAGAGTCATGTCTTAGTAATAAGGATAAAATATCCCCAGAGTAAAGGCTACTTTGGACACACCCTAACAGACTTTAAAATTAAGCCTTGTAAAGATAACCCTTATTCACTAGTAACAAATTTCACCAATCTTTGAAGAAAGAAAAAAGCTTAAAACAATTATCATTATAACATTCATGATGTTAAGCATTCATTCCAATTTTTTAGGCATAAAAAGAAGCTGCAAAATGTGACCTATAATAATAGGAAAATTGCTCAATAGAAACATCCCCAGAAATGACAAAAATTTTGAAATTATCAGATGAAGGCTTTCCAACAGCTAATATAAATGATCTTGAAGATTTAAAGGAAAAACTAACACAATAAGGAAAGAAATTGATGATATGAAAATGGAACTTCTAAAGCTAAAAGTCTACTATCTGAAATTTAAAATTCACCAAATAGACTTAACCATTAAATTGAGGCTTCAGAAAATAAAAATCAGTTAAGCTGAAGACATCACCATGGAAACTATCCAAAATGAAGCATAAGGGGGGAAAGGATTGCAAGAGCAAAAGAACAGAGCCTCAGTGCTCTGTGTCACAGTATCTACATGGCTATTGTAGGTGTACCTGGCAATCCCAGAAGGAGAGAAGAGGAGAAAGATGCAGAAAAAATATTTTGAAGAAATAATGGCTTAAAGCCTTCCATATATGATGAAAACTATAAACCTGCAGATCCAGGAAGTTCAAGAAACCCTATGTAGGATAAATACAAAGAACACACAAAGTAGATCATATTCAAAATGCTAAAAATGAGTAACAGAGAATTTTTAAGCAGATAGAGAATTAAAAGGAACACTATACAAAGGGGGACAAACAAAAACGTAACTACAGTCTTATTGTCAGAAATAATACAACCAACAACACGATGGCATTTTTAAAGTGTTGAAAGAAAAAAAGTCAACCTAGAGATAAATATCCAATGAAAATATCTTTCAGAAATTCAGGCAAAGAAGACTTTTCAAATAAACAAAAGGTGAGAGAATTCATTGCCAACATATTGGACTAAAGAAATTTCTTCAGGCTTAAGAAAAATAACACCAGAGGGAAACTTGGAGCTACATGAAAGAATGAAGAGCTCCATGAATGGTAAACATATAATTGAATATAAAATATAAAATATTTTTCCTAATTTACTTTCATGTTAAAGATAACTGGCAATCCAAAGCCAAAGATAGAGGAGATTGGTTCAAGATGGTGGAGTAGAAGGACATGTGCTCACTCCCTTTTGTGAGAGCACTGGAATCACAACTAACTGCTCAACAGTCATCGACAGGAAGACATTAGAACTCACCAAAAAAATACCCCACATCCACAGGCAAAGGAGAAGCTGCGATGAGATGGTAGGAGAGATGCAATCACAGTACAATCAAATCCCATAACTGCTGAGCGAGTGACTCACAAACTGCAGAACAAGTATACCACCGAAGTCCACCCACTGGAGTGAAGGTTCTGAGCCCCACGTCACGCTTCCCAACCTGGGGGTCCAGCAACAGGAGGAGGAATTCCCAGAGAATCAGACTTTGAAGGCTAGCGGGATTTAATTGCAGGACTTCAACAGGACTGGGGGAAACTGAGATTGTACTCTTTGAGGCCCCACACAAACTAGTGTGCGCATCAGGTCCCAGGGGAAGGAGCAGTGACCCCATAGGAGACTGAAGCAGACCTACCTGCTAGTGTTGGAGGGTCTCCTGCAGAGGCGAGGTGGGGGCAGCTGTGGCTCACCGGGGGGACAAGGACACTGGCAGCAGAAGTTCTGGGAAGTACTCCTTGGCGTGAGCCCCCCCAGAGTCTGCCATGAGCCCCACCAAAGAGCCTGGAGGTGCTGGTGCTGGGTTGCCTCAGGCCAAACAACCAACAGGGAGGGAACCCAGCCCCACCAATCTGCAGACAAGCGGATTAAAGTTTTACTGAGCTCTGCCCACCGTAACAACACCCAACTCTATGCACCACCAGTCCCTCCCATCAGGAAGCTTGCACAAACCTCTTAGATAGCCTCATCCACCAGAGGGTAGACAGCAGAAGCCAGAAGAACTACATTCCTGCAGCCTTTGGAACGAAAGTCACATTCACAGAAAAATAGACAAAATGAAAAGGCAGAGGACTACATACCAGATGAAGGAACACGATGAAACCCCAGAAAAACAACTAAATGAAGTTGAGATCGGCAACCTTCCAGAAGAAGAATTCAGAAAAGTGATAGTGAAGATGATCCAGGACCTCAGAAAAACAATGGAGGCAAAGATCGAGAAGATGCAAGAAATGTTTAACAAAGACCTAGAAGAATTAAAGAATAAACAAACAGATGAACAATATAATAACTGAAATGAAAAATAAACTAGAAGGCATCAATAGCAGAATAACTGAGGCAGAAGAACGGATAAGCAACCTGGAAGAAAGAATGGTGGGACTCACTGCTGTGGAACAGAATAAAGAAAAAAGAATGAAAAGAAATGAAGACAGCCTAAGAGACCTCTGGGACAACATTAAATGTACCAACATTCGCATTATAGGGGTCCCAGAAGGAGAAGAGAGAGAGAAAGTACCCGAGAAAATATTTGAAGAGATCATAGTCGAAAACTTCCCAAACATGGGAAAGGAAATAGTCACCCAAGTCTAGGAAGCACAGAGAGTCCCAGGCAGGATAAACCTAAGGAGAGACATGCCAAGACACATAGTAATCAAACTGACAAAAATTAAAGACAAAGAAAAGTTATTAAAAGCAACAAGGGGAAAATGACAAATAACATACAAGGGAAGTCCCATAAGGTTAACAGCTGGTTTCTCAGCAGAAACTCTGCAAGCCAGAAGGGAGTGGCATGATATATTTAAAGTGATGAAAGGGAAGAACCTACAACTAAGATTACTCTACCCAGTAAGGATCTCATTCAGATTTGACGGAGAAATCAAAAGCTTCACAGACAAGCAAAAGCTAAGAGAATTCAGCACCACCAAACCAGCTCTACAACAAATGCTAAAGGAACTTCTCTAAGTGGGAAACACAAGAGGAGAAAAGAACCTACCAAAACAAATGCAAAACAATTAAGAAAATGGTAATAGGAAGATACATATCAATAATTACCTTAAATGTGAATGGATTAACTACTCCAACCAAAAGACACAGGCTCACTGAATGAATACAGGAACAAGACCATATATTTGCCGTATACAGGAGACCCACTTCAGACCTAGGGACACATACAGACTGAAAGTGGGGGATGAAAAAAGATACTTCATGCAAATGGAAATCAAAAGAAAACTGGAGTAGCAATACTCATACCATATAAAACAGACTTTAAAATAAAGAATGTTACAAGAGACAAAGGTGCTACATAATGATCAAGGGATCAATCCAAGAAGAAGATATAACAATGATGAATATATATGCACCCAGCGTAGCAGCACCTCAATACATAAGGCAAATGCTAACAGCTATAAAAGAGGAAATCAGTAACACAGTAATAGTGGGGGACATTTAACACCTCACTTACACCAATGGACAGATCATCCAGACAGAAAATTAATAAGGAAACACAAGCTTTAAATGACACAATAGACCAGATAGATTTAATTGATATTTATAGGACATTCCATCTGAAAACAGCAGGTTACACTTTCTTCTCAAGTGCACATTTAACATTCTCCAGGATAAATCACATCTTGGGTCACAAAGCAAGCCTCGGTAAATTTAGGAAAACTGAAATCATATCAAGCATCTTTTCCGACCATAATGCTATGAGATTAGAAATCAGTTACAGGGGAAATAAACGTAAAAAGCACAAACACATGGAAGCTAAACAATATGTTACTAAATAACTAAGAGATCACTGAAGAAATCAAAGAGGAAATCAAAAAATACCTAGAGACAGATGACAACGAAAAGACGACAATCGTAAACCTATGGGCTGCAGCAAAAGCAGTTCTGAGAGCAAAGTTTATAGCAATACAATCCTACCTCAAGAAACAAGAAAAATTTCAAACAATCTAACCTTACACCTAAAAGAACTAGAGAAAGATGAACAAACAAACCAAAAGTTAGTAGAAGAAAAGAAATCATAAAGATCAGAGCAGATATAAGTGAAATAGAAACAAAGAAAACAATAGCAAATATCAATAAAACTAAAAGCTGGTTCTTTAAGAAGATAAAGTTGATAAACCTTTAGCCAGATTCATCAAGGAAAAGAGGGAGAGGACTCAAATCAATAAAATTAGAAATGAAAAAGGAGAAGTTACAACAGACACCGAAGAAATACAAATCATCCTAAGAGACTACTACCAGCAACTCTATGCCAATAAAATGGACAACCTGGAAGAAGTAGACAAATTCTTAGAAAGGTATAACCTTCGAAGACTGAACCAGCAAGAAATAGAAAATATGAACAGACCAATCACAAGTAATGAAATTAAAACTGATTAAAAATCTTCCAACAAACAAAAGTCTAGGACCAGACGGCTTCACAGGTGAATTCTATCAAACATTTAGAGAAGAGCTAACATTCATCCTTCTCAAACTCTTACAAAAACTTGCAGAGAAAGGAACACTCCCAGACTCATTCTGTGAGGCCACCGTCACCCTGATACCAAAACCAGAGAAAGATACTACAAAAAAAGCAAATTATAGACCAATATCACTGACAAATATAGATGCAAAAGTACTCAAAAAAAAATAGTAGGAAACAGAATCCAGCAACACATTGAAAGGATCATACGCCATGATCAAGTGGGATTTATCCCAGGGATGCAAGATTTCTTCAATATATACAAATCATCAATGTGATACACCATCTTCACAAATTGAAGAATAAAAACCATATGATCATCTCAATAGATGCAGAAAAAGCTTTCAACAAAGTTCAACATCCATTTATGATAAAAACTCTCCAGAAAGTGGGCATAGAGGGAACCTGCCTCAACATAATAAAGGCCATTTATAACAAACCCACAGCAAACATCATTCTCAATGGTGAAAAACTGAAAGCATTTCCTCTAAGATCAGGAACAAGACAAGGATGTACACTTTCGCCACTGTCATTCAGCATAGTTTTGGAAGTCCTAACCATGGCAATCAGAGAAGAAAAAAAATAGAAGTAATACAAGTTGGAAAAGAAGAAGTGAAACTGTCACTGTTTGCAGATGGCATGATACTATACATAGATAACGCTAAAGGTGCCACCAGAAAACTACTAGAGCTAATCAATGAATTTGGTAAAGTAGCAGGATACAAAATTAATGCACAAAAATCTCTTGCATTCCTATACACTAACAATGAAAGATCAGAAAGAGAAATTAAGAAAACAATCCCATTCACCATTGCAACAAAAAAGAATAAAATACCTAGGAGTAAACCTACCTACAGAGGTAAAAGACCTGTACTCAGAAAACTATAAGACACTGATGAAAGAAATCAAAGATGACACAAACAGATGGAAAGATATACCATGTTCTTGGATTGGAAAAATCAATATTGTGAAAATGACTGTATTACCCAAAGCAATCTACAGATTCAGTGTAATCCCTATCAAATTACCAATGGCATTTTTTACAGAACTAGAACAAAAGATCTTAAAATTTGTATGGAGACACAGAGGACCCCGAATAGGCAAAGCAGTCTTGAGGGGAAAAAAATGGAGCTGGAGGAATCAGACTCTCTGACTTCAGCCTATACTACAAAGCTACAGTAATCAAGACAGTATGGTACTGGCACAAAAGCAGAAATATAGATCAATGGAACAGGATAGAAAGCCCAGAGATAAACCCAGGCACTTGTGGTCAAGTAATCTATGACAAAGGAGGCAAGGATATACAATGGAGAAAAGACAGGCTCTTCAGTAAGTGGTGCTGGGAAAACTGGACAGGTACATGTAAAAGAATGAAACTACAACACTCCCTAACACCATACACAAAAATAAGCTCAAAATGGATTAAAGCCCTAAATCTAAGACTGGACACTGTAAAACTCTTAGAGGAAAACATGGAAAGAACACTCTATGACATAAATCACAGCAAGATCTTTTTTGATCCACCTCCTAGAGTAATGGAAATAAAAATAAACAAATGGAACCTAATGAAACTTAAAAGGTTTTGCACAGCAAAGGAAACTATAAAGAAGACAAGAAGACATCTCTCAGAATGGGAGAAAATATTTGCAAACGAATCAACGGACAAAGGATTAATCTCCAAAATCTATAAACAGCTCATGCAGCTCAATATTAAGAATAACAAAGAATCCAATCGAAATATGTGCAGAATACATACCAGATGGCCAAGAGGCACATGCAAGGCTGCTCAACATCACTAATTATTAGAGTAGTGCCAATCAAAACTTCAGTGAGGTATCACCTCACAGTGGCTAGAATGGGCATCATCAGAAAATCTACAAACAACAAATGCAAGAGTGGGTGTGGAGGAAAGGGAACCCTCTTGCACTGTTGGTGGGAATGTAAATTGATGCAGCCACTATGGAAAACAGTATGGATGTTCCTTAAACTAAAAAATAGAATTACCATATGACCCAGCAATCCCACTACTGGGCATACACCCAGAGAGAACCATAATTCAAAAAGACACATGCACCCCCAATGTTCATTGCAGCACTATTTACAATAGTCAGGTCATGGAAACAACCTAAATGCCCACTGTCAGACGAATGGATAAAGAAGGTGTGGTACATATATACAATGGGGTATTATTCAGCCATAAAATGGAATGAAATTGGGTCATTTGTAGAGACGTGGATGGATCTAGAGACTGTCATTCAGAGTGAAGTAAGTCTGAAAGAGAAAGGCAAATATCATATATTAATGCATAAATGTGGAATCTAGATAAATGGTACATATGAAGCAGTTTGCAAGGCAGAAATAGAGACATAGATGTAGAGAACAAGCGTAAGGACACCAAGGGGGAAAGTGGAGGGGGTGGGAGGGTGAGATGAACTGGGAGATTAGGATTGACATATATACACTAATATGTATAAAATAGATAACTACTAAGAACCTGCTGTATAAAAAAATAAATAAAATTCAATAAATAAAAATAAAACCAAAGATAGACATTTATTCAAGTGTTTATAGCATATGTAAAAGTAGAATGAATGATAACAACAGTACAAAGACTGAAGAGGGAAATAGAGGTTACCATTGTAAAGCTCTTACATTGGAAATGGAGTGGCATACTACTTTATGACAGACCATAATAAAAATACACATTGTAAACTGAAGAGCAGCATCTTAAAAGTAAACAGAAGTATAGCAAATAAGCCAATAATGGAGAAAAAAATACAAGAAAGGTTCAATTAATATAAAAGAAGGCAGGAAAAGAGCAGAAAAAGAACAAAGAACAGACAGGGCACATAGAAAACAACTACCAAGATAGTAAACTTAAACCAAAGCCCAATGTAATGTACACTTAACGTTAAATTAATGTAATTTCGTAATTACATTAAATGGAATGCTCTAAATACTCTAATGAAAAGACCAATGTTTTTTTTGGTTTTTTGTTTGTTTTTGCGGTACGTGGGCCTCTCATAGCTGTGGCCTCTCCCACTGCGGAGCACAGGCTCCGGACGCACAGACCCAGCGGCCATGGCCCACGGACCCAGCTGCTCCGCGGCACATGGGATCCTCCCGGACCGGGGCACGAACCCGTGCCCCCTGCATCGACAGGTGGACCCCCAACCACTGCGCCACCAGGGAAGCCCAAGACCAAGATTTTTTAAGTGGATATAATAAATGCAGAAATCAACTATATTCTGCCTCCATGCTTTAAATATAAAGACAGAGATAGACAAAGTGAAAGGATGAAAAATATATTCAAATATTAATTAAAGAAAGACTGAGGGTCTATATTAATATCAGCCAAAGTAGAATTCAGAAGAGATAATATCGCCAGGAATGTAGTGTATGTTTTAAAGTGATAAAGATTGTATAATAAGTTATCAAAAGTGCATAACAACCACAAACATGTATCTATTTAATAAAAGAGCTTACATTACATGATGCAAAAACTGGTAGAATTGCCATGAGAAATTGACAAATTCACAATTTTAGTTGTAAATTTCAAGACTTTTTTCTCATTATTTGATAGAACAAGTAGACAGAAAATTAGTACGATTATAGAAGACCTTAAAATATTAACAACCAACTTAACCTAATTGACACTGTGTCCAATAGTACTACACCCAATAGATTAATTAGTTAACCTTGTAGAATACTACACCCAGGAGTTCTACACTCAGTTGTCTTTGTCAGTGTACATGGAGCATTTAGTAAAATAAAACATATTCTTTTTTTTTTTTTTTTTTTGCGGTATGCTGGCCTCTCACTGTTGTGGCCTCCCCCGTTGCGGAGCACAGGCTCCGGACGCGCAGGCTCCGGACGCACAGGCTCAGCGGCCATGGCTCACGGGCCCAGCCACTCCGCGGCATATGGGATCCTCCCAGACCGGGGCACGAACCCGTATCCCCTGCATCGGCAGGCGGACTCTCAACCACTTGCGCCACCAGGGAGGCCCAATAAAACATATTCTTGTCTGTAAAACAAATCTCAATAAATTTAGAAGCATTGAATAATATAGAGTATATTCTCTGGCTAAAACGAACTGAATTCAGTAACCAAAAACAAAAAGATATCTGGAAAATTCCCAAATGTTAGAATGTTAAGCAATACATTCTGAATAACCCATGGGCCGAAGAATAAATTCACAAGAGAAATCAGAATGTGTGTTGAGTCTGATGAAGATGTAACATATAAAAATCTGTGAGATGCATCTAGAGCAGTGTTACAGGAAACTTCATAGCTTTCAGTGTTTATATTAGAAAAGAAAAAAATTAATGTTTCCAACTTAAGAATTTAGAGTACAAGGAGCAAATTACACCCCAGGGAAGTAGAAGGAAGTAATAAAGATGAAAGTATAATTCATTTAAATAGAAAATGGACAAAGAAAATTTATGAAATCTAAAGCTGCTTGTTTGAAAAGATCACAAAATTAATAAAGTTCTAAGCGGGCTAGTAAGAAAAAAGAGAAAAGACAAATTACATCAGCCGTCAAAGAGAGGACATCAGCACAGATCTTACAGTCACTAAAAGAATAATAAGGGGCTATTATGAGCCACTTCATGCTGATATATGAGATGTTCAAATTTATTTAAAGATAAAAATTACCAAATCAGACACCAGACAAAAAAAAAATAGAAATCTGCTTAGTCCAATCTTTGTTATAGAAATTCAATTTATAATTCCCCCATGAAAATTCCAGGCTTTGCTCATAAATTTTACTAATCCACTGCAGAAGAAATAATATTAATCATGTCCAAAATTACTCAGAAAACAGAGGAGGAAACTTTGCCTAAATACTTATGTGAGATCAGTATTACCTGATATCAGAGTAAGACAAAGAAAACTATAGACTAGCACCCTTCATTTATATAGACTCAAAAATCCTTTATAGAATTTTAGTAAATTAAATCCAGAAATACATAAGAAAGTTTATTCTATGACCAAGTAAATTATCCCAGGAATGTAGGAAGGGTTTAACATATAAAAATCAATATATGTAACTTTCCACATTAACAAAGGAGAAAACCATATCATTTCAGATGCAAAAAAAGCATTGAACAAAATTGAAGATAAACTCTCAGCAAAGTAGGGATGTAAGAAAACTTCAGCTTGATAAAGGGCATTCTCAAAAAGCTTATAGAAACATTATACTTATTGATAAAGGAACAGATACGTCCCTTCTAAGATAATGAATAAGGCAAGGATATACAGTCTTGCCCGTGTCTTTATACAAGTAATGACCAATACAAAAATGAAATAAAATAGTCCATTCACAACAGCATCAAAATTGTAAAGTAGTTATTGATAAATTTAGCAGAATACATGCAAAATTATACTCTGAAAGTTTTATAGAAAATTACTAAGGGAAATTAAAGAAAGCCTAATTGAGGAGCTAAACCATAGTGTTTAGGGAAACAGACATTGACATAGACAGAAATGCAAGCATAATAGAGTCTAGTAGAGGACCCACATATACAGTCAGTTCTCAGTACTCATGGTATTTATATGCTATGTTGCCATGAATTCTGAATTCCAAAATATAAACCTAGGGGGGATATCAATAAAAGGTTCCCGCAAGCCTCTCTGGTCACAACATTTTCATCAACCCATCAATACACAACCTTGATTTATGTGTGTTTCTGTTTAAAGGCACCTTATTTAATATATATTGTTGGTTCATTAGCATTGAACTCATGGTCAGCACTCTAATAACTCAGACCTGAATGAAGCTCATCTCCATAAGACACATCACAGCTTCCTTGTGATGTACTTTTCTTAGGAGCACTAGACAGCACTTCAGCACTGTGCTTGGGGGCTATAAGCAGTGAAATCACCGACAAAAAGTACAGAAATGCGAACACTATGGCACTGCATATACTGTGATAAGGACGCTTGTTTATAGTATGAGAGCTGAAAGAAGATGGCAAAGCATCGTCGCCTTGTTGGACCTCAGCGGGAACATGCACATTAAGCATTTCAGTTGTTCATCATTCTGGGCAAGTCCATGAAAGACTGCTATGATATTGTGATTTATAATAAGAAATATATATTGGGTCTTTGTCCCTGTTGCTGGCCTACCACTCCTTAAACCCTTAGGATTTCCTGGGTGATAAGAGAGATGAAGATTTCTTTTGTTTTTCATAACAGACCTCTTTCAACCATGCCCGAGTTTATGTTAATGAGGTGATTTTTGCTGAAGCCCCTAAATAATCTAAAGATGGAAACTAGTTGCCAGTAGAACCAACCATGTGATTAGAAGGTTGGAACTTTCAGCCTTACGTCCTGACCACCAGGGAGGGGCGAGGGGCTAAAAGTTGAATTAATCACCGGTGGCCAATGGTTTAATCAATTATGCCTACAGAATGAAGCCTCCAGAAAACCCCAAAAGGATGGGGTTCAGGGAGCTTCCAGGTTGGTGAACAAGAACTCATTCCTATGTTGGGAGATCAAACTCGCTTCAGGATCTTCTGGACCTCCCCCTATGTATCTTCATCTGGCTGTTCATTTGTATCCATTCATTTGTGGCTCTTGATTCGTGGACATATATTTTCATTTATCTTGGGTAAATACCTAGGAGTAGAATTGCTGGGTTGTGTGTTCATCAGCCTTGGCCCTCTTGATATTTGGGGCCAGAGAATTCTTTGTTGTGGGGGCCTGTTCTGTGCCTTGTGGGATGTTTAGAAGCCCCCCCTGGCCTCTACCCACTAGATGCCAGTAGCATCCCCTCAGTTGTGACAACCAAAAAATACCTCCAGACCTTGCCCCTGGTTGAAAACCACTCTAGAATTTGGTAGCCACTTAGTGGAGATGGATAATAAACTTCTGCAAGCAAACCGTGCTCAGTGAAGGAAACATTTTATCCTCAGATGCATGAGTATTTCTCAGAGTTCCTTTACCAGGGAGAAGCAGATCTTAGGTGTCTCATTCAGTCACAGAAGATTCTGTTTAGTGCATTTCATTCAAAAATTCCAAAGCATTAGGCCCATTGTGTCTGGATATTGAAGAGCATCTGGTAATGTGCTTATTAATAGGTTTTTAGCCGTTTTGTTTCGGGCACCACCGTTGGACACCATGGTTACCATGGTTACCTGGCTCTTAGTCAATTTCAGCCAGTTCTTGTTACACTTCATTTACTGTATTGGCTTTTCACACAGTTCAAGACTCTGATGTTGCTGTCACATTTCTTCTCTTATCTGTGCTGTGTACACATTTTTGGACAAGAAACGTTAGCTTGCAGTATTTTCCAAAGCAGGTTGGTAAATGCTTGAGTAATCATTTTGTTGGAAGAATTCATCACAGGCGAGAGAGTTTCGCATGGGAATGTATGTATTTTCTGATGAGCAATCGCTTTGCATTTATTTTTGCAGGAGCTGCCACCAAGAGTCTAATTTTAGGTATCATCACTAGCGTCCATGTGTGTGTAATTTTGACAGGATCTACGTTCCTTTCATTGTCGAAATTAGTTGAATGATTCTGTAATTGGCTTTAAAATGCAAAGAAGATCATTCTGTAGCTATATCTTAATTTGCAGAGCTTGTGCTTCTACCACTGATGTTTATTTTTCCTGACAAGACTTTAAAACGTGTGGGCAGGGCTCAGCACTGTCACTTTGCCATAAAGGCAGCCTAAGTCCTTGGGCAGTTCCTCTCCAGCTTCTCCCCCATGACCCATTCTCAGTGCTGACTTGCAGCATTTCCAAAATGAGTCTTCCCTGATGCCAGAGGCAAGAAAAGGCATCGCTGCCACCCACTGCTTGTTAATCCCAGCTGTTATCAGAGAGGCCTGATGGAAGTTCCAGGAGAGGGCAGTCACGGTCACACTTCCATGATTTCCAGGGTCTAGGAAAGAGCACAGCACCCATTGCTTGAGTCCTCAACAATTTCTTACTAAAACTATGGACGTTAAGCTTTATACAGAGCATTTCATAGGTGTTATCTAATTTTTTTTTTTTTATCTAGAGTTGTCTTCTATGAGAAGTATCATACCAAATCTGGGAGGCATCTTACAGAGACTAGAACAGACTCAGAGGATGGCTAGCCCCAGATCACAGAGCTGGTTCAGAACCGAGCAAATTCAAAGCCAATCCTCTGAGTAAAACCCAGGATTTTTTTTTCCTGCTCTGCCAAAACTATCTCCATCCAAATTAGAAACCCAGACTAATGGTCTCCAATCAGAATTGTTTAGACTTTCAGAGCAGCAGCCCCGATCAGAACTCTCCAGGGTACCCCGTCATAGGGAATTCATAATTAGTTGGCCAAGTGATATGATTCTGAAACATAAATTTGTGACCTGTCTGGGGAGGGGGTGGGCCGGAGCTAGTCGGGGGAAGTGTGTTGCCTTGAAGCCCTGTAAAGCAAAGAGCCAAACCATGAGGTTTTCTTAGAAAGCAAAACACACCACTTTGCACTGCATGAGTTTGAAATAAAGGGGTTGCAGGTATCCAGAGAAAACAGCTTCCAGAGAATACCTAGGTTGCCATTTTTGCTTATTTTCTACCCTCTGTGCTTTAGCCTGGCACTCACTGGCCTCTGATTTAAAGAGTTGAGTTTGCAGGCAGTTTGCTAATTATGACTCAACGAGGCCCTTCTGGCTCCTCTTGGAGTGGGTGGGTGAGAGCCAGCCACCGCCACGGCCTCCCGTGGCCATCTGTGATTTAGAGCAAAATCTTTGAGGGAAGTATAACTGCCTGAATTACTGCTCTTTTATATGTTTTTAAAATGAGGATGTAAAGGCCAAGGGCATTTTTTCCCATTTAATACTATTAAATCCGTCATTAAATCTCTCGCTGAACACTGGCTGATTTTAATGATACCCTCAAGGGCCTATCCTGCTGCTTGACTGTGTTAATATTGTTGTATATATAGATACAATAAATAATGCTTAGCTAAGATGGTATGAGAAGCGTTGTTGTGTGTATCAATAAAAATAGTCGTGCTAATGAGACCAAGTGTCAGGAACAGATGTCATGGTAGGAATCCAGCCATTGGAGCTAAAAGTACGGGAAAGGACAAAGCTCCACGGCACGTTGAATCTATCACTAAAGTCAGCCTGAATCCTCTAAACATTTCATAGCAAGTTGGCATAAAAGGATTAATTTGGAGTTATTTATATTTTTACTCTCTTACTCTATAGCACTACAGCATCAAAACCACAGATGCTTTCCAGTGTCTGTTCTATTTACTAACTCCAGCACCCCTGATTTCTGGGCAGCGTCAGAGGCTCACCTGCCTGATTCTTTTCCACATTACAGAGTTACAGTCATGTTTTTATCACATAGGACCAAAGAAACAGAGTGTGGGAAATCTTGATTTTTTTTTTCTAAACATTGGTTTTGAAGGTGAAACATTATTTTTTTATCTGACTCTCCAATATTATATCCTTCACTTTATGACTACTTTAATTTTTAATAATAATTTCAATGGATAAAGAAGATGTGGTACATATATACAATGGAATATTACTCAACCATAAAAAAGACTGAAATAATGCTATTTGCAGTAACGTGGATGGACCTAGAGATGATCATACTAAGTGAAGTAAGACAGAGAAAGACAAACATCATATGATATTGCCTACATGTGGAATCTAAAAAAATGATACAAATGAACTTGTTTACAAAACAAATAGACTCACAGACAAAGAAAACAAACTTATGGTTATCAAAGAAGAAAGGCAGGGGAGGGATAAATTAGGAGGTTAGGATTAAAATATACACACTACTATATATAAAATAGATAACAAGGACCTACTGTAGAGCACAGGAAACTACTCAATATCCTGTAATAACCTATAATGGTTATTACAAAAAAGAATAATATATGTATTCTTTTATTACAGAACATTACAACATATTACAAAATATTCTAATACAAAATATTATATTGTAATACAAAATATTGCAAAAAAGTATATATGTACACATATGTACATGTATGTATAACTAAATCACTTTGCTGTACACATAACTGAATCACTTTGCTGCACACCTGAAACTAACACAGCATTGTAAATCAACTATATATCAATAAATTTTTTTTAAAAATTTAATAAAGAAAGCATTCACCCTGAAACAAAAAATTGTCAATGGCCACAACTAATATTTAAAGACATACAAGGAGCTCATGTGCTCATAGCGGTTTTAGTGCTCGTGTCTTTTTTGAGTCTCCCATTGGCCCTTGAGTCAAGTACTGTCATCAGTCCCTATTTACAGATGAGGAAATTGGACCTGAGAGGTTAGATAACTTTCCAAAGGGCACAGAGCAAACGCAGCAGAGCTAAGATTCAAACCCACCCACGGTCCCGTTATAGAGCTCAGACTCTTCCCCTCCTGCAGTTTGTATGCAAAACATACCAGGCATTGTGCTGGGTGAATGTCCCATGTCACTCAGTGGAATTCAAAGAGCAGGAACTCAGTGAATATCTGTGGAATGGAGAGAAGAGAATATGTAGACAGGTGCATTGCACTAGGTGAACTCCACATCTTAAATAGCTTCTTAAAAAACTGAAAAGTTTGTACTTGACTCCAACTCCCAGAATTTCTTGAGTGTATGGAAATAGTTGAAAGTTTCCTGAAGCATTCTAAACTCTTCCATATCATGGAAGAAGACAGAGCAGAGAAACCTTTCATCTACAATATTTTTTACAACTTTTAGCTTAAGTATCTATCAGAAACCCAAAGTGAAAGAGAAGTCCCCCTTTTATTGCCCTTAGAGAACTTCTGATAAGATTCCGTTGTAAAGAGAGAAAAAGAATAAGGAGAGAGTAAAGCTTTATTCTTTTTAAGCGAGTCTTTCTGTCTTTGGCAGTTGTAACCTTTCCAGGTAATTGTTGGAGATTTGGATATAATTTTTGAACTAGCACTATCCTTTGAAAGGCAGGTAGAATCCACCTCCGTGCTATTATTTTAGATTTAGAAATGGCCCCTTACTATGAGTGAGCACTAAGGTAGTGATATATAATTTCATAACTCATAGATTCCATTACTGTAATTCTCTATTCTCTGTTTTCCTCTCTTCCTATTATACAGGTCCACGTAGATTAGAGCTTGGGATGGCTTAGCCACAGTTTGATTAGGAACAGACAGGCCAGTTCAGGCTGACCTGCAGCACCTCTAACTCATTCTTCTGCTGCTTTCCCCCTGGGTGTCCTCTTGGCTGCCAGGACACAAGCAAGGATATAACTGAGGATAAAGTAAAGAAAACCTCAGAGGGTTCCAGCATCACCTCTATGCATACACGCCAAACAAGACACAAACAGTTTAAGATACTGTAGTTAGGATTCCCTCAACAACTTCGGAGCTAAAGTTAAAGATGGAGGAAACACGCAAAAGAGAGTACAGAGAGCCCATGTGCAAAGAGGAAAACTAATACAACCGTCTTATAGGATCATTATGAATTTGTATACTCTAATAACTTAGCATGTACTCATGATAGAAACAGCCTCTAAAGGTAATTGAAAGACTATGGACTAAATTTTAGGGCAGTACAATTACATGGGCCTAGTCTCACTTCAGATCCCGAAATAAAAAGCGGCTAAGAGGATTGAAGTTTACATTATTCAATAGAAGAAAACTGCTGTCGTGTTGAATGCCATGTAGTGCCTGCTCGCCACATGCTGACAGCCTAAGATTTTAAAGTTGAGAAACAGAATATCTTAGTCCTGCACAGAGCTTTCTACTGTCCTAATCTCGTACTCGTATGTCATGTGCACGAATAGAATTTCCTAGTGTGTGCAGCTCTATTGGCAGGCCCATTTGCCTTCCGTCCAGCCTTTGCTCTGAGTCTGTTCCTGACCCCTGTAGGGATGGAAGTCCCAGGCCTTGCATCTGTCATTCCTGTTCTGTGATGTGCACCATGGTCCTTGGTGTGAGTCCTGCATCTGTCAGACTTGGAGCCTGCTGAGGCTGGATGGGGTATTACTACACTGATGTGCACGCGCACACGCTGAGCCCAAAGAGCACCCGTGACCCCAGACCTGAGGCAGCTCCGTGATGAAGTCTTATTTCCAGGCAGTGAGGCGTCGGAGAGGACAAGGTCCTGGGAACTTAGGCTCTGTGGACCTGGTTCTGATCAGGATTCCGCCTCCAGTTTCTCTGGACTAGATCCAGTTCTCTGAGGGGCCTGGGGCTTAAATAAGGCGCTCGCTGATATTCAGGCCAGAGCAGCTGGCGAGGTTAAGTCCCTGCTTCTCAGCCAGGCATAAGAGGAGGTTTCCTTGAGTGTTTTCTTTGGTGCTATGGGGGACGCCTGGGTGCACCTTAAAAAGTAGATCAGAGTGAATGCAGCTGCCCAAGGTACTTGCCGTGGATGATGTCTGACTGACAAAGTACAGTCTCTGAGCTTATTAGCACAGAGTGGGTGCTCCAAAGAGAGCTCTGACTGGCTGCTCTAGGCAGGCACAGAAGACCCTCCTGACTCACTTTCCCTTTCCACGAGGGCACCATGTCTATCAGAGCAAGAACAGAATACCTTAGAAACGTGGTTGGTGTTAGAGCTTCAGAGTGGTCTCTTGACCATTCTTTGCTTTTCTGGAGGAAACGTTCTGCAAATGACGGCTTCCACAGCATATAGTGGGCCTGGATTCTAGAAAGATAGGCTAAACCCTTTGTTACAGATGATTTGCATGAAGATGTTGTTTGTTTGAGAAAAGAGCACACGTTTTGTCAGTGACCAAGCTGGGCTTAGTCCTTAGGAGCACGTGGGGTTGAAGTGAAACGAACCCTCTTAGGTTGTCTAATCCTTGCTGTCACATGGCGTCTTTCCTTAGTAGATACGGAGCGCCCTCGAGAAACAGAGGCCTGCGTGACACGTGAGGCCTGAGGTTAGGTGGATTCTCTCACGACGCAGGGCAGCTTGGCTCCTGGCACAAAACTGCAGGGTTGACATTTATAGCCTGCCCAGTATCCCTGGGCATGGACAACACGTAAGCCCCCTCGGAGCGCACGGACTCCAGGGGAGGAAGTCGTCTGCAACCAACAGCATTTCAGGATCTCCACGGCTGGGGCCAAGGGTGGAGGGAGTTTCCATCCCCTCAAGTTTGGAAGGAGATGTTAAGAGTATTTAGTAGGTGCGGGTGGGCAACGCGTGGCAATGACCCTTACCTGTCGTTTCTTTTTGGTTTTTTTTTTTTTGTGTGTGTGGTACGCGGGCCTCTCACTGTTGTGGCCTCTCCCGTTGCGGAGCACAGGCTCCGGACGCGCAGGTTCAGCGGCCATGGCTCACGGGCCCAGCCGCTCCGCGGCATATGGGATCTTCCCGGACTGGGGCACGAACCTGTGTCCCCTGCATCGGCAGGCAGACTCTCAACCACTGCGCCACCAGGGAAGCCCTCCTGCCGTTTTGAAGTTGGGTAAATAGTGAAGTTTTCTCATTGAAATCTCTGCTCCTTGTCTGTTTTCCTCCTGTGAGGGATGGATTTTATCCACCACTGTCTCTCTTTTTTTTAACCTTTGTATTTATTTATTTATCTTTGGCTGCGTTGAGTCTTTGTTGCTGCTTTTTTTTCCTCCTTGTATTTATTTATTTATCTTTGGCTGCGTTGAGTCTTTGTTGCTGCGCGCGGGCTTTCTCTAGTTGCGGCGAGCGGGGGCTACTCTTCATTGTAGCGCACGGGCTTCTCATTGCGGTGGCTTCTCTTGTCGCGCAGCACGGGCTCTAGGCACGTGGGCTCAGTAGTTGTGGCACGTGGGCTCTAGAGCGCAGGCTCAGTAGTTGTGGCTCACGGGCTTAGTTGCTCCGCGGCATGTGGGATCTTCCCGGACCAGGGCTCAAACCCGGCTCCCCTGCATTGGCAGGCGGATTCTTAACCACTGTGCCACCAGGGAAGTCCCTCCACCACTGTCTTCTGTAAAAGAGATACCAAGAGAAGAGAAGGCCGACCTGGACTCAAGGCTCTGCGCAGCCATTCACTGTCTCTGTCCCCCACTTAACTCCCTGAAACTCGAGGCACTTGCCTAAAAACAGCAAAGCAAGGTGGACCTTTGATGTTGAAAATGATTTGTCTGGCAAATATTCAAACTTAAGAAAGTAGACCCTCCACACACTCGTGGGCCAAAATAAGCATTTGTGTCTTTTTTGCTTCTGGATCTCTAAATGTCATTAGTTTAAAGTATTGATATTTTGGGTCTTTTTATAGGGCTTTGGAGCACTAATTTTACCTTCAGAAGCCTCATCTCTGAGTTCGCCGCGAGTGGGGTGTGTGTGCATATGTGTGTGTGTGTGTGTGTGCGCACGTGTGCACATTGGGGCAGGAGTATTTGTCCACACACCTAACTACCAGTTTGATTGGTCAAACATCGGGAGAGACCTGATCAGGCCTTGGATGTTACACCAAAAGTAAAGCCCAGAAGGAATTGAGCGGATGCATTTGAAGCTGGATCTCTTGAGAACAATCATTGCAGGTCAAGGTTTAAAAAGTTTCAGGAGCAGCTTCAAATGGATTAACTCGGAAAACCTCGGCAGGGTCAGTGTGGGCCCCTCATGCTACGGCGACAGCAAAGGTCGTGGCTCAGGCAGGATGTCCCCTGAGTGTTCGGTGGGGACATTGTACTGCCTTTTAATATCCTAATGCTGACCTTACCCTTTTTGAGTTCTGTTTCTTCCTCTCTCTCTCTCTCTCTCTCTCTCTCTCTCTCTCTCTCTCTCTCTCCCTCTCCCTCTCCCTCTCCCTCTCCCTCTCCCTCTCCCTCCCTCCCTCCCTCTCTCCCCCCTCCCTCCTAACGTCTCTCTCCCTTTCGCTGGCAGAATTAGTGCCTTTGAAAAGAATAACATCATAAACCTGGAATCCTGTTTCTTTATTTTATAATGTTCACTAGCATTTACAGATGTTTGGGCTACAGGGCTTTTGGTAACGTCTACATTAAGCATTTCAAATGCACTCTGTTTACAGTTATTACAATGTGAGGACCCTAAATCCCAAAGACAACAGTCTTCATGCCCAAGGGGAAATGGAAAATCAAAACATTGGCCAGGGCTTCCCTGGTGGCGCAGTGGTTGAGAGTCCGCCTGCCGATGCAGGGGACACGGGTTCGTGCCCCGATCCCGGAAGATCCCACATGCCGCGGAGCGGCTGGGCCCGCGAGCCATGGCCGCGGAGCCTGTGTGTCCGGAGCCTGTGCTCCGCAACGGGAGAGGCCACAGCAGTGAGAGGCCTGCGTACAGCAAAAAAAAAAAAAAAAAAAAAAAAAAAAAAAAAAAAAACATTGGCCAGAATAATTTAAAGAAGAGAAAGAAAAAAAAACTTTCCTTTTAGGTTTCTGAAGCAGTAGTTTTTGGGGTGTGTGTGTGTGTGTTTGATTATCTGGAATGAAGTCTCCCAGATAATAAAGCTCTCCATGAGCTTAAATGACACGTCGGCTCACAGTATCCATCTCAGCATTTCTCTATCCTCACATCAAAGACAATGCATTGTATTTCCAGTTTACGGAAAAGAGAATTATAAAATACCTTTTACATATGTTTGGATTTTATTAAGTTCAAATCTCTATATTCTGCTGTACTTAGTTAAGCTGCTAACAAATGCAAATGCCCTTTTGATATGATATTTCTTCACCCCACTTCTTTGCTTTTTTTCTTGTTCCCTTTCTTTCATTCATTCATTGAACAAGTGTGTTCAGTGCCTCTATCATATGACAGCATGGTCTTCTAGGCCTCAAAACAGGGGTCAGCAAACTTTCTCCATCAAGGGCCAGGTGGTAAATATTTTAGGCTTCGTGGGTTGTATGGTCTCTGTTGCAACTACTCAGCTCTGTTCTCATAGTACAAAAGTAGCCAGAGGGAACCCTAGTGAATAATGGGGTATAGCCGTGTCCCAATAAAACTTTATTTACAAAATCAGGTGACAGGACACGTTGGTCTGGAGGCTGTTGTATACTGACCCCTGCTCCGTGATAGAACAATGAACTAAATGGAGAAAGATCTCTGTTTTCCTGAAGTTTACATATTAGTGGAGGGAAACAAACAAATGAACCAGTGAGTATATAAATGTCAAGTGGTCATAGATGCTAAGAGAGAAAATTAGGCAGCATGAGAGTATGGAGAGTGAGTGGGCAAGTGTTATTTGAGACAGGGTGTGGGCAGGAGGGCCTCTCTATTGAAGTGACAGTTGAGCAGAGACCTCACCGAGGAGGGGGATGAGTGGTGTTGCTGTCATGGAGTGGAGCGGATGGGCTAAGGGAACAGCAAGTACAAAGGTCCTGAGGCAGGAGTTTGTTTGGAGAAATAGCAAGGAGGCCATTGCAGGTAAACTACAGGGAGTAACAGGAGGATAATGGGAACTGAGTCAGAAAGGGAACCAGAGGCCAGATTGTATGGGACCTTTCAGACTTTCGTAAGGCCCTTGGGTTTTATTCTCTGTAAGACAGGGTGCCTTTGGAAGGTTTTCAGCAGACGAGTGACATGACTGGTTTTGTGTTCTTAGGCTTGGGGTTACGGTTAGACCTGTGGTAGAAATCAAGAGCTCAGTTTTAAATGTACTAAGTTTGGGGTACTCTTCAGATATCAAAATGGAGGCAAATGGGAAGCAGTTAGATACATGAATTTGGAATTCCAGGTACAGATGTAGGTTATCAGGATAAACTCGGCTGAGATGAGATCGCCTAGAACATAAGTCTGTTTGGAAGAGTAGTGGTTGAGGGCTGAGCCCAGGGTCACACAGTCCTCTTGCAAAGGAAACCGGAAGGAGTGGCTGTTAAGGAAGAAAAACTAAGATAAGGTGATTCCTTGACCAGGTGCAGTGCGATTTGTGGAGGAGAGAATTCTCACCTGAAATAAAGACTGCTGAGAGGTCCAGTAAGATGGAGATTGAGAATCAGAGCTGCATACTGTGTTAGCTCAGTATGACTGGAATTGGGAGATTAAGGAGAGGGCATGGGGCTTCCCTGGTGGTGCAGAGGTTGAGAGTCCGCCTGCCGATGCAGGGGACACGGGTTCGTGCGCCGGTCCAGGAAGATGCCGCGTAGCAGCTGGGCCCGTGAGCCATGGCCGCTGAGCCTGCGCGTCCGGAGCCTGTGCTCCGCAATGGGAGAGGCCACAACAGTGAGAGGCCCGTGTACCGCAAAAAAAAAAAAAAGGAGAGGGCATGGAGCCAGAGAGTAGGAGTTAACTCCAAGGTGTTTTGTTATAAAGGGAGCAGAAAAACGGGATCATTGTTCAAGTGTTCTGTGAGGTCAAGAGAGAGTGTTTGGAGATGGGAGATAAATCCTGCTGTTGCTATAGTGATAGGATGATACATAGAGAGGAACTATGAGCAGATGACCTTTAAATGCTTCAGTGGCTTCGCATGTTGGGATTCTAGTTTTAATGAGATGTGTTCCTTACCTTTTCTTATAATGATACTGCAGCAATCTTTTCAGTAGAATTTTTAAAACTTTCTATTTATTGGTGGTTGAGTATATAAACTGGAAATGAGAAGATCCGAATCCTGGACCCAGCTCCACCATTTGCCTTTGTTGTATCCTTGGGCAAGTTTCTAAGTTTCAGTTTCTTCACTTGTAAAATGAAGATTAATAATAATACCTGTGTGGTCACTTGACCAGGGTTTTTTGTTTGTGAAAATTCCATGAAAATGGAATTACCACACTGGTGTATCATGCTATAAGCATAATGATCATCTTCCTGCTGTTATTAAGAATTATTGTTTTGGGATTTATCCCAAGAATTCAAAATTGATTCAACATATGAAAATCAAGTAATGTAATACACCATAACTAATAGAATAAATGATTTTTAAAAACCTATGATTATCTCAGTAGATACAAAAATAAAGCATTTGACAAAAGCTAACACCCTTTCATGATAAAAACACTCAACAAACTAGGAACAGAGGTGAACTTCTTCAACCAGTAAAAATACATCTATGGGGCTTCCTTGGTGGCGCAGCGGTTGAGAGTCTGCCTGCTGATGCAGGGGACGCGGGTTCGTGCTCCGGTCCGGGAAGATCCCACATGCCGCGGAGCAGCTGGGCCTGTGAGCCATGGCTGCTGAGCCTGCGTGTCTGGAGCCTGTGCTCCGCAACAGGAGAGGCCACAACAGTGAGAGGCTTGCGTACCACACACACAAAAAAAAAACTACATCTATGGAAAACCTACAGCTAACATCATATTTAGTGGTGAGAGACTGAAAACGTTCCCCTAAGATCAGAAACTAGACAAGAATGTCTGCTTTCACTGCTCCATTCAACATTGTACTAAAAGTACTATCTAGGGCAATTAGGAAAGAAAAAAGAAAATAAAAGGCATCCAGATTGGAAAAGAATAAGTAAAACTATCTCTATTCACTGAAAACATCATCTTTTATATAGAAAGCCCTAAAGAACCCCCACACACACATACACAAAACTATTATAACTAATAAACAAGGAGCAGCATTGTAGGATACATGATCAATATATAAAAATAATTGGACAATCTGAAAGTGAAATTAAGAAAAAAAGTCCATTTGCAATAGCATCAAAAAAATAAAATTAGGAATAAATTTAACCAAGGAAGTGCAATACTTGTACACTGAAAACTAGAAGACTATGTTGAAAGAAATTCAAGGCCTAAATAAATATAAAGATATCCTGTGTTCATGGATTGTAAGAATAATATTAAGATTGCAGTACTCCTCCAAATTGACCTACAGATTCAGTGCAATCCCCATCAAAATTCCAACTGCATTTTTTGCAGAAGTGGACAAGCTGATCTTAAAATTCATATGGAAATACAGCAGACCTCCAAAGCCTAAAAAATACCTTGAAAAGAACAAAGTTGAAGGACTCACACTTCATGATTTCAAAACTTACTACAAAGCAACAGTAATCAAGGTGTTGTGGCACTGGGATTAGGAGAGACATACAGATCAATGGAATGGAATTAAGAGTTCAAAATTAAACCCATCATTTTATGGTCAGTTGATCTTTGACAAGGATACCAAGCCCATTCAATGGGAAGAGAGGAGTCTTTTCAATAAATGATGCTGGGACAACTGGATGACCACATGCAAAAGAATGAAGTCAGTTACCTCACCCCATATATAAAAATTAACTCACAATGGATTAAAGACCAGAATTTTAGAGCTAAAACTATAAAAATCTTAGAAGAAAACATAGGTCTGAATATTTGTGATCTCTGATTAGGCAATTATTTCTTAAATATTACATGAAAAGTACAAACAACAAAAAGGAAAAATAGCTATGTTAGCCCTTATTGAAATCTAAACGTTTTGTAATTCAAAGGACACTATCAAGAAAGTGAAAAAACAATCCACAGAGTGGAAGAAAATATTTGCAAATTGTATGTCTAAAAAGGATCTATTTTCCAGAATTTATAAAGAACTCTTAGAATTCAACAATAAAAAAACAACTAAAAAAAAATGGACAAAGGATTTGAATAGACAATTCTCCAAAGAAGATCTTCTCCAAAGAAGACCAAATGGTTGGTCAATAAGCACATGAAAAGGTGCTTATCGTTCGTCATTAGGAGAATGCAGATCAAAACTCCAATGAGACACCACTTCACACCACTAGGGTAACTTAAAATGAAACAAGTATTGGCGATGTTGTATAGAAATTGGAACCTTTATACATTGCTGGTGGGACTATAAAATGGGGCAGGGGCTGTGGAGAACTATTGGCAGTTCCTCAAAAAGTTAAACACAAAGTAACCAGCGACCCAGCAGTTCCACTCTGAGGTATATATCCAAGAAAACTAAAAACGTATGTTCACACAAAAACTTGTACATGAATGTTTATAGCAGCATTATCCATAAGAGCCAAAAAGTTGAAACAACCCAAATGTTTATCAACTGATGAGTAGGTAAACAAACTGTGGTACAATGAAGTATTTTTTGGCCATAAATAAGAATGAAGTACTGACTGACATAGGCTACAACATGGATGAACCTTGGAAACATGATGCTAAGTGAAAGAAGCCAGACACTAAAGGCCAAACGCTGTATGATTCCATTGCTATGAAATGTCCAGAATAGGTAAATCCATAGAGACAGAAAGTAGACAGTAGTTGCCAAGGGATAGGA
This sequence comes from Mesoplodon densirostris, assembly GCF_025265405.1. Lineage (NCBI taxonomy): Eukaryota > Metazoa > Chordata > Mammalia > Artiodactyla > Ziphiidae > Mesoplodon > Mesoplodon densirostris. The sequence continues at coordinate 71,679,024 of NC_082674.1, forward strand.
GGAGAGAGTGAAACTGGAAGGTACAAGGTTTCTTTTGAGGATGATGGGAATGTTCTAGAATTAGAGATAGATGAAGATTGTACAACATGGTGAATAACTAAAAACCCCCTGAATTGTGCATTTTAAAATGGATAAAATGTTGACGTTTATAGTATGTGGATTTTACCTCAATTTTTAGAAAGTTATTTTGTAGTTCCTAGTACAAATAACACAATGGCCATTTTAGGCTCTGAGGTGCCAGAAAAATCCAACTATAGAATATGCTTTATTGCAGGGGTCCCCAACCCCCGGGCCGCACGACAGGAGGTGAGCTGCGGGCGAGCGAGCGAAGCTTCATCTGCCGCTCCCCATCGCTCACATTACCGCCTGAACCATCCCCCACCCCCCCACCCCACCCACCGTGCGTGGCAGAACCGTCTTCCACGAAACCGGTCCCTGGTACCAGAAAGGTTGGGGACCGCTGCTTTATTGGGAAGTGGCCAGCTTCTCCATGATAGGCATCTCCTTAGCACATACACGCTCCTCCACACACATTGACACACACAAACCCAAATGTCTTTCCTTTCCTGCTATTCTCTTCATTGTGAAGGTAGACTGGATCAAAAATAACAAAAAGAGCTTTCACATAGGAAATACAGTGAAGTTCTGTGATGCAGGCCTATTACCCTAACATATGTGGCCAATGAAGTCTTAAAGCCCCATTATCTTTTTGTTTCCCCAAAGCCTATCTAAATTTCAAGTTCTGGGAGTCATGAATCCACATGTTGGTCTGTGGCCATTTGAATTGAAAGTGACTGAGGATCTTAACCTCATCACAGCTGAACACCTGAAGGTCCACCTGTACCCTTCCATCAATGAGAGTCCAATGAGCATTTTTCTCAGAGCCTCTTTTTCTCATCACTAAATTTAAGATGATCCCTAAGGAGGGGCTATACTTTTTTAAATGTCATTTTTTTTCCTGATTGTGAAATGTGTTCATTTAAAGGTGCTGCTGAATTTAGTTTTTTTTTTTTAGTCATTTCACAGTCAACATATCCTAAAAACCACAAGTCCACAAAACTTTGACTTCAGAAAGGTATCCTTGTATTGAAATGTTTGAGGAGGAACCACTTAAATAGAGATGCCTCTTCTAAGCTCCTTATTTCGATATTTGTTTGTAGGGGGAGGTGGCGGCAGAGGACACACACAGGTTTAATACACACAGAGATGCCCTCACAAAACACTCTTGATAGATGGATACGTAGATACATAGACAGATGGGCATCCATATGGATCCCACGGACGTTCACGTAAAAGGCAAGATGGACGTGGGAGCTGGAGAGAGACAGGCTTCGGTCCTGCCCCAGCTGGTTATTGCTGGGAGTTGGGGGAACCGTGCTGGAGTATACATGTGTGCGTGATGCCTCTCCTGCTTTCTATATCTGCTCCTCACCCCGTCTCCTCCGTCTTCCGTCCTAGTAACTGCCTGTCTCAGATACCCACTGCTTCACCCCTTCCTTAGATCAACGGTCCCATCCCTTCAATCCCCGAACAAATACAGGCGAGCTCAGTGCCAGCACCTTGGTGAGCCACAGGGAATGGCCATGGACCTGTGGGAGGAAGGAGAGGAGGAGACCAGAGGCCGGGGAAGGGGAAGCGCTCCCCGAGCATCCGAGCAGAGGGGGCGCCTGGCGGCTCTGACCCGTGAAGTAGGTACCAGCATCACTCTGCTTTTGGTGCTGCAGAGACCACTCTGCCTCGGGCCCTCAGGCCTGGGACAAAGCAACTTGAGGGCCCTGAGGGCCCTCAGGCCTGGGACAAACCAACTTAAACCAGTCTTTACTACACAGTCAGACCTGCAGGGACCAGGCCGTAGGCACGTGCAGGCTGCCCATTTGAACCGCCAGTGCCAGAACTAATTTTCCCAGGTTTGGGGTTTGGGTTTTGTAAAGTAACCCTGGGGCCTGCTTCGGGGGTGCTGGACCTCTCCTCTGGGCAACCCGGAGAGCCGCTGAAGGTGGCTGACTTCTCCCTGGCAGAGACCGGCTCTCCGGGGCATTTTTGTGTCCGCAGAAAGGAAAGGAACAGAGTAGAAAGCCTGCCAGGTGCTGGAGGTGTTGAGCTAGCAACTTTAGGAGTTATAATGAGGCAGTTTAAGAGAGTTGTAATGAGGAGCCTTGTACTTAAACCTGGGAGAGAAGCGTAGAAGGCCAGGCAGTGGGATGCTTAACCCAGCACTGCAAAGCAAGGGCACAACCATCCAGGGCAGTGTCTTCCCTGGCAGACCACTCCCAGGACTCAGCGTTTGAGCCGGGGACCCAGCGTGGTGCGGGTTTAAGGCCCGCAGAGAGGAGTTGCAGGGGTTTGGGCCTGGAGTCAAGACAAGGCTTTTGGAGGAACAGAGATTTCCTCTGTGCAGAAAGCATTGCAGACGCCTGGTGGCACTTTCCCCAGACATGCCTGGGAAGGAAGCAGGTAAATGAGAGGACCTATGTAGGACCTCAGCATGGAGGCAGGAGGCTCTCAATAGATGCTAGTTTAAAACCAAGCACCTAAGCCCCAACTGACTCAAAAGCCTGAAATGTTTTTTTTTTTTTCAGAAACGCATAGACCCCTTATCAGAGGCCCCTTGCTTGGGGCCAGAGATTATTTTAGGGCCAGGACTCCCCCTTTACCATCACACCCCCAGCCTTACCAACAGTCTCTCTGGAAATACCTAGTTCTCTGCAAGTAGCTATGCCTATAAAGTTGTACTAGTGCGAAGTAGATTCCCCCTGAAGAGTCAGATTCTCCATGTTTCAGAGTGAGCAGCAACACGGGGCCTGCGTCCTGTCTGGAAGCATTCATCATGCAACCTGGGAGAGCCTCATTCTGCTCTGCAGCTACGTTGAGTGCTTGGTCAGTAGCAGAAGGCGTCTGCTGAGGGCGGTGGGAGCAGTTTCAGCAGCCAGTCCCCCTGAGTGGGAACCGGGCTGCGCCTTCCCACGGAGGTGGGCAGAGACAGGGTGGCTCAGAGGTGGGTGGAGGTGTCGCTCCTTCGCTTCCTGGTTTTGTGACCTTGGGCAAGTTCTTTAACCTCTCAAGCCCTCAGTTTCCTCATCTGTAAATTGGACAGTAGTGCTTACCTCGCGGTTGTTCTGAGGATTGCTGGAGCCGTGTAGAGGGAGCCCTGCGTGAGCGTCTAGTACTCTGTGCCTTTGAAAACATATTAGGTGTCCGTGCTCTGATCAGTGGTAGCCCAAGGAACTGAGTCAGCTAGTCTCACACTTGAATTGTGACTTTTTTTTTGAATTGTGACTTTTATTTTTGAATTGCAATTTTTTTTTGAATTGTGATTTTAAATGTGAAATTTCCAGTTAAAGGTGACTTGGTGATTACACTGGTCATCCCCCCTTATTGTTTAATCTTCACACATCAACTCAGGTATTTTCCCTCTTCCTCGACGCCCAACATGTCCTCTGTCTTGAAGTCTTATCCTCAGTAAGGAAAGAGCAAGTGTCCTTTAAGCAAGGCTGCTCTGCTCATTTTTAGGCTCTTGCGCTTTTTGAAATTATTTGGTCATTGATTCTAAACGTCTCTCAACTCCTCTAGCCCCTGTGATCTAAAATACATAATGTTGCCCTAAACTACATGCCATTTTGTGCTGTTCACTAAACTGATGTGTGTTCATCATGTCTCCACTTCTAACCGCGATTCTCCTGAGGGGAAGGACTGCGGTTTGGATTTCTTCTGTATGGTCAGAAGCCAGGGAAAGACTGTATGAAGCCCCTGCATGCATTTGAATAAATCAGGCAGGTTGATGTGCAGTTTTTGTCTGATTCACTCACATGCAGACTGACCAGGTCCACGCCTTCCTGCAGTAGCGAACGGAGAATCCAGGAGAGTGAAGGGGGCTCTCTGTGTCCTGGTGGTGCCCGGGGAGGGCAGGGATCCAGGAGTTGGGGTGGGAGCGCCCCATCAAGTCACCCTTTCGGGCCTGGGGCACCGCGTGCTCTTCAAACTGCCTTCGAAAAAACCTGTTCTGAGATCAGAAGTGGGCCCAGCAGGCTGTGTCCTCTAAAAGCAGTTCCTCACTCTGGTGCCGAAAACATCTGATGTTTCCTAGAGCCTGCCACTTCCTCCTTCCTAGCCAACTGTAATTGTATTTCTCATCACTTTAGAAGGCCACCTTCTTTTCCGCTGTCTCCCCATCCAGACTGTCTGGCACACTGTTGCCACGTTGCTGTGCCTAAAGCAGCACCTGGCACGTGTGACCCTCCGTGTTCAAACCCTCACTGCCCACCCACTGCCAGCCCCTACCCTCCACGTCTCGATGTGGCATTCAAAGCCCCGTGTAGACCACACCCATTACCCTCCTCAGCTCTCTACTCATCCCCTCACCCTGGCTCAAACTGTCCCTCCAGCCTGTTCCTGGGGTCACCCAAATCTCACCTTCTGTTATAAAAAATCTGGATAATAGATCCATGCAGCCCTGACCATGCCAGCTTACGGTGAGCACTGCATCATTGCCTGGCCCTGAATTTGGAGTTTGACAGCCATGCCTGAGAGACCATTCTGCTCCTGCCTAGCACGTGTTTGTGGATTCCTGTCTCCGCAGCTGCCCTGTAAGCTCCCTTACAGCAGCGTCCATGATTCCTGTTCTCTGTGCCCCTTGACACGCGCAGCCCATTCCCCCCGTAGCCCCCGAGGCCACCTGCCCCTTGACTTCCAGAGACGGGGTCCGTGATACTCCTGGTAGTCTGGTTTCTACCTGAAGGAGGGCTGCTGTGGATGCCTCAGAGCTGAGCCTCTCCAGTTTGGTCTGGAGTCTGCCGTGGAGCCCCAGACAGAGAGCTGCTGGCGGTGCAGACAGGAATAATAAAAGATGTTTCAGCGGTTTTTTTTCATGGTTGTACCAACAGCCCTCCGTCTGAGAGCCTGGAGCCTGGAACAGGGAGAGAGCACACTTCCTCCGGCCAGTTCCTCTCCATTGTTATTAGGAAGTTGGCTTGTTTGAAGCATAGCCTCACAGGTGCAGGATTCATCCTCGACAGGTGATTATTATGTTTTGATTTGTATCATCACTTATAAAACAGAATGGAGAGATTTCAGACCATAAAGCATATTCTGCTGCACATGAGATATTAGTGTTAAAAATTCGTCAGTGTTGCTAAATATTTACCTGATACTAGGTTTCTACCTTCTGCCAACCTGAAGCATTTTCTTGGCAAACGTACTTCGTGGAACTCTGGAAGTCTCTCTGCCTTACTCATACATAAATACAACCATCTGTCCGTACCAGGTAAACAGACTGACCTCTGTTCTTCTCCTTTTTTTAACTTTTGTTTTAATTTCTTGAAATGTGTCCAAAATAATCCTGACTCTGCTGTTGATTCTTTGTTAGGAGCCAAAAAGACACAATTATAAGGAACTCCAGAAACATCTAGTGCATTCCTTTTTGGCCCAGTGTTATTTGAAACCCCTCTGAGAATTGTAATTTGCAAGTTCCCCACACTTTCCTTCCTCCCGAGAGATCATTATTCAGTTTCGTGTGTCTCCTCCCGTTACATTATTTTATTGTTCTACTAGAGATGCTTGGAATTTGTTAGGCATCAAATTTATTTCAAAGTCCATATTTGCACGGAACCAAGCTAGTGTTCTACCACAACCGTAAGTAAGACGCGATCAGTCGGTGTCTATTTAGTTCCTATTTTGTGTTTAGTTGCTAGGTTCATTTTTAAAAAGAAGTATTCCCGCTTGGGGTATTTTTAATGCATTCAAAGGGATCACTCCTTGTTCCTCACAGAGTTATTTTGAGAAGCCAAATACTCATTCTAGTGATGTCACCTCTGAAGCATTCCTAGAGCTGTACTTTCTTTCTGAGGATGAAGTGGATGAGCTCTGAGGGACCAGCATCCTGAGCTGAGTTTTGACTCACAATGGCTCTCCTTAGCTTACTCATTCGCTTTATTGAGGTTTGACTCTGAATGACTTCTGACTCTCTCTGAATTCAGATCCGCTCTTAACACTGAAACTCCCCACCCTTCATCCCCTGGGAATTCAAAGCCCTGTGATGTAGAGCAGTTAGTTCCCAAAGAGGAATTTCAGAAAGATCTTGAGCTTTCACCGTTGGAAAGAAAGACTCATCTGCCCAACAGTGACAACACAAGATGTCTCTTCTGGCAGAGGTCATAGCAACAGCCTCAGGACCGCGTCACACCTCATTTGCTTAAGTAACCGTTCTCTGAGTACCTGCCATGAGCACTGCACTAAGATAGACCCCGGGGAACAAAAGAGGGGTCTCTGCCTTCAGAAGGCTTAACGGTGGTCTCAGTTGGTGTTGATTGAGTGTTATAAACGGTTAGTGCAGCCAAAGTAAGGAAAGGTTAAGCAAAGGAGGCCGTGAGCAGACATTCCTGAACCATTTGGGTCATGAACTAAGATGTGATGGGAGGGTAGCATGTAGTCAGGGATGTGATGGCAGAGGTCAGACACCTGAGCAGACTGCAAGGGGGATGCACGAGCCTCCTTCCTGTGGGCAGCAGTGGGAACCCAGCTTGCCTGAACCCCCGGCTCCTGGGAGGGGCATCGGGACATGTCCAGTCAGACAGGCCAGAGGCACCTGGAATTTAAAAAATTTATGCTTCCCCCAGTATTTCAGGGCCCCCATAGACAGAATAGCTCTGTGTAGAAAAGTAGCAATAGCACTGGACTCAGAATGAGGAGCTATTGAGTCTAGTCCCAGAGCCACGGGGAACCATGGAATCTGGGGGCAAAGGCCACCGTAGCAAGCGATGTTCCTGTTTTTCAAATGAGAGGACTTGGCCCAGAGAAGTTATCTGCCCAAGGCCACACAGTCGTTCTGGGACTTGGCTAGAATGTGAAACGGGGGCTTCCGCATCCTTCAGTATTCCTTCAGTTTGTCACATCGTGACAAGAACATTTAGCTGGGGTTGGGTGCCGTCGGGGCCATGCTGATGAGGGTCTGGACCCTTCATCAAAAACTTGCTGCTCCTTCCTTAAGTCCAAAGCATCTGTATCATCCCAGTACTGCCCTGCCACTCACCATCTGCAGGCACAGTTGGGCAATCTCTAGCTCTCCTTTTTGTACAACTGTATCAAGGCATCATTTACATATCAAAAAACTCACTCATTTCAAGTGTGTAATTCAGTGATACGGAGTAAATTTATAGATATGTGCACCCATCACCATAACATAGTTTTAGAAGATTTCATCAACCCAGTAGGATCGCTCATACCCATTGTGTAGAAGACATTCACACACACACACACACACACACACACACACTCTCACACACACTCTCTCTCACTGACATAACACTCCCCCACATACACACTCACTCACACATCTGATGGTTCCACTGGAATATTAATATCCTGCCCTATTTAGGCTTTTATTACAACACGGATTTTTAGCAATCCGGTTTCAACATTTAGAAAAGTTTGCTGCTCTACAATAAAACTTGCCTGCCACATACTTTGGTGAGTATATTGAATACTTTTCAAGAATAAAATTATGTAGCTCAACTTTTCTTCTCAAGAGTTGCTTTTCCTTCCAAGTTTTCTTGTTCACATTTCTTTTAGGAATTCTGTCCTTAGAGATGTGATATGGAAAATATATTTGTGGAACCGCCTAACAGGTGGGACAGAGAGCTGATTTCCCAAATACCCAAAGCACTCTTTAAACAACAATAAAAATATGTACATTCTGATATCAAAGTGGGCCAGGATATAAATAGGTACTCTGGGAATAGGAAAAGAATATGTCTGATAAATATGCTCTATAATGATTAGAGGTGCAGTTCAAGCAACAGTTCAAGCATTTTTCCTATAAAATTGGCAATGAGGTAAAATGATTTTTTAATTGAGATATAATGAACAAATAAAATTATAATACATTTAAAGTGTACAACATGATATTTGATGTATGTATACATTGTGAAGGGATTCTCACCATTGAGATAATTAGGTAATTAACACATCCATTGCCTCACATACTTAACTTTTTTTTTTTTTTTGGTGATAACACTTAGGTTCTACTCAGCAAATTTCAATTATACAATACAGTATAATTATTACAACTATAAGTGCATTATTACCAGCTATACATTAGATCCTCAGACTTTTAATTTCTTGAGGAACCTCCACACTGTTCTCCATAGTAGCTGTACCAGTTTACATTCCCACCAAAAGTGAGCAAGGGTTCCTTTATGCCCCACATCCTTGCCAGCATTTGTCTTTTCTTATCTTTTTGATAATAGATATCCGAATAAATATGCGGTATACATGGTTTTGATTTGCATTTCCCTTATGACGTTGAGTACCTTTTCATGTACCTGTTGGCCATTTGTGCGTCTTCTTTAGAAAAATGTCTTTTCAGGTCCTTTGCTCACTTTTTATTCAGTTTATTTTGCTTTTTGCTATTGAGTTGTATAAGTTCCTTGTCTGTTTTGGATATTAACCCTTTATCAGATATCGGTTGGCAAATCTCCTATTCCATAGGTTGCCTTTTCATTTTGTTGATGTTCCCTTCGCTGTGCAGAAGCTTTTAAGTCTGATATCCCACTTGCTTACTTTGCTTGATTTGCAAACCCAAAAAATCATTGCCAACACCAATGTCAAGGAGCTTATGCCCTGTATTTTCTTCTAGGAGTTTTATAGTATCAGATCTTACCTTCAAATCTTTAATCCGTTTTGACTTGATTTTTTTTTTTTTTTTTGCGGTATGCGGGCCTCTCACTGTTGTGACCTCCCCCGTCGCGGAGCACAGGCTCCGGACGCGCAGGCTCAGCGGCCATGGCTCACGGGCCCAGCCGCTCCGCGGCATATGGGATCCTCCCAGACCGGGGCACGAACCCGTATCCCCTGCATCGGCAGGCGGACTCTCAACCACTTGCGCCACCAGGGAGGCCCGACTTGATATTTTATATGATGAAGATAGGGGACCAGTTTCATTTGTTTGCAAGTGGATATTCAGTTTTCCCAGCACCATTTCTTAAAGATACTATTCTTTTCTCATGGTATATTCTTGGCTCCTTTCTCAAAAATTAATTGGCAATATAAGCCTCAGGGTTTAATACTGAGCTCCAATTCTATTCCAATGATCTCTGTCTGTTTTTAATGACAATACCATACTGTTTTAATTACCAGGGCTTTGGAATATAGTTTGAAATCACGAAGTGTGGTACCTCTGGCTTTGATCATCTTTCTTACAATTGCTTTGGCTATTCAGGGTCATTTTTGATTCCATACAAATTTTGCAATTGCTTTATTCTATCTCTGTGAAAAATGCCATTGGAATTTTGATAGGGATTGCATCGATAGCATAATACGGATATTTTAACAAATTAATTCTTACAATCCATGAACACAGGATATCTTTCCATTTATTTGTGTCTTCAATTTCTTTCATCGTTGTTTTAGAGTTTTCAGTATACAGATCTTTTACTTCCTTGGTTAAATTTATTCCTAAGTAATATATTATTTTTGATGCCATTGTAAATAGAATTATTTTCTTAATTTCTGTTTCTAATAGTTTGTCATTAGTGTATGGAAATGCAACTGATTTGTATATACTGATTTCGTATTCAATTTCACTGAATTCATTGACTAGTTCTAACATATTTTTGATGGAGTCTTGAGTGTTTTCTACATATAATACCATGTCATCTGCAAACAGAGATAATTTTACTTTTTCCTTTGCAATTTAGGTGCTTTTTCCCCCTTCTTCTAGCCTAACTGCTCTGGGTAGGACTTCCAGTAATGTGTCGAACAAAAGTGGCTGGAGTAGGCACCATTTTCTTGTTCATGATCTTAGAGAAAAGCCTTCAGTCTTTCACCATTGAACATGATGTTAGGTGTGGGGTTCTCATATCTGGCCTTTATTATGTTGAGGTAAAATCTTCTATACCCAATTTATTGAGAGTTTTTATCATAAATTTTATCAAAAATGCTTTTTTCTGCATCTATTAAGATCATCATATAGTTTTTATCCTTCATTTTGTTAACATCATATAGCACATTTATTAATTTGTGTTTGTTGAACCATCCTTGCATCCCTGGAATAAATCCCACTTGATTATGGTGTATGATCCTTTTAATGTGCTGTTGAATTCAGTTTGCTAGTATTTGTGGAAGACTTTTGCATCTATGTTAATCAGGGATATCAGCCTGTAGTTTTCTTGTGATGTCCATGTCTGGTTTTGTTATCAGGGTAATGCTGGCCTCATAAAATGAGTCTGGAAGTGTGCCTTCTTCAGGTTTTTGGAAAAGTTTGAGAAGGATTGATACGAATTTTTCTTTAAATATCTGGTAGAATTCACCAGTGAAGCCATATCCTCTTGATGAATTGATTCCTTCATCATTATGTAATGAGCTTCTTTGTCTCTTGTTAACATTTTTGGTTAACATCTATTTTGTCTGACCTAAGTGTATTTAACCCTGCTTTCTTTTAGTTTTTGTTTGTGTGGAATATCTTTTTCCATCTCTTTACTTTTAGCCTGTGTGTTCTTAAAGCTGAAGTGAGTGTCTTGTAGGTAACATACAGTTGGGTTTGTTTTTTTATCCATTCAGTCAATCTCTGTCTTTTGATTTGAGAATTTAGTACATTTACATTTAAAATAATGATTGATAGGTATGAGCTTACTGTTGCAATTTGCTCCACTGTTTTCTGGATGTTTTTTAGTTCCTTTTTTCCTTTCTTCCTCTCTTGCTCTCTTCCTTTGTGATTTGAAGAGTTTCTGTAATGATATGCTTTGATTCCTTTATTGTTTCTGCTTCTACTGTAGGTTTTTGCTTTGTGGTTACCATGAGGCTTATACAGAACATCTTATAGGTATAACAGTCTATTTTAAGCTGATAACAACTTAACTTAGAACGCATACAAAAGCTCTACATTTTTACACTCCCTCTCCCACATTTTATGTTTTTGATGTCATAATCTTTTTATAAATCTTTTTATATTGTATATCCATTACCTAATTATAGTTATTTTAAAAAATTTTGTTTTTCAACCTTTGTACTAGAGTTATAAGTAGTTTATCACCATTTTAATACCCACCATCATTATAATATTAGAGAATTACAAACTTAACTATATATTTACCCTTATCAGTGACTTTTATACTTTCATATGTTTTTTGTTACTATTGTAATTTGCATCCTTTTACTTCAGCTCATAGAAGTCCCTTTAACATCTGTTGTAAGGCTGATCTAGTGGGAATAAGCTCCTTCAGCTTTTGTTTGACTGGAAAACTTTTTATATTTCCTTCTGTTCTGAAGGACAGCCTGGCTGGGTAGACTATTCTTGGGTATCATCCTACTCCATTCTAGACTGCAAGGTTTCTGCTGAAAAAATCTGCTTATAGTCCTATAAGGGTTCTCTTGTACATAACAAGTTGCTTTTCTCTTGCTGCTTTTAAGATTCTCTCCTTGTCCTCAACTTTTGACAATTTAATTATAATGCATCTCAGTATGAGTCTCTTTAGATTCATCTTATTTGGTACTTTCTGGGATTCCTGGATCTGGATGTCTGTTTCTTTCCCCAGATTTGGGAAGTTTTCAGCTATTATTTCTCTGAATAAGCTTTCTGCCTCTTTCTCTTTTTCTTCCCCTATTGGGACCCCCACAATGCACATACTGTTCTATTTGGTGGTGTCCCATAACTTCTTTAAGCTATCTTCACTTTTTTTGCAATCTTTTTTTTTTTCTCCTCTTATTGGATGAATTCCACTGCCCTTTTTCTTTCTTTTTTTTTTTCTTTTTTTTTTTTGCAATATGCGGGCCTCTCACTGTTGTGGCCTCTCCCGTTGCGAAGCACAGGCTCCGGACGTGCAGGCTCAGCGGCCGTGGCTCACGGGCCCAGCCGCTCTGCGGCATGTGGGATCCTCCCGGACTGGGGCACGAACCCGTGTCCCCTGCATCAGCAGGCGGACTCTCAACCACTGCGCCACCAGGGAAGCCCCCACTGCCCTTTCTTCTAGATCGCTGATCCTTTCTTCCATTTGATCTAGTCTGTTTTTGAATCCCTCGATTGAACTTTTCAGTTCAGTTATTACATTCTTCAGGTCTCTGATTTCTCTTTCATACTTTTTAATATTTCCTGTCTCTCTATTGAAATATTCACTTTGTTCATGCACTGATCTCCTAACCTTGGTGAGCATCCTTATGACTGTTATTTTGAACTGTCTGTTGGGTAAATCCTCTTTCATTGACGTTGGTTTCTGGAGATTTATCAATAGCTTTTTCTTTTGTTCGGAACGTATTCCCATGTTTCTTTGTCTTCTGATGCATCCTTTGTTGATTTCTGCAAACTAGATAGAAGAGCCACTTCTCTCAGTCTTGACAGACTGGTCTTGTGTAGATGAACCTCATCAATCAGCCTGGGTGAAGCTCCTGGTTATCTTTCAAATCTTTGTGATTGTCCAAGCTGCTGTCTTTGTTTTTAGTGGCTCCCAGTAGTTGGGAGTGTGCCAACACCTGTCAGTGTCCCAAAGGGGAGATTTATAGTACCTAGATGCAAGCTGATCAGAACTGGACTCTGGCAGCAACTGGGAAAGTATGCAGTTGAACCCCTTCCAGGGAGAAACGTGAAACTGGGTGTTTTTACCTGCTCCCTCTGCACTTGAGCCAGATGTGTAGCCATGGGAGTGTTCCTGTGCTTCTTAACAACTGCTTCTGTAGTCCTGTGGGACTCGTGAATACAAACCCCATTGGTTATCAGAGCTGGGTGATTTGGGGGCCTATCCCTCAGGTGGCATCCTTAAAAGTTGGAGTGCTAGATGTGTGGTCTGTGGTCCAAATGGTTCACTCTCAGGGAGAAGCTGGGAGTTGGGAAGCTCCTTCCCAAGTCTGTGGTGCTATGCCAGGGGTGAGCTTTATGGCAACAGTGTGTCTCAGCCTTTCCCACGTATTTTGATATGGGCATTTTCTCTGTTGGCTGATGCGTAGGAGTCACTCATCTAGTTTCTGAATTTCTTTCAGAGGAAATTACTCCATGTGTAGTGTATATTCAGTGAATCCATGAGAGGAGAGAAATTCAGGAGGCTCCTGTGTCGCCATATTGGTCCAAAGCCCACTTCAAATATGATTTTTAAAAAGAGTATTAGTAAAGGTGTTTAGGAACAGGGACTCTTATATTCTGTCGGAGAGATGTAAATTAATAGACCATTTTTAGAGAACATTTTGACATTATATTAAAATTTAAAATACTTAATACCATTTGACTTAGAAATTCTATACCAGGAGTTAATCCTATGGAAGAAATTCAGAACCATAAAGAAAATCAATGTACAAGGATTTTTGCCAAAGCATGGTAGTGGTAATGAAAAAATAGCCACAACTTTATTCTCCATCACTTGATTAAACTATAGTACTCCCAGGCAATGCAATGGTCTATGCAGCCTTTAAAAAGTATATATTATTTTGACCCTAACTTCTCTTTTCTTGAAGACCTGTGAAGTTTTGCGGGAAAACATTTTAATCTTTTACTTCTCCTCTTTAAGGATATTTTAACCTCATGGTTAAAAAAAAGAAAATTTCTCCAGGGCTAACCAGCTTTCCTCCAGCCTCTGGATTTGGCTGTCCATATCTAGAGTACTTCGGTAGACATTTTCTGTCTCCTATAAAGTCATCCTGCTTTTCATATTCATCCTTAAGACTGGGAAACATCTGGCTGGACTTGGGCAATGCCATCCAGTGATTTATAAATCACCTCTCAAACTGAGAAGAAATATTTGGGTAAACTTAATAGAAGCCTTGTATCCAGAAGGAAGTTAGCTGGGAAAGGGCTTGAAGGAGAGAAAGATGTGTGCCTTCAGCGGGGTTGGGTCCACAGCAGCACAGAAGCTGAGACTTTCATTCCTTCTGGTGAGCCAGAAATCCTGCCACACCAGGGACTTTTGTCTCAGCCCCAGTGGCTTTCAGGGTCTGTTTATGTCCAGGCTGGCCTACCTTTCTGTGTGCCCTGCCTGGATGCTAACACAGTAGCTTTCCTCCTTTACGTCCCATTTCCCCATTGCCTCCTTCAGCTCGTCTGAGATGAGCTCTCAGGCCAGCGTACCAGCTAGATGGCCCTAGCTGTTGCCCCGGGAGAAGTCTATAGGCACAAAGGCAAAGCATCTAAACTCTTTGGAACCCAAAACCAGCTTTTGGAAAGAGGATGCATCCTGCTTACTTGTAATTGTCCCATTTAGGAAAAATACCAGGCACTGAGATAGCATCCTCCATTCCCTCTGTATGCATGATGTTTTAGTGGCAAAGGGCATTAGGGAGGCACATTATTGTTTAATAAGCACACTTTCATTATGCCTTCTATTTGACTATGAATAATTAACCAGTTAAATATTAAGTAATTTATTAAGTAATTCACTGAGTGAAATAGATTAAAAAACAAACTCATAAGTGTCTTCTGTTTTCATTCCCTCTTTTCACAAGGTCCAAGCCAAAAGCTGGAACACTAATTATAAAGGTAGTGACACAGCAGTAATTACCTTCTATGGAGCACCTACTTTGTGCCAGACGCTATGCTCGGTACTTTGTGTATTTATCGCTAACCCTTTCAGTAATCCTGCAAGATAGGGTTATTAACACCAGTTTACAGATGAGGACACCGATAGTCAAAAAAGGAAACTTGCCCAGGGTCATTCTGCTGGTTCATGGCAGGGCCAATATCAGGCAAGGTTGGCCAGTATTCAACTCCAACTCCAAGCCTGTTCTGTTCCACCATCCTGCGTCCCTGTAATTGAGATGCAGGTTTCATCAAATGCACATTTCCAGATTGTGTGTCTGTGGAAAGAAGTTCAGGAACGTGTGAAGTGGAAAGCATGGCCAAGAATGTAACTATGACCCTCCTCTCCTTCTAGCCTCCATGGCCTTGCTTTCTGTCCCAGATCATAGCATCTTTCCCCTTAGATGCCTATGAAAGAGCAGTTTGATTATTGCAAACCACAGCTAGTTCAGAGATTAATTATAACCTTTATGTCTTTACCAGGGCAAATTTCTGAGTGTTTGCACTACCAGTAAGAAGTGTTGTGTAGATCGGAAGTCAGGTGACAGTGGCATCATTAATAACATGACCTTTCTCACAAGCTGGTCAGAAATTTGACTCACTTCTTGTAAATCTAGACTTAGTATGATTTATTCTCAGAAATGATACGGGAAAATACCAGCCCAAGATTCAGAATTTGGGAAAACCTTTTTTTTTTTTTTTTTTTTTTTGCAGTACGTAGACCTCTCACTGCTGTGGCCTCCCCCGTTGCGGAGCACAGGCTCCGGACGCGCGGGCTCCGGACGCGCAGGCTCAGCGGCCATGGCTCACGGGCCCAGCCGCTCCACGGCATGTGGGATCTTCCCGGACCGGGGCACGAACCCGTGTCCCCTGCATTGGCAGGCGGACCCTCAACCACTGCGCCACCAGGGAAGCCCGGGAAAATCTCTTAATGCCCCTCAAATGCTTTAGTCTTTTCTTTAAAGCATCTTTTAAAAATTAAGATTAGACCAATGAGTGCTTCTTATCGGGAGCACGGGGTTTGTAGGAGTGTAGGAAACTAACAGGTGCCTGTGTGTTGGAGCAGGAATTCAGGGATGAAGTTGTCACCTGGCTTTAACGAGTCGTTAAACTCAGTTCCTACAGCTGTACACTCAACATCAAAACCGTCTCCTTTACATTCTGAGAACCCAGTGTAGATTCCACTACTTTTTTTTTTTTTTTTTTGCAGTACGCGAGCCTCTCACTGTTGTGGCCTCTCCCATTGCGGAGCACAGGCTCCAGATGTGCAGGCTCAGCGGCCATGGCTCACGGGCCCAGCCGCTCCGCGGCATGTGGGATCTTCCCAGACCAGGGCACGAACCCGTGTCCCCTGCATCAGCAGGCAGACTCTCAACCACTGCGCCACCAGGGAAGCCTGATTCCACTACTTTTAACATTTTAATACAACGTTCTGTTCTAGAAAAAAATCCCCAAATTAAAGCATGGGAATGATCGTACGCTTTAAATATATTCATTTTAAATGAATAGGTTTGGGCTTCCCTGGTGGCGCAGTGGTTGAGAGTCCGCCTGCCGATGCAGGGGACACGGGTTCGTGCCCTGGTCTGGGAAGATCCCACATGCCGCGGAGCGGCTGGGCCCGTGAGCCATGGCCGCTGAGCCTGCGCTCCGCCAACGGGAGAGGCCACAACAGTGAGAGGCCTGTGTACCAATCAATCAATCAATCAATCAATCAATCAATCAATCAATAAATAGGCTTCACTTAAAATGAATCTTAGAAATGTGTGGTTTTTATTGTTCCAAAAGGTCCCAAGTACATAGATAGAAGGGGGAAAGCACTTAACACAGAGGGACAAGAGAATAGGACAGGTCACGTCCATCTTCCTTCTCCTAAAGAAAACTAGAAAACAACAAAACTGCATCCAGAACAAGAAATCTTCAGGGAAGTCCAAAATGAAGAAATTCAGCATGAGATCATTTTTTTAATAGTGACAGTTATATCGACTTCAGTCAAGGCTGTTATCCTTTCCATGAAGAGTCCAGAGTTTGCAGGGACCACTGAAGTCAGGGAGGTGAGAGGTCCGGGTCTCCAGCAAATGGGACTGATTTCCTTACAATGAATCACACTCTTTACAACGTGAAGGAAATAAGGAAAGGCCAGACACTGCACGGCCTCAGCTTTGTGAGAACTGGAAATCGTACAGACGATTTGTAGGAGCGAATGGGCGGCACAGGTCTTAAGGTGCCCTTGGAGTTTCTGGTTTGGAGGTTTGCTTTGTATTTGTCAGCACCCAACACTTGCCTTCCTGCCACAAGCCCCTGGAGTCATATTGTTGTCTCATGCGTGTGTTCTCCAGTCTGCGAAACCTGGTTTGAAAGCTGCTTCTCGATTTGATTCCAGTTATCTTTACCTTTGTGGTCCACCCTCCGTTTTATCCTTGGTGATTAACCTCATTGAGAGCAGAGGAAGGACAGCGACCAGTTAAACAGCTTGCGTGTTGCAGTGAATTAGAGTAGTCAGTGTTCCAGTCAGAGATTCTCTCACCCGGGGGATGCGTGCAACCAGAAAATACACATACAGCAACTGGGAATCCCCTTCTCAGGCCAATTTTAGTTCACATTGGACATATGCCTGGCTTTTCAGTTAAAGAAACAAGATTTCATTGTGATTTTGGGTAACCCTATTTTTACAGATTTCCATTGGTTATTTGCATGTTTTTAATTATAGCAGCCTAAGCGTTACTAAGAAAAATAGGTTTTTACAGACTCACAGACATAGAGAACAGACTTGTGGCTGCCAAAGGGGAAGGAGAGTAGGGGGAGAGATGGATGGGGAGTTTGGGGTTAGCAGATACAAACTAGTATATAGAGGATGGATAAACAACAGGGTCCTACTGTAGAGCACAGGGAACTACATTCAATATCCTATGATAAACCATAGTGGAAAAGTATATGAAAAAGAATGTATGTATATGTGTAACTGAATCACTTGGCTGCATGGCAGAAATTAACATAACACTGTAAATCAACTATACTTCAATAAAATAATTGTTTTTAAAAAGGAAAAATAGGTTTTTAAAAATCTTAGGGAAGAAAATATTGTTATTTTTCAGCAGCTACTGTTTCTCCAAAAGCTTTTCATCAATGGTTGTGAATGCACTATACTTACTATTTTTTTCAAAGTATAGGTCCCTCTACTGTAGTAACAGAATGAGGATGTTTTTGCATTTTTGTGGATTTAGGGGCCACATTAGAGATTTTGACTGTGACCTCCTTGTTCTAAGCCCAAGTCTGCCTAGGCCTCAAGTCTGACCTGGAGTCTGTGTTTACAGTCGTCCGGGAGCAGATTGACAATTAGAATGTCCTTTCCTGTTCTGTCAGGGGAGGAGTGTGTTTCTCCCACTTTATCTCGCCCAAGACCCGGCCAGTACTCTGACCCCCAAGTACAGGCCTGCAGGAGTGTTTTCCTTTCACCAGACACGGTGCTCCTGTTAGCTTCCAGCATTGAAAGGATATGCAGTGTAGTAAAAATTACCACGTTCTGTTGTTGGCGACATTTATCTGATAGGAGTGTCACAACATGAATAATACGTGTGAAAGAGCTACAGTGCTGAGTGATGGTTCTGAGATGGAAACCGAAAATAAAATAATGCTCTGGTCTGCAGTAGCCACTGCCACACATAATAATCAACTCTGGCGTTTTGCATTTGACAGGATTTATTCAGTGTTTTATTTTGAAAAGAGTTTCTGAGCACAGAGCATTCTGGAGTTTACTGTGGTCACGGGCCAGGCCTGTGGATGTGGACCCTGAGTTGGCAGTGGTTGTGGAGACATTGTTGAGAGAGAGAAGGAAGGAATTTAATCTCTCTCAATCCTGGCAGCAGTCGTACGTGTTTGGTGGGACAAGTATAATTTATTGTCGCCACCATTTTACAGGCGAGAAACGAGAATCCCAGAGAGATTAAATGAATGATTTAATGATCCTATTATTTTACCCATTGTGTAGGCCTTTGAGGAGTTACTAGAGAGTTATAAGACACGATCCCTTCCCTCAAAGAGGTTATCATCCAGTAGGGGTCAAAAAGTTTATAATCTAATACCAGTAACCCATAAACCGAAAACTCACAGCCCCAGGTAGCCTGTAAACGTTAAAGTGACACAAATCGCGTGAAAGGGAGAGGGGGGTGGGCAGCCCTCGCTGAGGACAGCACTGGTCAGTGACCTGATTCAGGGAGAGGCTGGGGGTGAGAAAAAATGAAGAAGTAAGTGAAGTTGGAATCACATGAAAGGAAAACTGAACGATGTCAGGACAGGAAAATCTCGTGCAGAACAGGAAGCAAACCCATGGGTTTTGGAGGAGGAATGTAATAGGAACGTAACAGACCAGTAACACTGCAGTGGTCCTTGATGGCGCCCTATGACAGAGCATCCTTAGTGTTTGGAGCAGGGTCACTGGAAGCCACGTGGCATGGTAACTATTTCAGATAAAACACCTCTGTGGCTGTGACCAAGGTAGAATGCACTGGGGAAATGGTAGCCAGGGAGAGAGACCAGGGTAAGTGTTTTTCTATTCACTGAATCTAATAGGAAAGTTAGCATACAGTTCAAATTTGTTCTGGTTTCATCTTTTTGCAAACTCAGTATACTTTGCAGCTCTTCATAACTGCATGTTTTGAACTCTAAGATTAGATTTCAGGCTAAAATTCAATTTTTGTTTCTTCTCTTGTTTGATAACAAAGAGCTACGGTGCTTAGTGAATGGATATCATAATCCTACGGCCATTTGTCCTGAGACAGGCTGATGCAGGTGACATCAGAGCAAGTGGGTAGCTACACAGGGTGGAGGTGGGGTGCAAAATGAGGACACGAGAGTCTGCTCACCTTGAAGCTTTGGATTCTTGGGGCTTGTGGTCAGTCTTACTGTTCAATAGACAGGCAAATGGAAACTGGCCCGTGTGCCCCGTGGCCTTCTGAAGATGGTATATGGAGGAGAGAGAAAGCTGGACAGTTAATGAAAGGCAGTATTCTATACCCCTATCATTTAACCTCTTCTGTTCTTTCATTTAGGACAAAAGTGAGTGTATTTGCTATAAAAAGGCTTAGCATTTTAAGTCTATTTGAGAAATAAGAAGATACTCTGAAATATGTCCCTTAAGTAACTAGACATTTGCTTAGGGAGCTTAACACAGTAAGGCTGTGTTAAGACAGATGTATGGATTCTTTTTTTTTTTTTTACTGAAGTATAGTTGATTTACAATGTTCTGTTTCAGGTGTGATTCACAAAGTGATTCAGTTGTATATATATATATATATATATATATATATATATATATATTCTTTTTCAGAGTCTTTTCCATTACAGGTTATTACAAAATATTGAATATAGTTCCCTGTGCTATACAGTAGGTCCCTGTTGTTTATTTTCTTGATAAATACATAGGAGTGTGTATCTGCTAATCCCAAGCTCCTGATTTGTCCCTCCCCCTCTTTTCCCTTTGGTCACCATAAGTTTGTTTTCTATGTCTGTGAGTCTGTTTCTGTTTTGTAAATAAGTTCATTTGTATCATTTTTTTAGATTCTTAATCCTGTCAGTTGGCTAAGGAATGTAGACTCAAAAGTGAGGACCTCCCAGTGCTGGGAAATAGGATGTGCCCTCATTTCTAAGTGACAAGAAAATCAAAAAGAAAGGAGGGCAGACAGATCCCAGCAGTGGCGGGGAGTTTACGAGATCAGAAGGTGGCTCCCCAGACTTTGGAGTCATTGGCTTCAAACATTATATTTCTCTTCCTGTCTTACCTGTGGTCCAGGAAGTGGGTAAGGACAGCCGAGTGGAGGGAAGAGGAGCAAAGCAGTGATGAGGGGATGGTTGAGGTTAGGTGGTTAGGAGCACTGACGGGGGTGGGGACCAGTGGATGCGGTGGTGAGGAATCCATGGCCTAGAATGACGTAGCATCCTTTCCCTGTGAAGAAAATAATCCGAAGCAAACTAAGTGAAGTTTTAGCAGCTGTGAAAAATTTTACCTTTGCTTTTATTTTAAATCACTGCCAGAAATAAGATACAAATTAAATACGTTTTTAAAAATCAGATCTTCCCTCACTGACTGCTATTATTATGTCAGAGATCTGCTCTGATGAGAAAACTTAAGGACGTTTTTTACAGGATAAAGTACAAGTCATACTTAGGAATCATAATGGTCTCTTTAAATAACTTTCAGTTTTAGTAATATATACTTTGTATTAATTATTACTAGCTTAATTACAGATTACATTTGCACAATACTTCATTCTTTTATAAAAGCACTTTCCCAGATACTCTGTCATCTCACATTCCCAACATCTAAAACACAGAGAGAAATTCTATTTCTCATTTTAGAGAGAATTCTGAAAATCAGCTTGGTATTAATCAGCTGTTTTTTATTGAATGATTAAACACAAGGGAACCATGCTCATATATATGAGCTCTCATTTAATCATTTAGTCCTCATGATTAAACCATGATATAGTTAACACCTACATTTCCTCTGGCTCAGAGATGATGCCACAAACTGAGACGTGATTGATTCCGGAGTCTTTGGTTTGAAATCACTACAACTGGCTGAAGATGTGACTTACCTAAGCTCACTGAGCTAGTAGGTGATGGAAGAGGAAATAAAAATAGTCTGTTTTCCCTTAATTTTCCCATGTAACCCTAATGAAGAATTTTAATACGATGAATAATCAGTCTTAAAAACTCATTGCACAGTAAATAAAAACAAATATATTTAATGGTTGCTGTAAATAATTCTTATGTTTTGGGAAATTCTAACAGATTTAATTGTTTTAAGCGAGCTGTCTTTACTATTCCTTTGTATATTTAGTAGTACTCATTAGATGGAAAAATCACCTGGAAATATTTAGCTATAATTAAAGTAATGTTAGCAAGCAATTTTGCATTGAAATATTGGTGTTCAGTTCAATTCAACCAGTTAATTTTGGGCAAGGTGCTTTATTTAGTCTACACAAAGGTGAGTAGACAGTATCCCTCTTGGAGGAAATGTTCCGTCCTTCTTCAGAGGACTGTTCTTGCAAGAGATTATTATGATTCCTAAGCATGATTTTTATTCTACATTGGGGGAAGTATATCAGAAGAGGAGGAAATGGTTGAATGCAGATTGAGGTATATACTTATAAAACTGCAACACCAAAAGGAATGTAACAGTTACTGTGAAAAAGAAAGGAAAAGAAAGTGCCTTGGAGGAGGATGAGAAGGGAGCTCTCATATCATATTGGAATAGAAGGGGAATCAGCAGAGGCTTCAAGACAGATATGATATTTGAGATGAGCCTTCATGGATGGCGAGAAATCCAAAAGGCACATGGCGATAGGGCATTCACACACAAAGGGGATGCTGTAAGTAAAAGCAGAGATGGTAGTTTGCCTTACATGTAGTGTGTGTAGTTTAACAAAAAGGCACAAGGCTGAAAACTAGGACCTTGTTGTAGAAGGTCTTCAATACTGTAGAGTAAAAAACAAATCCCAGACTGGTACTAACACGATAGATTGTGCAAGTATCAGTGGTGGCAGTTAGTCTTTTTGAGTTTTGACTTCCTCACCTGCAATATGGAGATGATAATAATTACATTAAGGGTTGGATGTCAATGAGAAAACTTATGTGGAATTAACATAAAACACAAGCAGTGGCATCATCACCATCGTTATTGCTGTTATTGCTGTGTACGTGATGGTGTATGAAGACTGTAGAGCAGGGGAGCTTTTTGTTTGGATCTGCACTTAAGGAGAATTAAGTTGGCAGGAATGTATAGGATTTATTAATAATGGAAGAAAGAGAACCATCAAAAACCATTAATGTGAGGAGATGGGTTCAATATGGCGGAGTAGAACGACGTATGCTCACTCCCGCTTGTGAGAGCACTGGAATCACAACTAACTGCTGAACAATCATCGGCAGGAAGACACTGGAACTCACCAAAAGAGATACCCCACATCCAAAGACAAAGGGGAAGCCACAGTGAGATGGTAGGAGGGACACAATCACAGTAAAATCAAATCCCATGACTGTTGGGTGGGTGACTGACAGACTGGAGAACAGTTACACCACAGAAGTCCACCCACTGGAGTGAAGGTTCTGAGCCCCACATCAGGCTTCCCATCCTGGGTGTCTGGCAACGGGAGGAGGAATTCCCAGAGAATCAGACTGAAGGCTAGCGGGATTTGATTACAGGACTTTGACAGGACTGGGGGAAACAGAAACTCCACTCTTGGAGGGCACACACAAAGTAGTGTGCACATCAGGTCCCAGGGGAAGGAGCAGTGACCCCATACCTGCTAGTGTTGGACCTACCTGCTAGTGTTGGAGGGACTCCTGCAGAGGTGGGGGGTGGCTGTGGCTCACCAAGGGACAAGGACACTGGCAGCAGAAGTTCTGGGAAGTACTTCTTGGCATGAGCCCTGCCAGAGTCTGCCATTAGCCCCACCAAAGAGCCTGGAGCTGCCAGTGCTGGGTCGCCTCAAGCCAAACAACCAACAGGGAGGGAACTCAGCCTCACCAATCTGCAGACAAGTGGATTAAGTTTTACTGAGCTCTGCTCACCAGAACAACACACAGCTCTACACACCACCAGTCCCTCCCATCAGGAAGCTTGCACAAACCTCTTAGATAGCCTCATCCACTAGAGGGTAGACAGCAGAAGCCAGAGGAACTACATTCCTGCAGCCTGTGGAACGAAAACCACATTCACAGAAAAACAGACAAAATGAAAAGGCAGAGGACCATGTGCCAGATGAAGGAACAAGATAAAACCCCAGAAAAACAACTAAATGAAGTGGAGATGGGCAACGTTCCAGAAAAGGAATTTAGAAAAATGATAGTGAAGATGATCCAGGACCTCAGAAAAAGAATGAAGGCAAAGATCGAGAAGATGCAAGAAATGTTTAACAGGGACTTCCCGGGTGGTGCAAGGGTTAACAATCCACCTGCCAATGCAGGGGACATGAGTTCGATCTCTAGTCTGGGAAGATCCCACATGCCACGGAGCAACTAAGCCTGTGCACCACAACTACTGAGCCTGCACGCTAGAGCCCACAAACCACAACTCCGGAGCCTGAGTGCCACAACTACTGAAGCCCACATGCCTAGAGCCCATGCTGCACAAAAAGAGAAGCCACCGCAATGAGAAGCCCGTGCACCATAGCAAAGAGTATCCCCCGCTCGACACAACTAGAGAAAGCCCGTGCACAGCAACAAAGACCCAATGCAGCCAAAACTAAATAAATAAAAAATAAATAAATTTATTTTTTTAAAAAAGAAATGTTTAACAAGGATGTAGAAGAATTAAAGAACAAACATCTAGAAGAATTAAAGAACAAACAGATGAACAATACGATAACTGAAATGAAAAATAAACTAAAAGTAATCAATAGCAGAATAACTGAGGCAGAAGAACAGATAAGCAATCTGGAAGAAAGAATGGTGGAATTTACTGCCGTGGGGCAGAATAAAGAAAAAAGAATGAAAAGAAGTGAGGACAGAATAAGAGACCTCTGGGACAACATTAAATGTACCAACATTCTCATTATAGGGGTCCCAGAAGGAGAAGAGAGAGAGAAAGGACCCGAGAACATATTTGAAGAGTTTATAGTCGAAAACTTCCCGAACATGGGAAAGCAAATAGCCACCCAAGTCCAGGAAGCACAGAGAGTCCCATACAGGATAAACCCAAGGAGAAACACGCCGAGACACATAGTAATCAAATTGGCAAAAATTAAAGACAAAGGAAAATTATTAAAAGCAGCAAGGGGAAAACGACAAATAACATACAAGGGAAGTCCCATAAGGTTAACAGCTGATTTCTCAGCAGAAACTCTACAAGCCAGAAGGGAGTGGCATGATATACTTAAAGTGA
The DNA here is from genome assembly GCF_025265405.1 of Mesoplodon densirostris. Taxonomy (NCBI): domain Eukaryota; kingdom Metazoa; phylum Chordata; class Mammalia; order Artiodactyla; family Ziphiidae; genus Mesoplodon; species Mesoplodon densirostris. Next base: position 71,703,389 of record NC_082674.1, read on the forward strand.
TGAAAGGGAAGAACCTACAACCAAGATTACTCTACCCAGTAAGGATCTCATTCAGATTCGACAGAGAAATCAAAAGCTTAACAGACAAGCAAAAGCTAAGAGAATTCAACACCACCAAACCAGCTCTACAGCAAATGCTAAAGGAACTTCTCCAAGTGGGAAACACAAGAGAAGAAAAGGACCTACAAAAACAAACCCAAAACAATTAAGAAAATGGTCATAGGAACATACATATCGGTAATTACCTTAAATATGAATGGATTAACTGCTCCAACCAAAAGACACAGGCTCACTTAGTAGGTACAGAAACAAGAACCATATATATGCTGTCTACAAGACACCCATTTCAGACCTAGGGACACATACAGACTGAAAGTGAGGAGATGGAAAAAGATATTCCATGCCAGTGGAAATCAAAGGAAGCTGGAGAAGCAATACTCATATCAGATAAAATAGACTTTAAAGTAAAGAATGTTACAAGAGACAAGGAAGGACACTACATATGCTCAGTGGATCAATCCAAGAAGAAGATATAACAATGTTAAATATATCTGCACCCAACATAGGAGCACCTCAGTACATAAGGCAAATGCTAACAGCTATAAAAGAGGAAATCGATGTTAACACAGTAATAGTGGGGGACTTTAACACCTCACTTACACCAATGGACAGATCATGCAGACAGAAAATTAATAAGGAAACACATGCTTTAAATGACACAATAGACCAGATAGATTTAATTGATATTTATAGGACATTCCATCCGAAAACAGCAGATTACACTTTCTTCTCAAGTTCACATGGAACATTCTCCAGGATAGATCACATCTTGGGTCAAAAATCAAGCCTCGGTAAATTTAAGAAAATTGAAATCACGTCAAGCATCTTTTCCATCCACAGCACTGTGAGATTAGAAATCAGTTACAGGGGAAAAACGTAAAAAACATAAATACATGGAGGCTAAACAATATGTTACTAAATAGCCAACAGACCACTGAAGAAATCAAAGAGGAAGTAAAAAAATACCTAGAGACAAATGACAATGAAAACACTACGATCCAAAACCTGTGGGATACAGCAAAAGCAGTTCTGAGAGCAAAGTTAATAGGAGTGCAATCCTACCTCAAGAAACAAGAGAAATCTCAAATAAACATTCTAACCTTACACCTAAAGGAACTAGAGAAAGAAGAACAAACAAAACCCAAAGTTAGTAGAAGGAAAGAAAACATAAAGATCAGAGCAGAAATAAATGAAATAGAAACAAAGAAAACAATAGCAAAGATCAATAAAACTACAAGCTGGTTCCTTGAGAAGATAAATGAAATTGATAAACCTTTAGCTAGACTCATCAAGAAAAAGAGGGAGAGGACTCAAATCAATAAAATTAGAAATGGAAAAGGAGAAGTTACAACAGACACTGCAGAAATACAAAGCATCCTAAAAGACTACTACAAGCAACTCTATGCCAATAAAATGGACAACCTGGAAGAAATGGACAAATTCATAGAAAGGTATAACCTTCCAAGACTGAACCAGGAAGAAACAAAATATGAACAGACCAATCACAAGTAATGAAATTGAAACTGAGATTAAAAATCTTCCAACAAACAAAAGTCCAGGACCAGATGGCTTCACAGGTGAATTCTATCAAACATTTAGAGAAGAGCTAACACCCATCCTTCTCAAACTCTTCCAAAAACTTGCAGAGGAAGGAACACTCCCAAACTCATTCTGTGAGGCCACCATCACCCTGATACAAAACCAGACAATGATACTACAAAGAAAGCAAATTACAGAACAATATCACTGATGAATATAGATGCAAAAATCCTCAAGAAAATACTAGCAGACAGAATCCAACAACACATTAGAAGGATCACACACCATGAGCAAGTGGGATTTATCCAAGGGATGCAAGGATTCTTCATTATACTCAAATCAATCAATGTGATACACCATATTAACAAATTGAAGAATAAAAACAATGTGGTCATCTCAATAGATGCAGAAGAAGATTTTGACAAAATTCAACACCCATTTATGATAAAAAAAAAAAAAACTCTCCAGAAAGTGAGCATAGAGGGAACCTACCTCCACATAACAAAGGCCATATATGACAAACCCACAGCAAACATCATTCTCAGTGGTGGAAAACTGAAAGCATTCCTCTCAGATCAGGAAGAAGACAAGGATGTCCACTTTTGCCACTGTTATTCAACATAGTTTTGGAAGTCCTAACCATGGTAATCAGAGAAGAAAAATAAATGAAAGGAATACAAATTGGAAAAGAAGAAGTGAAACTGTCACTGTTTGCAGATGGCATGGTAGTATACATTGATAATCCTAAAGATGCTACCAGAAACTACTAGAGCTAATCAATGAATTTGGTAAAGTTGCAGGATACAAAATTAATGCACAGAAATCTCTTGCATTCGTATTCACTAACAACGAAAGATCAGAAAGAGAAATTAAGAAAACAATCCCATTCCCCATTGCAACAAAAGGAATAAAATACTTAGGAATAACCCTACCTAAAGAGGTAAAAGACCTGTACTCAGAAAACTATTTGACACTGATGAGAGAAATCAAAGATGATACAAACAGCTGGAGAGATGTACCATGTTCTTGGATTGTAAGAATCAATATTGTGAAAATGACTATACTACCCAAAGCAATCTACAGATTCAGTGTAATCCCTATCAAATTACCAATGGCATTTTTTACAGAACTAGACAAAAGATCTTAAAATTTGTGTGGAGATACAGAGGACCCTGAATAGCCAAAGCAGTCTTGAGGGGAAAAAAATGGAGCTGGAAGAATCAGACTCTCTGACTTCAGCCTATACTACAAAGCTACAGTAATCAAGACAGTATGGTACTGGCACAAAAATGGAAATATAGATCAATGGAACAGGATAGAAAGCCCAGAGATAAACCCACCCACCTGTTGTCAAGTAATCTATGACAAAGGAGGCAAGGATACACAATGGAGAGAAGACAGTCTCTTCAGTAAGTGGTGCTGGGAAAACTGGACAGGTACATGTAAAAGAATGAAACTAGAACACTCCCTAACACCATACACGAAAATAAACTCAAAATGGATTAAAGACCTAACTGTAAGACTGAACACTATAAAACTCTTAGAAGAAAACAAAGGAAGAACACTCTTTGACATAAATCACACCAAGATCTTTTTTGACCCACCTCCTAGAGTAATGAAAATGAAAGTAAAAATAAACAAATTGGACCTAATGAAAATTAAAAGCTTTTGCAAAGCAAAGGAAACTATAAATAAGATGAAAAGACAACCCTCAGAATGGGAGAAAATGTTTGCAAACGAATCAACAAAGGGTTAATCTCCAAAATATGTAAATAGCTTATGCAGCTCAATATTACAAAAACAAACCAATCAAAAAATGGGCCTACGACCTAAATAGACATTTCTCCAAAGGAGACGTGCAGATGGCCAAGAGGCACATGAAAAGCTGCTCAACATCACTAATTAATAGAGAAGTGCCAATCAAAACTACAGTGAAGTATCACCTCACACCAGCTAGAATGGGCATCATAAGAAAATCTAGAAACAACAAATGCTGGAGAGGGTGTAGAGAAGAGGGAACCCTCTTGCACTGTTGGTGGGAATGTAAATTGATACAGCCATTATGGAGAACAGTATGGAGTTTCCTTAAAAAACAAAAACTGAAATTATCATATGACCCAGCAATCCCACTACTGGGCACATGCCCAGAGAAAACCATAATTCAAAAAGACACATGCACCCCAATGTTTATTGCAGCACTGTTTACAATAGCCAGGTCATAGAAGCAACCCAAATGCCCATTGACAGATGAATGGTTAAAGAAGATGTGGTACATATATACAATGGAGTATTATTCAACCATAAAAAGGAACGAAATTGGGTCATTTGTAGAGTCGCGGATGGACCTAGGGTCTGTCATATAGAGTGAAGTAAGTCAGAAAGAGAGAAGCAAATATCGTATATTAACACATATATGTGGAATCTAGAAAAATGGTACAGATGTGAACCAGTTTGCAAGGCAGAAATAGAGACACAGATGTAGAGAACAATCGTATGGACACCAAGGGGGGAAAGTGGCGGTGAGGTGTGGTCAGGAGAATTGGGAAATTGGGATTGACGTATATACATGAATATGTATAAAATAGATAACTAATAAGAACCTGCTGTATAAAACAATAAATAAATAAAATACAATTTAAAAAATAAAGAAACCATTAATGTCCTGTGGTTAAAAATAATGAAGGTGTGATTAGGGTGGTAGTTCAGGTAACCAGAAAGAAAGGTAGAGACATTGCAGAGATACTAATTCAAAAACGTACTGGGCACCACCTGTCTTCCTGGACACAAATTCAGAAGTGCTGCTTAGCATCCTCCTCAAAAGAGACAGCAGATACAGGACAGATACAGGACAGAACAGGCAGGTACTTGGGGAGAAGAGGTGCGAGGGTCATAAAGGGACACTGGATCTTCCTTTGCTTTCCACTGGAGAAGCCTTGGTAACATCAGGATGGAGAAGGGACACCTCGAGTGTCTAGGAGTTTGACCACCCAATGGCACGTGTGTCACAGTAGGTGAGAGGTGATATAGGGTCAGTAAATCCTTCCCCGGTGGGTTTGAACACGCTCACTGTCCTTGTTCTCCGGGTGGGTCCACGCTCTCTGTGGTGCTGGGGGAAGAGAGTTACCCAAGAAAAGAAAGCACAAGAGCAGCCTCAAGAAACTCTCCCTTCAGACACCTGACAGAATCCCTTTTCAACCTCCTGCCCCACAACCAAGGGACGTGAGAAATTGTCTTCACCTAAAGAGAGAATTTCTTACTTTTCTCAAAGTGGATCAACTCCTGCCTCTGTACTTGCTTAGATTTGGAAGTGGAAGGAATCAAGAAATAGGGTTCAGAACTGATTTGTAAATTCCAAGTCACTTTCCTGGTAATAAGAAATGGATTCGATTGAATTCCACCCTCATTTAGTGAATGCAGATATCTTCCAGGAGAAGGAACTGGAGAAAAATACTGGATGTGAATGAAACAGACCCCTCCCCACCTTGCTGTCTCTCACAGTTTAGTGAGAGTGTATGTCAAAAAGCATATGAAATATTACATGCTGAGCCTAAGTTGTGTTCTCATAGTGTTATAAAAATCACAGCACTCTCTCTTTATTTCATATGTGTAATTGGTTTTTTCACTGCTCTATGAATGACATTTTTATGAAGACCAAAATGATGTGTGGGACCTATTGGAAACTTACACTGATAGGAGTTTCTAATAAAATAAATAGCCCCTCTAATAATGATGCCTAATGTTTAAAGTACTTTGTTCATTACTTCAGAAACTTCCTGTAAATTTTGTGGGAAGCAGCTCCCTTTGTATGGCATTTTCCATAGAACTTTTACTACTGGGTTGTCCCTTTACTTAGGAGCTTAAATGAAATGAAAATAGGACAGGCTTGTAGATCTTTTTAAGGTATAAAGGGTTGATGGCAATAGCCATTGAACCAAGAATTGGTAAGATTAGGGAAAGAAATGATAAAAGTGGGTTTTAAATCCTTTTTTTAAAAAAATCCCTTTCAGGGGCTTCCCTGGTGGCGCAGTGCTTAAGAATCCACCTGCCAATGCAGGGGACACGGGTTCGAGCCCTGGTCTAGGAAGATCCCACATGCCGCGGAGCAACTAAGCCCGTGTGCCACAACTACTGAGCCTGTGCTCTAGAGCCCGCGAGCCACAACTACGGAGCCCGTGTGCCACAGCTACTGAAGCCCACATGCCTAGAGCCTGTGCTCCACAACAAGAGAAGCCACCGCAATGAGAAGCCTGCGCACCGCAACGAAGAGTAGCCCCTGCTCACCGCAACTAGAGAAAGCCCGTGCGCAGCAACAAAGACCCAATGCAGCCAAAAATAAATAAATAAAATAAATATTTAAAAAAAAAAAAAATCCCTTTCAGGGCTTCCCTGGTGGCGCAGTGGTTGAGAGTCCGCCTGCCGATGCAGGGGACGCGGGTTTGTGCCCCAGTCCGGGAAGATCCCACATGCCGCGGAGCGGCTGGGCCCGTGAGCCATGGCTGCTGAGCCTGCGCGTCGGGAGCCTGTGCTCCGCAATGGGAGAGGCCACAGCAGTGAGAGGCCTGCGTACCGCAAAAAAAAAAAAAAAAATCCCTTTCATTTCTATTCATCTCTTGTTCATTCCTTATCCCGTCTATGCTTATGAAGGCAGACTTGTGAAACTGCTTTGTATGCTACTGAGTTTAAATACTCTCTGTATTACAACGTTGTTTGTTTTTCCCTCCCTTTAGGAGATGACCTGGCTTCCACCACTTTCAGCTATTCCAGCACCTGGAAAAGTGGAACCGAGCAAATTTCCATTTCCAAATAAGGTGAGATCCTGCGTTGCCCAGGTTGAATAGGCTTTACTCACACAGAGATTTTTAGTGGACAGTGGGTTTCCCTTGATTGTCTTTTCCTCTGTAAATATTCCTGCTACAGGCACATGGATCTGATTTTCAACAGTTTGCAAGCATAGGTCTGTTCATTCCAAGGGAAGAAATCAAACTTGCAGTCCTACCTACCTCCACTTCCATACTTCCTGCAAAATATGATGAATATTACAATTATCATGTTATCTAAAAACACTTGTGAAGTTGAAATGCATCTTACGATCATTTTATACATCCAGTGTGATTGTATGTCTTGTTTTTTCCTGAAAAGCTGTTATTAAGTTAATGATGTATTTTAAAATCAAGGACATGAAGTATATAATTTCTCGGTTATCTTTTATAAAGCTGAAAATATTTCCTAGGACTTTAAAAAAATGATTTCCATATTTTCTAAGAACCAGCATACACAAAATATCAGCTACAAAATATATTTAAATTATACATGAGTCTAATAAGTTTTGATTTTTCTTAACCATCCAACATGTAATTACATATTCATTATAAAGATGAAATTATGCACATAGAAGAAAGTATGAAGGTTGCTCATGCCCTTGTCCAGATTTTACTTCCCTACCCACAGATTACTATCACGAGTTTGGTGTATACCATTTCAGTCATTTTCCCTGTGCATTATATACCCATATGTGCATATGCAGTTTTTTAAAAATCCTAAATGGTATAGTACTAAAAGTACTTTTTCTAAGAGTAGACTTTTTTCCAGATACACACAGTACATAAATATCATTGCTAAATATTAACATCACAACGTTCTAAAGTAAATTATTGAAATAATTGTTCATTATTATCACAATGGTAAATTCCATTCTAAGAGTCGGTTTTTATTTCCCTTAACAAGGTGTATTTAGAGATCTTCCCAAGTGAATATGTAGAGATTTTCTTACTTTTTCTTGACGGCAGCAAAATATCTCATAGTATGAATTTGTTGTAATTTATTTGCTCAAGCTCCTTTAATGGACATTGAGACTGTTAATGGTTTGCTGTTAACACAAACACTATTACAACACAGAGTTTTTGTAAGTGCCTCTGTGTGTGCCTCTTATTCAGTGTCTCTTGTCCAGACACCTAGAACAGGAGCTGGGGTGCTGGAGGCATCAGAAGCCTTATTTACCCTTGACTATGTTTCAAGAGTATTTTTTTATGAATCTTTGCCAATGTTTAATATTATCTGTTTTTTTATCATCGTGTCTGTAGTATGGATGAAAAACTGTTATTTCATTAATTTGCACTTCTCCAGTAATTTCTGAGTTTGAGCATTGACTGTTTTTCCTTTGCAAATTGCCCATTCATGTCCATTGCCACTTTAAAAAAATGATTTGTAGGAACTCCTTATATCTTACTCATTTGCCTGTTCTATATGATGCAACTATTTTCTTGCAACCTTACTTGTGTACCTTTTATACTAGCAAAGTGTTTAATTTTCATGTCAGAGAAAAAAGATTTTTCCCAGCCCAACATTCTAACAACGTTCTCTATTTTATTGTAATTCTTTTATAATTTCTGTTTTTAGGTTTAAAAAAATTTTTTGTTTGCATTGGTGTGTCATAGGATTCTAGCCTTATTCTTTTCATTGGTTGAGTAGATTATGACAACACTATCAACAAATTAGCCCATCTTCCCCCCACTGGTTTGAAATACCACCTACATCAACAACTGAAAATCTCATAAATACACAGTTTTGTTTCAGGACTGTCTATTCTGTTCTTTTGATATATTCATCTCATTCTTTACCAATAACTCATTGTTTAAGTCAGAGGTCAAATAACTTTTTATTTAAAGGATCAGATAGTAAATGGTTTAGGCTTTGCAGACAGTATCTGAATGAATGAATGTGACTGTTTTCAAATAAAACTTTATTTACAGAAACACAATTAGTAAAGAAGTCTACAACTCAATAATAGAAAGAGAACTCGTTTTAAGAATAGGCAAAGGATTTAAATAGACATTTCTCCAAAGGTGATCTACAGATAGCTAATAAGCATATGAAAAGACACTATTGCTATCATTTAGGAAATGCAGATCAGAACTACCATGAGATACTCCTTCACACCTACTTAAAGGGCTAAAATCAAAGACAGACAATACCCAGTGTTTACAAGAGTGTGGAGAAATTGGAGCCCTGATGTCAGTTGCTGGTGGGACCTTAAATGGTGCAGCCTCTTTGGAAAAGTTTCAACATTTCCTCAAAGGTTAAACATTGCATTATTGTATGACCCAGCAATTCCACTCCTAGGTATATCCCCAAGAGAATTGAAAACACACGTCTGCAAAAAATCTTTTACATGCATGTTCACAGCAGCATTGTGAAGCACTGATACATGATTCAACATGGATGAACCTTGAAAATATGCTGAGCAAAGGTGAAAGACCAGTCACAAATGACAACATTTTATATGATTTCATATATTTGAAATGTCCAGAAGAGGCAAATACAGAGAGACAGAAAATAGATTAGTGGTTGCTTACAGCTTAGGGGTAGGGAGAGAGGGTTGAGTGACAGCTAAAGGATAAAAGCTTTTTTTTGAAGTGTTGAAAATGTCCCAAAGTCCCTTAATAAGAATGATTCCAATGTGTTGTTGTTAAATATAATAATTTCTTATTCTGTGTCCAGCTGAGGGTACTTCCTTCTATTTTTCTAGCTTTCTGAATATTTTAAAGGTTTGAATTTTCTTTCTATTTAAAAAAATTAAGGTATAATTTACAAACAGGCCCTTGCCTGGTGGCACAGTGGTTAAGAATCCACGTGCCAATGCAGGGGACATGGGTTCAAGCCCTGGTCCAAGAAGATCCCACATGCCTCGGAGCAACTAAGCCCGTGCACCACAACTACTGAGCCTGCGCTCTGGAGCCCACGAGCCACAACTGCCAAAGCCCGCATGCCTAGAGCCCATGCTGAACAATAAGAGAAGCCACCACAATGAGAAGCCTGCACACCGCAACGAAGAGTAGCCCCCGCTCACCACAACTAGAGAAAGCCTGCATGCAGCAATGAAGACCCATTGTGGCCAAAAAAAAAAAAATAGGTGACTTTACAGAATGTGGGGACATTACATGATTTTAATAATGCTTTTCTTTCAAAAAGTTCACAATAAGTGCTGGTAATGTATCTTGTATCGGACTTCCCTGGCAGTCCAGTGGCTGAGACTCCATGCTCCCAATGCAGGGGGCCCGGGTTTGATCCCTGGTCGGGGAACTAGATCCCACATGCTGCAACTAAGAGTTCACAGGCCACAACTAAAAGATCCCACAGCTAAGACCTGGCACAGACAAATAAATAAATAAATATTTTCAAAAAATTTTATCTTCTATCAATGAAATAAGACTTCATTAGTGTCCTTTCTACTCTGATGAACCACCATAAACTTAGTGACTCAGCGACAACATAAATTTATTATCTTACAACTCTGGAAGACAGAAGTCTGAAATCAGTTTCACAGAGCTAAAATTGAGGTGTCGTCAGGGCTGCGTTTCTTCTGAATGTTTTAGGGGAGAATTTGTTCTCTTGTCTTTCTCGGCTTCTAGAGGCTTCACTTCTTACTTAGCTTGTGGCCCTCATCATGCCAACTGCTGACGTCCTTGTCACATCTTCTCTGACTCTCCTGCCTCCTCCTTTCCCTTATAAGGAACTTTGTGGTGATACTGGGCCCACCTGGATAATCCAGGATAATCTCCCATCTCAAAATCATTAATTGAATCACATCTGCAAAGTCCCTTTTGCCATGAGAGGTCACATATTCACAGGGCCTGGGAATTAAGATACAGACATCTTTGGAAGAGCCCTGACTGTGCCTACTTCAAAGACATCACTAGTTCTCACCCATAGTGCACCTCTTTTAACCTGTATCTCAACTATTTAGTATTCTGACAGCTGGAGGCTTGCAATTCATTAATTAGACTATTAATGTTTGAGATGATCACAGTTGCTAGTATGTAGGAGCTAGAATTGTTTATGGAATTTGCAGGGCAGAATCTCCAAAATGACTAATAAATAATGAAATTAAGCCCCTATTGAGATTAAAGGGGCAGTTTGACCTCTCAAGTAAAGTCGATTTAAATGTGCTGAGTTACCAGTACCACTAAATTAATTAGCTACATACTTCCAAGAATTTCCCCAATTTGTCCAGGTGTTGAAGGACATAATATATAATAAAGTCAATTGATACTGACCTTGGATGTTTTTTTGTATTCTCTGAAGGCTTAATCTGGAGTCACAATTCCTTAGACAAACACTATCAGACGTGCCTGTCGTATTCTTCAAATCTCAAAAGTTATTGAATTTGGTAAAGAAAAGAAGGCACGCCATTATGAGGTATTTCAACCAAGAAAAAGCAATGAATTTGCTTTGTCCTTTTCCCTCGATTTCTGTAGCAGTCTCATAAGTTCTAAAATGCGAATAGAGAGCTAAAATTGTAGAACTTTTTTCCATACTCAGAAGGCATCTGTGCGGATCTAATGGCATTTCACAAGCATTTCATGTGGCAGTGAATGCCAGATCTGATGGGATCAGACCTGGTTTGAAACCATTCTTGCTGATCAGTTTCTAAAGCATTAGGCAGAAGAGTTCTAGCATGATTACAGAAATGAGAATCCTATTGCCTTCCTCTTTATTCAGTACAAGGAGAATGAAAGCCAGCAAGTGTGAAGGAAAGTGCTTTGAAGTTGGGAAGTTTATGATATGTCTCCCTCTTTGGGTTCCTAGCATGCTTCAGAAACGATCACAAAATGCTTGGGCTAATAAAACTTTATGTTTACTTCATTACCTCAAACATTTAAATTTACTGTCATTTATATTATTTCAATTGTTTTGAGCTTTAGAGAAAAGAAAGTGATTGGTGGGAAGAAGGAAGACCAAACCACATCAAGTGGTGCTTTTTCCTAGAGTAATTAGCTTTATGTGGAGGTCTGAAAATCAAAGAAGATATATTTCCATTTCTTGCCTTTTGTAATTCTAATGATGTATTAACAGACAAGCAAGAGGAGATAAGAGTACAGCAGTCCTCAGATGGTTCCAAAAAGCCATTTTTAAGGAGTGTTCTCACAGGATAAAAACTGCCACCATCAGCAACATGGCTTAAGAACAACTGTGTTTTATTGGTTTAAGGTGCATATTTTTTTTTCACATTTTAAGATCCCCAAAATCAGAATTTGTTTTACAGCTGATGGCATTTTACAATTAATTGGCAGCCATTTTCTTCCATAGTAATACATGAAGTAATGCAGCCTTATACAGTTTTGTTACGTTTGATGAAATATGGTATTTGTTTTGTTTTGTTTTGTTTTTTGCGGTACGTGGGCCTCTCACTGTTGTGGCCTCTCCCGTTGCGGAGCACAGGCTCCAGACGTGCAGGCTCAGCGGCCATGGCTCACGGGCCCAGCCGCTCCGCGACATGTGGGATCTTCCCGGACCGGGGCACGAACTCGCGTCTCCTGCATCGGCAGGCGGACTCCCAACCACTGCACCACCAGGGAAGCCCGAAATATGGTATTTATTATAGTGCTTCCTTGAATGGCTTTCTCGGCTACCAGTGCACTTGGTTATTTCTGCCTTCAGTACAGTGATTTGTAAAACTTTACTTCCCAGCTAAACACCATCTTTGAAGAAGTTTTGGGATTCCTGTGTACCCAACAATAGTTGAGGTGCTGGGAATGTAGGATTTAAAAAAGGAGAAGAACAAGTTTCTAACTGCAGATATTCTTCTGAGTAACTAAGAAGTGGTTCTCCTCTCTGTGCACGTGACCATCAGAATGACACACACTTGCTGAGTGAATGTGGGAAATTAAAAGCAGTAGAGTCATCTCAGAAATGCCCTGTTAGGAATTACAGGCAACTTCTTCTTATACTTTCCTATTTTTCTGAATTATTTTTTAGTAAATAAATGTTACTTTTTGTTGTTTAAATAGCAAATGCTACTTAATAGGATGGAGCCATCCTTGGGTCAAGACAATTAATAATAGTAGCGTTCTTTTTGTTATATTTATTATCTAGTTGTATACTTTAATATGTACAGTTTATGTTATATCATGTATACCTAGATAAAGCTTTCTTTTTAAGGAGTCGTAGTTGAAAAGACAATTCCTGTAATGGAAATTTGACACAGTGTAGTGTAAACATAAAGAAAGCAAATAAGTCCTTCTGAGATTCAGGAATATTTCAAAGAACAGGTAACCCTTGAGCTTTTCTGTTCTGAGCCTGGAAGGAAGAGTGAAGTTGGCCAGGCAGAAAACAGAAAATGGCAGGACACGCATCCCAAGGATGAGGACAGGCTATGGAGGCTTGAAGGACTCCCACACAGCAGTGGTGAAATGCCTTTCAGCCCTGGGTTCTCATAATTTGCATACACATCACCTGCTCTGCTGACTCACTGGGCTCCCAGGCCCGGAAGGCAAGGGCTTTGTACACTCACTTCTGTAACCCCTGAGGCCCCAACAGAGAACCTAGCAGGCCTCCTTGAATGCTCCCAGAGGAGGCTGAAATGACAGTGCTCAGATGTGTCGAGCCACGCCCCAGGCATCTACTCAAGGACAATGTTCACAAAGGGAGAGAAGGCCTTTGAGACAGAAGCTATAGGTGTAAGGGTGTCTGTCTGGATGGGACGTCAGGAGACACAGAAGCGGAAAGGGCTTCAGTGCCTGGGGCTAGTTGCCCTCTGCTCTGAACCCAGCCTGGCTCTGGCTCGGTGAAGGATGAAGGATCTGCACACTCTGTGGGGCGCCCAGGGTTTTGCAGCCAGCTGGGCAGGGCAGTAGTCCTTCATGGACCCTGTCTCAATTCATTCATTCTTTTATAACTCTCCTGTGTATTTCATATTAAATAGGACTTTTGCAAGGAAAGAAGATGTGAATTCCCAAGACAAAATTTAGCATTTCACTTTAATGGAAATAAAATCAGGTTCAATCACTGTTTACCTGATCAATAACTGAACTCAAATACCACATAGTACTGGCTTTCTGCCATTTCAGATAAGTGGAAAGCTGTAATAATCTTTCTGTCCACCGATGTGAGATTGACAGCAGTTGTTCAGTGGAGTGTCCCTGATGGGATGTGGCTGCCAGCCTCGTCTGCAGAAAGGTGGTGAGAGTGAAGGTACATTCAAAGGGAAGTGGGTTAGATTAAAAGTCAATAATATAGGACACTTCACTGGTGGTGCAGAGGTTAAGAATCCGCCTGCCAGTGCAGGGGACACAGGTTCAACCCCTGGTCTGGGAAGATCCTACATGCCGCGGAGCAACTAAGCCCGTGCACCACAACTACTGAGCCTGCGCTCTAGAGCCCGCGAGCCACAACTACTGAAGCCCACGTGCCACAACTACTGAGCCCATGTGCCACAACTACTGAAGCCCACGTGCCACAACTACTGAAGCCCACACGCCTAGAGCCCATGCTCCGCAGCAAGAGAAGCCACTGCAATGAGAAACCCGAGCACCGAAACAAAGAGTAGCCCCTGCTCGCCTCAACTAGAGAAAGCCTGTGTGCAGCAACGAAGACCCAATGCAACCAAAAATAGATTAATTAATTTTTTAAAAAAAGATTGAAAAGAAGGACTCAAACAAGTACATGTGCATGTGTGTGTGCTTACCAGGTACTGAGGAGAGGGGGAAATGGGGAAACACTGCCAAAAGGGTAAGGAATTTTACTTTGGAATGATAGAAATATTTTGCAACTAGATAGAGGAGGTGGTTTAGTACATTGTGACTGTATGAAATGCCACTGAATTGTTCAAAGTGGTTAATTTTATGTTATGTGAATTTCACCTCAATAAACAAAACAAAAAGTCTGTAATACAACATAGAAGTGATTGTGAGCTCTATTACCAGAACTGCTTAACAAACACGTAAATGTTTCTCATTACAGTAGCTGGTAGAGATTATGATCCGTGATTAGGTTCTGAATGACCAGTAATACATCTCATATTCAACTTACATTTTGAAAGTCAAAATAAGAAAATTAATTGATATTTCTTGTTTTTTTTTTTGTTTTTTTTTTTAGGACTCTCAGCTCACTTCCTCGGGACACAGTAATCCAAGTAAGAAAAGTTTCTCTCTATAGCTTCATATGTGGGTGTTGGAGGGGGTGGAGCAGGTGAGGAGGGGAGATACATGCAATAGATAGTAGGTTTAAAAGAATTTCACTAAAAGGCAAAATCAAGTGGGGAAAGGAGGGCCATTTGTTCAAGTGTTCCCCCAAAATGGGTAAGATGCATGGTGACCTTGAATGCTCGTCTCTCTTTTTATTCAATGGAGGGAGGGCCAAAACATAAAATAGTGAATTTCAAACCAACTCTAGGAGGAAGGAACACTATCCTTTCTAATAGTTGGCCTCTGGTATGTGTGAGGGGGAAAATTTTTAAAGGCAGCTAATGAGTTACCTAAATTGAAAGAAAATAGGTGGGTAAAGAGATCAGAAGACCTCATGATAAATGTCCTTAGAATCCATGAAGAAACCATGCCCTCTTCCAGGGAGAAACAGACTAAAGGGTCCAGGAAGGAATTTCGTTACTGAACCCAGTGTCAAATAAAACATATGGGCTTCATCATCAAAGAGAGAATATCATTCCATGAAGTATTGTTTTAATTCTCTTCTTTGGCACTGTTAATTGGTATTAATGTTTTCTTGAGCATTAAATATGCATAAGCTACCCCATTCATGTCGTGAAAGCACACCCAAAAAGACTGGGCTTTGTTAGTCTCCTGATCAGCCAGTCGGCTGAGAGCATCCCTTGCAAATTTCAAAGCTATGTTTGAACATGAAAATCACTCTGAGTCAGTAGATGTGTCTTAGGAACTGAGGCTCACCTACTGAGCATCTGTGAGGGCCGGAGGATTATGGAGAAAAGACATCCAGACAAAGGCA
Source organism: Mesoplodon densirostris (assembly GCF_025265405.1). NCBI lineage: Eukaryota > Metazoa > Chordata > Mammalia > Artiodactyla > Ziphiidae > Mesoplodon > Mesoplodon densirostris. The sequence continues at coordinate 71,718,725 of NC_082674.1, forward strand.
TTGGGAAGCCCCAGACTTTTAATGTACAGCTAGAGAAAGGTCAGGGTAGGGGGAGGATGGCATAATGATCCATAGGCAATATCCCTTAGTTATCCCACCCTCTGTTGGAATTTGCTGTGAGCACTAGCACCAGGGAAGAGGTGAAATGCCAAGGGACTTTGAAATCTATAGAAATTCATAAATATAATAGTAAGGAAAGGAATCAGGAGATGCACGGTTAGGTCCATGAGGTGTGTAGGCGTCAGCATCATATGCCAAAGGCTAGAGCGTACGGAAGAATTGCCAATTGCTTTCCTCACCATTTCTTTCCATTTGAATTTAAACAGTTCAGGGTAAAGGGAGGAGAAAATAGATATAATAGAATAAATGTACCTTCTCTCAGCTTGGAGCCTTTAACATAAAGAAGAACAAAGGAAACAGCTGTTCAGTCCCGTCTGTGTGCAGTCTCTTCTTTATGTGTGCTATTTTATTTAATCCTAACCATAGCCGTGTGAAGTAGGCATTACATCTCCGTTCTGCACATGATGAAATGGAGATTCTGCAGCTAATAACTAACCCATTACCTTGACCCCCAAAATGTTGCTTCTGTCCTTTCAGTGTGAGATTGAATTCTTGTCCAAGATTTCTTTTTGCATCTGGCATATTTTTACAGCATGCCATAACTTTCCCTTGCTGATACTACAATTGAGATTATGTAAAAGCAGACCTATCTTCTGTGGAATTGTGAGTGGCACTTGCATGGTGTGGTGTAAATCCCTCTGGCATTTCATCATCTGAGGACATTTGTAATTGGTTTTCTCTTTTCTAGGGGTAAGGGGATTTTTTTTTTCAAATAAATCCCCCCCCCTCAAAACCAAGCACATCTATAAAAAGATAATATCACTATTTAAAAATCGTAGTGATGTGGTATATATATACAATGGAATACTACTCAGACATAAAAAAGAATGAAATAATGCCATTTGCAGCAACATGGATGGACCTAGAGATTATCATACAAAGTGAAATAAGTCAGACAAATATCATATGATATCACTTACGTGTGGAATCTAAAATATGACAAAAATGAACTTACTTACAAAACAGAAACAGACTCACAGACATAGAAAACAAACTTATGGTTACCAAAGGGGAAAGGGGGATAAATTAGGAGTTTGGGATTAGCAGATACAAACTACTATATATAAAATAGTTAAACAACTAGGTCCTACTGTATTGCACGGGGAACTATATTCAATATCTTGTAATAAACCATAATGGAAAATAAAAAAATAAAGATAAAAATTGGAGTATCCTCTGTAGATGATAGCACATTGGAAATTTTAGGAGAGCTGGTCCCACCAGCATTTCCCCTGCTGTTTCTTGTATTTGCTTTGGAATCATTACAGCTTTGGGAGTCATGACTCCAGTAAATATGTAGAAAATAGCAAAAAACTGTACTTCAGAGAGACAAAATGTGTATTGGTGGACTGACTTTCCCCACTTTAGGTCAGTCATTTTTATCTTTTTGAAATTAGAAAAACTAAATTGTGTAGGTACTAAGAGAAAAGAGTGTATAAGTTAAACAGAAGATTATTTTTTAATCCAAATCTTTTTAAAGAGAGCTACTTTAGCCAGTTTGCTGATTACCGATTAATATAAAATAGAAGCTAACTAAGTATTGAGAAACTTGAATATTAAAACAGGTGATGTATGTCTACAGTTTTTTGAAAGTGTGAGACTGTCCTGTTCAGATGGCAGCCTGAGCATAAGCACTTCTTTCCCTCCCTTCAGAGTCTATATTGAACTAACCATAAAGCAATAGTGATGCAAATAAATCCCTAACGGCACTGAGAACCAGAAATTCAGCTGAGTGTCTGGAAAATGGAGACTGGATAAGACCCTTCTGTTAGATAGATAATCCTGGGCAGGGAAGGTCATGACCCAGAAAAAGAAAAAAGGAAAATCATGAACCATACAGGAGCAAGCTGTGGTGGTAGAGGCAATGTCCTTGGGAGCTCCAGGAGAGACTTGATTTCCTCTCAACCCCAACAGAGAAGCAGCGTGGACTGTGCATAGTGATGGGAACATGGCCATTCTTCCACCCATTACTCCTCTACCACTATCTTAGCGGCTTTCATACAGAGCTTTCAGTCTGGCTTTCCTCCCTCAAAAAAACAAAATACAAAAAAAACCCATAGTAATATTTGCTAAGAAAATGAACAGCTAACTAGAACTTCTAGTTGGGAGCTAGTACCTAAGAGAGAAGCAGAATAGATTCTGAGATAATACCAGACCTTAAACATAGGTATCTCTGATGGGCAGAGGAAGAGCCAACTTTTCTCAAGAAGGAAATAAACCGAAAATGCTCTATACCCAGAATAAAGTACTTCCTGTTTTTGTTGGGGAGTGAGAGAGCAGTCAGGGCTCCCAGCTTGTCTTGAGGCCTCTTTTCTCCTGAACCCTAAATGAAGACTTCCAGTTAAACATACCCTGTCCACTTAGAAAGAGCCCTAAATCAGCCCTTCCCTACAAGGGAGACATATGTTAGCAAAATGGATCAATATACTAATATGGGAAATCCAAGCCAGTACCTTTGTTAACCAACCTGTTATCATTCAAAGATGTGAATACATAACCCAGGAGCACCAAAGAGAAGGAATGACCCAGAGGAAATCTACTTAATTCAAGGAACAGAAGAAAAAAAATTTCAAATGTAATTACAGTCTTCAGAAGGATTTGAAATTATTTGCATCAAATAAAAAGACCAGATTGGTATGAAAAAGAAGTTACAGAACAAATGAGCACTCCGGAATTAAAAATAGGGTTGGCAAAATTTAAAAATTTAATAGATAATAGCTAAAGTCTGAAGTCTGGAATATAAGGTTGAAGACATGTTTTTTTCTGAATATAAAGCAAAAGTCAGATGGAAAATATGAAAGGAAGTTAAGTTACATGGAAGATTAGTCAGGGTGGAAAGGTCCAATCCAGCTAGTAGGAATACCAGAAAAAGAAAATAGATAAGAATAAATAATAATAGAAATAGAATTCCTAAGGAAATGAGCACTCATTGTCAAAAACACTTATGTACAATGAAACAAGAGCAAGGAAAAAGAACAGACAGCAGAGCATTAGAGAGACCTCCAAGGACTTCAGATATTGGAATTACCAAGCCCAGAATATAACGTAAGAGTGCTTACTTTAATTTACAGAAATGAGAGAATTGAAAATATGATAAAGAACAAAAACATTTGAAAATGTACTAATCAGAACCTCTAGAAGTTAGAAAATAATAACAGAAATTAAAATTTCTTTGGTCAGGTTTAACAGCAGACTACGCATAGGTGAAGAAAAAGTAATGAATCAGGAAACTGAACTTAAGAAATTGTCTAGAATGCAGCCTAGAGAGACAGAAATGGAAAATATGAAAAAGAAGTTAACAAACCTGGAGTATAAAGTGAGAAGGCCTAAATATATTTAACTAGAATTCCAGAAAAAAATAAGGGAACAGAGGGAATATTAAAGGAGATGGTGGCTGAAAATATTCCAGAATTGAAAGACACTAACCCATAGATTCAAGAAACCCAATGAATCTTCCCAGTGAATCTTAAGCAGGATAAATAAAAAGAAGTCCACCCTAGACATATTATAGTTAAACTGCAAGCCACACAGGTAAAGAATAAATTCTTAAAATGCCCTTAATAACTTCAAAGAAGTAACAATTAAACTTCCAGTTGACTTCTCAACAGCAGCCATGTATCTGGAAATTGACAAGGTGATTCTCAAATTTATTTGATAGAACAAGGGACCAAAAATAACTCAGGCACTCCTTAAGAAGAACCAGATTGGAGCCTTGCCTTACTAATATTATTATATGAATGAATGAATAAATGTTTTAGCTAAGTAATGAAGATAATAATAAATTGAGCAATGAAACAGATATAAAGGACCCAGAAACAGACCACAGATTTATGAAAACTAGATTCGTGTCAGAGCTAACAATGTAGATCAATGGGGAAAGAATGGGCTTCTTAATAGATAGTACCAGAATAATTGGTTATCTATAGGGAAAAAAAGGAAACTATCTCCTACCTGACATCATATACAGAAACTATTCCAGGTATTTGTAGAAGACCTAAATGTGAACAGTAAAATTATACACTTTCAAAAGGTACTAGAGAACATCTTTCTGATGTATTTCTTAAGTAGAACACCGAAAAAGTGCCAAATAAAGGAAAATCGCAGATTTTTTATAAGGAGATGCTGCGCAGCAGTGAGGGTGAATGAACCAAAGCTATGCACATCACATTGGCTGAATCTAAAAGTCATATCATTGAATGACAGAAGTAATCCCAGAAGAATGCCTGCCCTATGATTGCATTCATAGGAAATTTAAAATCAGGAAAAACTAAAGGCTGTTTTATTTACAAATTAATTCATGGTAGCAGAAACTGTCAAGAAAGGAAGAATGATTAACACAAAAATCCATTGCTAGCTAGCTGGGCTTGAATAGGACACAAGCTCGGGAGGCTTCTGGGTTATTTCTTGTCAATGTCCCATTTCTGGACCTGGAAGGTGTTTTTACAGTTAACTCATTTTACTTTTTAAAAACTGTATATAGGGGCTTCCCTGGTGGCGCAGTGGTTGAGAGTCCGCCTGCCGACGCAGGAGACATGGGTTCGTGCCCCGGTCCGGGAAGATCCCACATGCCACGGAGCGGCTGGGCCCATGAGCCATGGCCGCTGAGCCTGCGCGTCCAGAGCCTGTGCTCCGCAATGGGAGAGGCCACAACAGTGAGAGGCCCGTCTACCGCAAAAAAAAAAAAAAAAAAAAACAACAACAACAACTGTATATAAACATTTTTGTACACATTACATGCACGCTCTATTGAATTTCTCTTTAGGAAAAGCATAGCCTTTACTTGAGACAAATGAACCTGTGCCATGATGATATATAAGAAAGAGAATCCATTTGACATAAATACTGGGAACCCTTGCCTTCATTCAAGTGTAGTGGCAGTCCCTCTGTACAGGTCCAGTCCCTCTACTGTTCCTTAGAGACTAATATTTAGTTGTTACAATATTATAAATTCTGTTATTCATGTATAATTTTTCTCATGGCCTATGGGCAATTCCCAAAATTAAATGATTGATTAAATTAATATTAATGAAGATGACTCATTAATAGTTACTGAACAGAATATAAATATGTTAAATCTTGGCTATGCAGGAGGAAAGGTATAGCTGTGCATAGTGGGATGTGAGTTGCCTCACTTTGCAGAGTATAAAAGAAAAGGTACTGTCAGAAGTTGTTTAATCAAAAAATAGGTTAAATTTATTCAAAGTTAAAATACCCACTAGACACTAAAGTATAATAGAACTAACAAAAATTTTAAGCGGAAGGGAGGTGGTAGTCTAAGTATATTAAATATCTTATCTCTCATTTTTCATATCAGAAATTATTACGTACTGTCTGAAGTTGATTCATCTAGAAATAAGCATATTACTTAGCGTTATAGTTACAGGACTAACAGGACTAATGACAAAAGCAAGCAGAGTCGTTACCTGTTCTCTACTGTTCAGTTTTTTTTTTCTTTACCCTGAGCACAGATTACTTTTATTATAAAGTGGTAGCACAGCAAAACTTGCCTTCAAAGCAGAATGCAGCCTAGGTCTATTTTGATTTCCTTTTCATAGCGCTACTTATGGTACTCCAGCAGTGCAGAAGGGGCATGAATTAGATATTATCTATGTTTCCAGAAAGACTAGTCGACATAAAAGTCCTTGATAGATTTACTGGATTAAACATGTAGCTACTGTAATTTTTTAAGTGACCTGTTGGAGGCATCAAGCTGTTTCATACCTTAACTTGTATACCATCTCAGTGGTATGTGTACCTTTCTCCTCTTTTCCCACTGTAGCGTGGGACACTGCATTAATGATAGGTCATCAGACAGAAGACATATACTGAACATGTAATATATGTTTGGTACTGTGGAAGACTCAGGTAGACAAATATGGAGTGTCAAGTTGAAAGTATACATGTAATATACATATACACATACATATGTATTTATATGTGAGTATGAATATATACCTTTTCTTTCTATGGCTCATTTTTTCTCTTTCTCTCTTTAATTATATTTCCGCCTGCAAAATGACCACACTGCACCTGAGCCTATCTCTTATGCCCAGTGTCTTAAAGATCAATGCAGGTTCCTTCCCTAGGAGAGCAGTGTTGCATCTATCTTGACAACAGCTGGAATAATCAGGCCGAACCCCCAACAGTCCTCACTGGCGGCGGAAAGGAAACATCTCCTGAGCACCCAACTGAAAAATCCCTTACTGAGAATTTTTTCCAGCCCACATTCATCATTTTCCCTCGGGTCCTGAAAAAGAGCCTATGATTCTCCATGGCTTGTGCACACAGACACTTCAAGTTAACTTCAGAAATTACATCACCTAAAATTTCCAGATATTGGGGAGGATTTTGTGTTTCATTCTTTTTGAAGGGCAAACATAATTTTACTTCCTGACTCTGTCTTGTGTTTACTTTTCCCCAAAAAGGTTAATTCATGATCAGCTGAGAGCACTCATTCCCCGACTGTTCGTTCATAAATGCTCAGTTTGGCCCCATTGCATCCTTCCTGTTTGCCAGAACCTATTCTGTTTTCCCTGTTGCCACAACATAAGTGCTGCTAAGAGCAGAGATAATCAGCTGCAGCTTTGTCCCTGCGCCGATCCACCTCCCGATTCCTACAGCCCCCAGATCCCATGTGCAATAAGGCCTCTGTCCTCTCAGCCCGCGGGTTATCTGGCAGCATTGTTGGTCAAGGTAAAACATATTTATTCAGACATCCAAACAATGTCTTCATGTATCATATTGATTTCCTTTTTTTTAATGACATAAGTTGTTGAGAAATGTTTACTGTTGCCTGGGCTTCTGAGCCTGCTGCCTACATTTCTGATGATGAATGGATGTGGGGTAACTTCTGGCAGCTACAGACCAGGGAAAGTAACCAATTTCTCCAAATTAAAGGGGGAATAAAAGATCGCTATGTTTGAGAAAAATTAAACCTCCATTTAGTTTTATCTTAGGTAATGCAGGTGTTACAACTCTGTACTTTAGAATTCTGGCAGGAGTTGTGGTTTCTCATTTGAAAAGTGATTTTGGAAAGTACTAAGGTTGTTTTCTAGCGCAAAAGCCAGTTGACAAGGTCTTGCATGTATCCTAAGTGAGTTTACAACAAACCTGGCCTGGAAGACAAAATATATTATGAACGTACAAGCTTTAGAGAAAGTTTATTAATTCTCTGCCTCTATTTTTACTTCAGCATGGTTTCCCACGTACTGGGACTCCGTCAGTGTTTGCTATTGAGGCAGTTAAAATAGATGTGACTTTCTCACAAGGTGACTGTCCCTCACATATGTCCCGGCAGTGTGTAGACACACATTAGCACAGAGTTACATCTGAGATAGATGTGTGCACTATACATCACTGTCTTCTTTCTCTCTCACACAACCGTTCTGTTTGAAAGAACAAAAAGGAAAAGAAATAATCAAGTTTACTTTTGAGTTCAGTTTGGACGATATCTTCAGAATGTGTTCATCATGTAACTCAGGGGGTCATTCCCAAGCCTCGGTGACAATAAGCTAATGGCTACAGCTGACAAAAGGGACTTGGGACAGGACATAGGCCTGAAGCCCTAAAAAGCAGACTGGGGGATTCTGTGAGGTCTCCAGGCCTGACCTGAAAGAGCAAAGCAAAGCGAGTTGCCACCATCAGGCCCATCTCTTGCAACTCATAACCTTCTCCGGGGTATGTTAAACTATTAGCACTACATAACCAGCCTAACTAACCACAGCTAACTCACAATGGCAGTCATGACCTTCTTCCATCCCCTAGCCTCAAGAAAATAAAAGGAAGTGCCTTACAATACAAGGATGTATGGTGTCAAGCCATCAATGGTCGAGGATCTAAGAATTACATTATGTCAATTGCAAGAGGAGTTTGCCCCTTAAAACTACAAAAAACAAACTGGTTCCAGGCTCCCTTCATTAAAACCCATCCAATCCTCGGTGACCACAGACGGCAGAAACATTTCTTTAACTAGTCTCTCAGATGGCCAGGAAGGATTTCTGATTTATATCTTATTCTGCATTAACAGGGTGACCCCAGAACCTGCTGCTGGGGCTCTCTGTGGGGTGTAATTCTTGGGAATCTTGTAAGCTAGGGTGCAACCTCAGTGTTGTGTAAAATTCTCTCCTTCAAGTTCTGATGTCACCTGACCTGGTTTAGCTTGTGTTAGCAGAAGGGATCAGAATTCAAAACGCCTTGCATCTAGAATGCTAATGGGGTTTATTTCCTTAAGTTTTCTGTAAAAGAAGTAGAAGGTAACAGGTCCCATCTGTAAGGTATTCATCTTTTGGCAGGGTCTCCGCTCTGAAACTCTGCTTGTTTGCAAACAGCTCCGTAGTACCTATTCACAGATCCTTGCCCGGGCCATTGTATTACAAAGAAGATATTATTTTGCAAATCCGGTTCTTGGACAATAGAAAAGATGTTTTAAAAGCCTCCTGCTGCACATTTTGAATGGTTGTTAGTAGGAGTGTGGATATATATTGAACCTCTCTTAAATCTTATAGGCTGTAACACTCACATGTTGGTATTTTCTTCCTTTTTAAGAGAAAGGTGATGCTGAGCCAGGGAGTCCAGACAATGGCACATCGAATACATCGTAAGTCTGTTTCCTGTTTCTATCCCGAGATGACTGTTCTTTAATATGCTTATAATATGAAAGAGCGCAAATATCTTGTTATAGTAACAATAATAATGGAAAGAAGCCTGAGGTTCTCTTTCTCATGATAATGTGTCTTTAATGCTTTTGGGTGCATATGCATTTTGAGGTCTTTCTTATGCTTTAGCCCAGTAAGAGTAATCTTGAAAACACAAGGCTCCTCTTCATACAGTACAAATGTAACGAGATTTGACAGTATTATTTTGGCAGGGGGAGGGGAGGAAAGCTTTTGGAATTTGCTTGGCAACTTCCATCACTGTCATAAATAATTAGAGGACTTTTCACACATGCTAGGAGATAGTCTGTCCTGCACACCTGGGAAGTACCAGTGTCATTTTAAAGCCTGCCCTTTGCAACCTCATCTCTGAATTATGTGAAATATACAGTTATAGATATCTCTGGACCCTCAAGGATTTGTTCATATTTTTGAGTTAACAAACGCAGTTTTAAAAAGATAAGAAAAGGCTCTTTTAAAACATGTTCTTCACTCTACATTTTGTCTTTTTCCTCTCAATACTCAAGCAATCCAAAAAACGTTTTGACGATTAATTCGATGCCAAATTTATATGCCAAAGCTTACATAATTCACAAGCTAACAAATTATTTTAGCTCCATAGGAATTAGTAACAGGTTTACTCCTGAAAAATCATTATTTTTTATGATTTCTGAGGAGTTAGATGTGTTTTCTTATTATAAGACACTTTTGTGCATATATCTATATTTGGACCAGTGCTCTTATTACTAAGCATTTAAAGTGCTATTCATTAGAAGTGACAGCTTAAGATATAACATTATTGAGTGTATTTGTCCAGGATCTGTTTCTCAGTCTAGGAAGAGCCTTTGGCTTACATAGGATGGCTATTTGTTTCATAAAGGTTATGATTACATGTTTCTTAAGATGTTACCCTAAAAGTTCAAAATAGTTCCATTTTCATGATTTCTAATGATATAATGAATGTGACTAGTTTTAAATGGATAAAATATTACTAATTTTTAAATTTTTGATTGTAAAATATAGTAGGAGAAGGGTTTTAATGCCATCTGGAGGCATTCTAGAGAACTGAAAAGGGTAGAATCATTTAAATATGTAGTTCTTCTGAGCAGTGTTTGAGACTAGATAAGAATTTATGCAACTAGAATGTCAACTATTTGGGAGTAAGTTATATTTTTTTATAAATAATTTTATAAAAGTGTTAATTACTGTAGAAAGAACAAATTGTCAAATTCTCATTAACAAATCATCTTAAAAACAGGCAAAGGAGCATACAAAATATTTTGGAAAGCTGCTAGCATCCTGCATTTAATTTTTTCAAATTTAAAATCACATTCAGTGGACTCCGATTTTGTTAATACAATTTGATGTGCCGCTAAAGTTCTCCGCCCCTTATACATCTCCGAAAAGTCCACTCTCTAAAAGAATTGGTTTCCATAACTCATTACCTTATCCAAATAAATATGTTGTCTGAGGAATTATTTTTAAACCCTCTGGAGATTGGCGAACAGTGAAAGTCTGAAGCGTCACCCCACATTCTTGTCTCTTTGAGCAAAGCAGACTTAGTCATCCATCTCATATCCTGCCTCTTGAACTAGAAATAGCAGAAATAAAGCCTGAGGCTGCAAGTATCCCTCTTAAAAGTGGAGAATTCTAAACTTGATCCTCCCAAAGAACCTTCTAACCGTGGTCTGTTATAATTAGGCAAGAGGAGCAGCTCGTTATGAATAAAGAGCAGGGACTCAGGGTGCCTTAGACTTGCGTAGCATTTTACAGTCTCTGTGTGGTATCCTATCTGAGCTTTATCTATGCAGACAGATAGGTAAGACAATATCCTTATTTCATATATAAGGAATCTAAGGGTCAGAAAAGTCATTCAACTTAAGTGAAAAAATTGGGACACACATCTTTGGATATTGAGCTTTTTTGGCCATTTACCATACTGAGGGGTCAGTGGATCTCAGGAGACAAAACAAAGTCATAAGTCAGAACCAAGGAGAAAAGTAATGTAGTAAAATTAGTAAATTAAGGAAATTAAGTAAATTTAGTAAAATTAACAAAACACTAACAAGTCTAATCAAGGAAGAGAGGAGGGAAACATAAATCACCAACATTAGCAAAGAAAGAGTGGGTATCACTATATAGCCTACAGAAGTTTAAACAATAGTAACTGGATATTATGAACTACTTTCTACTAACTAATTTGACAACTTAGATGAACTAGTCAATTTCCTTGAAAAATACAGTTACCATAAGTAACTTACCATAACTGCCACATGAAGAAATAGAATATCTGAATGACCCTATTGCTATTAAAGAAATTGAATTTGTAATCAAAAGTTTTCTACAAAGAAAATTCCTCCAGAGCCAGGTGGTTTCACTGGTAAATTCCATCAAAACTTAAATAAGAAATGTTTTTACCAATGGAACACCGACAAATGAACTGCTAGTCTTATACAAACTCCTTCAGAAAATAGAAGAGGAAGAAAAACTACCCAATTCATTGTATAAGGCCAATATAACCTCGATACCAAAATCTGACATAAACCTTATAAGAAAATTGTAATCCAATATCTCTTATTAACACTAAAAAACCCTTAACAAAACGTTAGCATATATGTTCCAGTGATATATGAAAAGGACATTATTCATTATAACTAAGTAGGGTTTATCACAGGAATGAATAGTTGGCTTAATGTTAGAAGAAAAATTAACGTAATCCACCGTATTAATAGAATGAAGGAGAAAAACCATATGATCCTCTAAATAAATGAAGGCAAAGCATTTGACATGATTCAACACCCATCCGTGATTTTTAAAACTCTCAGCAAACTAGTACAAGAAGGGAACTTAATTAATCTGACAAAGGGCATCTACCCCCAGACCTACTGCTAACGTCATATTTAATGGTGAAATACCAAACACTTTCCTCCTAAGATCAAGAACATAGCAGTAATGTCTGCATTTATCACTTCTATTCAGCGTTGTAGTTCTAGTCAGTACAATAAGGCAAGAAAAAGAAATAATAGGCATAAAGGTTGAAAAATCTTTTGGAAAAATCTTTATGAATGATTGTTTATAGAGAAAATCCTAAGAAATTTAATAAACAACTACTAGAACCAATAAGTGAATTTAGCAGGGTCAGTTTACAAAAATCAGTTGTGTTTCTAATAGCAGTAAACAACTGCAAAATGAAATTTAAAAAGCAGTCCCATTTACAATGATATAAAATACTTAATAAATTTAGCAAAAGACATATAAGACTTGTACACTTGATGAGAGAAATTTTAGACTTAAATGGAGAGACGTTCATAAATTGGAAGGCTCCTAATGTTAATATGTCAGTTCTTCTCATAATGATATACAGATACAACACAGTTTTGATCAGAAGGCCAACAGGGCACTTTTCTAGAAAATAACAAGTTGATTCTAAAATTTTTAGAGAAAAGCAAGGGTCCTAGGTAGCCAAAACAGTCTTGAAGAAGAGCAGGGTTGGAGGCCTTATAGTACCTGCTTTCAAAACTTACTGTAAAACTAAAGTAATTAAGGTAGTGTGGCATTGACATGGACAGACAAATCCATGGAACAAAACAGAGTCTAGAAATAGACCCACACATATACGGTCAACTGATTTTTGACAAAGACAAGTCTTCAGCAAATGGTGCTGGAGGAACTACTGGGGGAAAATCTGAATCTCACTTAAGACACAATTGAGATGGATCACAGACCTCCATATAAAGGCCAAAACTATAAAGCTTCTAAAGGAAAACATGGGACAATATCTTCACAACCTGCAATGATTTCTTACAGAAATCACAAAACCACAGAAAAGAAAAGAAAACCCCAATGAATTGGATTTCATCAAAATTCAAAACATCTGGTCATCAAAATGACAAGGCAGGACACAAACTGGGAGAATATACTTGCAATACATATATCTGACAAATAGTTTGTATCCAGAATGTATAAGGAACTCTGACAATTTAATAACAAAATGATAAAGACACAAATTTTTTAAGTGGTCAAAGCCTCGAACAGACAGAGAAGATATACAACTGTCCAGTAAGGAGCTGAAAACATGCATTTTACTAATAATATTCGTCTTCAGGGAAATGCAAATTAAAGCCACAATGAGATACCACTATACACCCACTAGAATGACTAAAATTGAAAAGACCAACACCACCAAATAGTCAGTAGATATGAAGCAATTGGAACCCTAGTGCATTGCTGATGGGAGCATAAAATGGCATAACCATTTTTAAAAACTGTTGCTTTTACACACATTTATTGCATTCCCCAGCAATTAGGCACACACTTATTACTAGATCCAGCAGTTCCATTTGTAATTATTAGCATGGGAAAAAAGAGAAACATATGTCCTTTAAAAGATTAGTACAAGAATTTGGGCTTCCCTGGTGGCGCAGTGGTTGAGAGTCTGCCTGCTGATGCAGGGGACACAGATTCATGCCCCGGGCCGGTAAGATCCCACATGCCGCGGAGTGGCTAGGCCCGTGAGCCATGGCCGCTGAGCCTGCATGTCCGGAGCCTGTGCTCCGCAACAGGAGAGGCCACAACAGTGAGAGGCCCGCGTACCGCAAAAAAAAAAAAAAAAAAAAAAAAAAAATTAGTACAAGAATTTTAATAGCGGCATTATTCTTGATAGTCGAAAACTGGAAACAACCCCAATATACATCAGCTGGTAAATAGATAAACAATCTTGGTATACTGGAATACTTTCCAATATATTGGAAACATAATGGAATACTTCTAATAAAAAACAAATTCCCCAACTTGATCTATAGATTCAATGCAATCTGAATCAAAATTCCAGCAAGGTATTTTGTGGATATCAACAAACTGATTTTAAAGTCTCGGTGGAAAAGCAAAAGACATAGAATAGCCAATACAGTATTGAAGGAGAAGAACAAAGTTGGAGGACTGACTCTACCCGACTTCAAGACTTACTATAAAGCTGCGGTGTTGGCGAAAGAATAGATAAGTAGATCAGTGGAACAGAATAGAGAGCCCAGAAATAGACCCACATAAATATAGTCAACTGGTCTTTGACAAAGGATCAAGGACAATACAGTGGACAAAGATGGTCTTTACAACAAATGGTGGTAGAACACTGCATATCCACATGCAAAAAAATGAATCTAGACACAGACCTTACACCCCTCACTAAAATTAACCCAAAATGGATCACAGACCTAAATGTAAAACACAAAACTATAAAACCCCTAAAAGATAACATAGAAGAAAACCTACATGACCTTGACTGTGGTGATGACTTTTTAGAGCAAGTGACTAAGGTAGTGCCTGCAGAGGAAGAGCAGACTGAGCTCCTGTTAGATTGTCATCTTTGCTAGGAAAGTTCTAGGAATAAGGAGCAAATGGAGATTTCCAAGATACAACAAAGACCACAATTTCACAGGGTCACCGTGCTTGCTTAATCCAGATTTGCCCACCACTGGCAAATCTACGCTTAAGTCAGAGGTCAAAAGCATAGGCTTGCAGAAAACTCCTAACAGAGGACCTGTCTGCATTTGAACGAAATACCTATTACTTTAAAGAATAAATGAGGATTCAAAAATGACCTTCATAAATTAAGGAAATTGGATTAAACACAAATAGTTAAACTTCTAGAAGAAAAAAAATTAACAAAATGAAGCAGAAGGAGATGGTCTACCAGGTGTGCACATTGTACAGTAAAAGACTTGGAAACTACTATAAGCGCAAACTGAATTAGAGCAACCCATGAAATCTTCTTTCTCCCAAGTTAATATAGGAGTTGGAAGTAATATATGGAAAGTGCCCATTACCTAGTAGGCACTCAGTAAATACTTATTACTGCTATTTAATAGGATTCATGATTTAGAAAAGATAGAAAATAGCCCTATCTCTGCAGTTGGTACAGATCAGAGCTTAATGAGAATTTTCATCTCTCCTTTAAAAAAGGTGACACGCTTAGAAAGGATTAAGTTTACAGAGGTCTTCTAGTGAAGCCAGAGCTGTGTAGAAGAAGGCAGTGGTCAGTCTTCTCCAGACATGTCAGCCGGAATGAGCTCTTCTCCCAGCCTTCAGACAATAGGACCAGAGGCCAGCAGTGCATGGCTTTACCTCTCCCCAAAGGAGAATGCATAGCCAGGAGGTGGCTGGAGAATTCACCTCCACCACTGACTTCTGATTTTAAACGTCTTGGAAGACTTGGATATCACTGACTTATGGAACAGAGTGGGTCTAGGTGATGCCCAAAGCTCCTTTCCAGATGTCTGATGTGCACCTGTGAGTCATTCATAAAGGTGAAAGGTGAAGCGTGTTTATATCAATGAAAAGTATTTACCTCCATCAGTTCAGGCTGCCATAACAAGCCACTATAGACTAGGTGGCTTATAAACAACAGAAATTTCTCTCTCACAGTTTTAGAGCCTAGGAAGTCTAGGATCAAGGTGCCGGCAGATTCAGTGTCTGGCCCACTTCCTGGTTCGCAGATGACCATCTTCTCGCTGTGTCCTCACATGGCAAAGAGCAGAGAGGGGAGAAGCAGGCTCTTTCGTGTCTCTTCTTATAAGGGCATTAATCCCGTTCGTGATGGTTCTACCCTCATGACTAATTACCTCCCAAAGGCCCAGCTCCTAATACCATCACAATGGGGGTTAGAATGTCAACATATAAGTTTGGGGGGAGGGGAACACAAACATTCAGTCCATAGTTATTTATTAAAAATATCTTATGCCCATTGTAGATTTATCTTAGAAAATGTTAAATATGGAGGAAAAATATACAGAGGAACAATTATGTGCTAAACATATAAAGAAATCTATCACTTATGCATGTGCTTTTAATAATAAGATTATACAAACTGATCATATAATAGGTTTTGGAATTTGAGAGATCAAAGTCGATTTGAGAACTGTTACCAAAAGATGGTTTTTATTTTTCAGAGAAGTTTAAAACCTTCCTGATATTTATTTTGGCCATAGCAATGCGTGTCTAAAATGATGAACTGTGACTGTTCTTTTAGCCCACGAGGTACCTTCCCCAGAGACTTCCTTTCCGTATCTGTTTAAGTAATTTTCCAGGCTCCTGTCTGCTAGGAAAATGAGAAATCTAGTATAGACACTTTGCCTAGAGAAAATTGGCCAGATCCCATTTCTCCAACTCTTAGACACTGAGAATAAAAAATAACATAGGAAGGGTCTTTAGGGCACCTTGGACCCCCTTGTTAAGTAGATGAATAAATTAAACCAAAGGCCTTTGAGAGGTATGGCTTGTCCAGTGGATAAGGAGGGAAGGCCTTGACCCAGCCTTCAAAGACCAACAAGTGCAGCTGGGGCTGGGCACCATTGCTGAAGGAAAAGAGAGGTGAGGAGGCTGTCAGTTTTACCTGAAAAGGAAATTAGATGTTGCTGTTGTGTTAGTTATACCGTCAGATTAAAACAGCAAACAAATCCAGGAATGTAGATTGGAAATTATGCCATCACAGAACAAGACTGCAAACCTTATCTTTCATGTTCGTACACCAGACTGGAAGGCCCATGGTCCCAGAGGTCATAGAAGAAAATTCTTCAGCAAAACTAGGAAGTCTGTTCCCCTCTCTTGTTTTGTTCCCCTAGACTGATGCTTTCTCTTTCCTCTACACCTGGACTCCATCCAAACATACCTCTCCTCAAGGTGTCATCTAGGTCAGCATTTCTCAAGCTTTTTGGGGGTAGTTTAAAGGGTTTTAATTTTAATTGTGATAAAATATGCATAGCATAAAATTTATAGTCTTAACCATCTTTTAGTGTGCAGTTCAGGGGCATTAAGTACATTCACATTGTTGTGGCTACCATCACCATGAAGTATTCCCAGAACTCTTCATCTTCTCAAACTGAAACTCTGTCCCCATTAATAGGCCAAATTAATAAATTTCCATAGCTAGTAACTCTCCATTTCCTCCTCTCTCCAGCCCCTGGCAACCACTACTCTGCTTTCTGTCTCTCTAATTTTGACTACTCTAGGGACCTCATATAAGTGGAATCAGACAGTATTTGTCCTTTCGTGTCTGGCTTATTTCACTTAGCATTATGTTTTCAAGGTTCCTCCGTGTCGTAGCAGGTGTCAGAATTTCCTTCCTCTTTAAAAAGCCATTTTCTTTCTTTTTAAGACTGAATAATATTCCATTGTGTGTATAGACGTTTTCTTTATCCATTCATCCATCAGTGGACATTTGAGTTGCTTCTACCTTTTGGCTGTTGTGAATTACGCTGCTATGAACATGAGTATACAAATATCCCTTCCAGTTCCAGCATTCATTCTTTGGAGATCATACCCATCTCAAATTTTCAAACATAACCTACCCAGTCAGCCATATGTCACATCCTATGAGAGTGTATGTTTCAAACAACAGTGTCACAAAACAGGACCCACCATGACACTGACATTTTCTTTTTTTTGTTAATATTTTTTAAATGCAGGTCAAACTACACAAATTCATTTTTGGTCAACCCATGTTCACGAAACACAGTAGAGGTTACTGACCAACTAACGAGATAGTTTGTGCCACGGGAGTCAGGAACAAAAAGGAAACCACCTGTAGGGGCCCTGCAGTGTTTCTAACCCCGGCTTGGTCCCCTGATGGAGATGATTTCTTCTGTCCTCCCAAGAGCCTGGAAAGGAAGTTCTTCTTTCCTATTTTACAGATGAGGAAATCAGGACTGAAAGAGTATAAGAAGCTTGTCCAAAGATTTGCCTCCAGTGAGTCTGTTGCCTCTCCCATCTGCCACGGGCCATCTCTCTGGCCCACACTGCCTGACAGGCTAGTTTATAGGGTGCCTGGCAGGACTCCCCTCAGAGAACCCAAGGCATTCTATTAGGGCCAAGGAAAGCTTTAGCTCAAGGGAGTGATAACTCAGAAAATTTCAGGACCCATTCACAGTCTCAAGAAGTAGGTATTTGGGGAGTATCCCATGCAGGAAGGGTTAGTTTTCACCAACCCCTAACTAGACCACAGAAGCAACTGCTTCCTTCACTTACTGATTCAGGTGGACAGTATCTGAAAGTGAGTTGGCACCTTTGCAAAGAGCTCTTTCAGTCTGAAGAGACATTGACGAATAAACTGGAGCTCCTCTGTATTCAGTGTGACTGTAGCAGATGGCAGTGTTTTTCTGAGTCACTCTGGCTAAGGGAGACTGTGGTAAATCAATAAATATTACCATATGTATTGATTGCAGTGCGTAATCAATAAATATTGCCTGACATTAACAGGCTGATTATGCTTCCTCCAAGTGTTTTCTTTCATAAAGCTGCTTCACACTCTTGTGTTGAAGCCTGGCCCAGCATTTAGAACATAATACTTATTCAGTAAAAGATTATTAGTGTGAGTAAATGAATGAATGCAGGGTAACACAGAGGATGTTTGGAATATATCTGCTGTGCATTTTGTGTATCTTCTTTCAGAAATACCGTTAGCTTGATTTGAACTTTCTTTTCTATGGATTTTAATTAGATATAAAATGCAGAGCTTGTATATTTACAAACTGAGTTCTCCCCTGTCCCTCCCACCCCCAGATCACAGATTCTCTTTGCACCCCTATGCCTCTAATGCTGGTCCCTTCTCAGGCAGTCGGGTACCAACATGATACTCCCCATGCATTCAATGTCTATCTTGTGCCAGGCACTCTGCCGGACACATTGTCTTATTTCAGTCTCACAACAACCCAGTGAGGTGACATTACTACATCTCATATTACAGAAGGGATCATCGAGGTCTCAGTGAGTGAGACCTCACAGTTGGCAGTGGCAGAGCTGAGACCCCAGCTGGGTCAGAGCCACTTGGAGGCGCTGCTTTAGGTCTGGTTCAGAGGGTGCACGAACTAGAAGAGATACTAAGGAAGAAAGTCTGTTTCTGAGCAGAGGGCTGGCATCACCCTTCAAGCCCTGAATGTCTGCTCTCCTTCCATAGTGTCGAGAGAATTGCAGCCCACAGAGCCTGTGGGAAAGCTTGCGGAAAGAGACAGGAGGAAGCCTGGTTACAGGCGGTAAGTCAGGGTGGTATTTCTGCCCGGTGATGGAGGTCTTGAAAGTAGTAGAGGCTGGAGTCTGGAATTCATCTGACAGTCCGAGTAGCTGGCAGAAGTCAAAGAACAGCTCCCCAGCCCCGGCCCACCTGCTCACCTCAAAGGGCCTTCTGCTGTTGGCAGAGTGTATTTTGGTAAAGCAGTGCTCACATGATCCCCCCCAAAACATGTAAAATATTTAAGCCTCTGCCCTAGGGTTCTGCCACAGAGAATTCCATCTCCACTCTGAGCTTCTTAAGTGACTGAAATATACAAAGGGACAGGGACTGTAGGAATAACGGGCAGATGACCAAGCGTTCACACACATGCACGCACTCACCCTTCTGTGTTAAGAAGGCCATTCCTGCTTTAAAAATGAGGGCTTCGTGGGATTTAAAGCATTTCTTTCGAATGGTACCAGTGTCAGTATATCGTGATGAAGAGGTAGCAAATACTAACTATAAGCCAGACTGTGTACTAAATGCTTTCTAAACATAGGAGAGCTGTATAATAGAACAGTAATGCAGGGACAGCTGGTGTAAACGGAGCACAGGATCACCCTGCAGATGAATCAATTCTTTGAATCCTCTTAGCAACTGGGAAACGTCGACAGCATTAGAACCTCCCTTTTTATAGATAAAGAAACCGAGGCTACAAGAGCTTACACAGGTGGTGTGGCCCAGCCAGGATATTCCCCTACAGGTGTCTGACTTGAAAGCCCCCTTTCTTCGATGCCACCTTAAAACTGCAGACACGTGCACTGCACTGTCGTGTGGATCTAAGCAGTGCTGGGCTCAAAACACAGACAAATAAAGTTCCGAGTGGCCAGATGGCAGGAAACCCAGCGACGGGAGACTATTTCATTTGAAAGGCTGTTTAACACTAAAGCTGGAGGATTGAGTTAGATGAATTGGCTTGTAGGGATGGGGGAGAGAGTATTATTAATTTGCTTTTGGAGTTTTGGCAAGTAAGGAAAATAATAAACAGGGCAAGACAAGAAAAACAAGCAGTAGTTGGGTAGAACTGGTAATCGTATAGCCTCACTTCTTGAAACAGGATGACGTTACTTTCACTCAACCCCAGAAGCAGATCACTCTGAAAACAGAGGATTTTTTAATGGTTCAATATGTAAAATATCATTGTTTTTAATTTTGAAAAAAATAGATATTATCCATTTGACCACAAGAAAAAAAATATTTTTTCTCATGAGCCAATTGTAAAAATGGAGACATTCTCTAATTTTGTGACTTTTGTTTTCCTATTGACAGTTTTGACTAGGTCGTATGACTCGCTCCTTAAATTTACTGAGCATTTATTATGTGCTAGGCACCATTCTAAGCATTTTACTCATATTATTCTCACAGCTCTCTGGGATGGTTATCCCCATTTACTGATAAGGGAAATGATGCACTGAGAGGGTAAGTAACTGGCCCAGAGTCACACAGCTAGTGTGTGACAGAGCTGGGATTTGAACTCATTTTGCCTCCTGAGCCCATGCTTTTAACTACGCTTCTATACAGCCTTCATTTCAGCTATTAGACTTCAAATTACTTCCAAATACTGAATATTAATGTGTCTCTGAACAAGAGAACAGCATTTCTGAATTGTGTGATACCCCTGGGTATACTCAAGATGTGGAAAAATACACTTGAATTAATAATTAGCATAGGGCTTCCCTGATGGCGCAGTGGTTGAGAGTCTACCTGCCTTTGCAGGGGACGCAGGTTCGTGCCCCGGTCCGGGAAGATCCCACATACTGCGGAGCAGCTGGGCCCGTGAGCCATGGCCGCTGAGCCTGCGCGTCCAGAGCCTGTGCTCCGCAATGGGAGAGGCCACAACTGTGAGAGGCCCACGTACCGCCAAAAAAAAAAAAAAGTTAGCATAATTAAGATTTTAATCTTATCTTTAAATGTCTGTAGCATATCATTATTTTTACCTTCCCCTTAAAACGTCCAAGAGGTGATCATTTCATTACATCTTGAAGTACCGCAAAAAAAAAAAAAAAAAAAAAAAAAACTTGAATATTTGTATGGTTTTTGTTGCTTGGACTAAAATTGCATGTTTCCTGAGGGACCGATTTTGCAAGTTCTGGATTCGGGTGGTGCTGGGTTAGCCCTGAAACCCTGGCTGGACTTCTTCAGTATCAAAATGTGATATCCTCTGTGGAGCTTTTAGTAAAACTTGATTGATCAAAAATAAATTGAAGTAATGCCACAGAAAATGTTACACCTAGACCAAAAGCATTCAGGACGGGAATGGAAATGTCTCTTCTTCCAGTTGTTGTAAATAGATGTCTTTGTTGTTTCATGTCCCTCTGTTTAACCTCCAAACTAGGACTGCCAGATTAAATACCAGACACCCAGTTCCATTTGAATTTCAGATGAACAAGGAATAGTTTTTGAGTGTAAGTATGTCTCATGCAGTATTTGGGACATACACCAAAAAAAACGTTTTTTACCAGAAATTTGAATTTCACTGGTGATCCTGTATTTTTAAAAAATTATTATTAATTAATTAATTTTTAAATTTTTGGCTGTGTTGTGTCTTCGTTGCTGCGCTCGGGCTTTCTCTAGTTGCAGCGAGCGGGGGCTACTCTTCGTCGCGGTGCACCGGCTTCTCATTGCGGTGGCTTCTCTTGCTGTGGAGCACGGGCTCTAGGCACGCGGGCTTCAGTAGCTGTGGCTTGTGGGCTATAGAGTGCAGGCTCAGTAGTTGTGGCACATGGGCTTAGTTGCTCCGCGGCATGTGGGATCTTCCCAGACCAAGGTTTGAACTTGTGTCCCCTTCACTGGCAGGCGGGTTCTTAACCACTGGGCCACCAGGGAGCCCCAGGATTCTGTATTTTTATTTGCTAACTCCAGCAACCCTGCCAAATCTCACATAGACTGTAGGTCCAAGTGGACTTTCATTTAAATGCATGATTTATCAAAGAATAGAAGAGAGACAGGGTGAAGAAGGGAGAGAAAAGAGAAGGGAGAGGAGATAAAGTCATAGGAGGAGAAAGAGAAAGTAAGAATGAATTCGGGCAATCCGCCAAGTAAAATAACTAACATTTTGCAAGAAAGAAATTCTAAAACAGGTCATAGGATGGAAAAAGTCTGTTTCACAGACTCTTTGGCCTGAACATTGGCCAAAAAAAAAAAAAAGGCATCCTATTAACATCTGAATACCAAAGCTCATCCAGGAATGGAAAGATTTGGAATTTGAAGGTTCTTAGCTTTCAGCCTGGTTAGAATACCCCAATTCTTTATTAATTGCAAGAAGGATTTTGTTTTTTCAGTGAGATGCTTCGGTAATTCGATATCAAAGAAAGCTAACTAATTTCCGTTTATGTTACTAAGATCCATTTGAAACTTCGCGGGTTGTGTTTTGTTTGCTTGCCTTGCGCTGACATGCAAAAAACTATCAGATGCCTGATAGGAGGAGAATTTACCTCTGTTTAAAAATCACACAGTTCTGCTGTGAAGCATGAAGATGGATTTTTTTTAAGTGAAAAAATATTAACTGACAGCTCAAGACAGGTTTTTTTCTTTAATCTCTAACCAGACAAATTACTATAAGCAAGAACCCTCTTGCCTTAATCCTGGACACGTCACAGATGTGACAGTGTACTGTAGGAGATGGCTTTTTAATTGTGGATGAGGGAAAATAACCTTTGGAATTTTTAGGATGTTATTACAAGCAAGTTTACTAGTTTTTGACTTACTAAGCCACAGCTGGAGCCAGCCTTCATCGGGGTAAGAATATTTTCATGCTGCTATTATATCGTTCGTATTTCAAGTGTAGGATTATTACATTGGGGGGAATATGGCCTTTGAGGCTTGTACTGTCTGTTGAGAATGCAAATGTGAATGTCCTATAAAAAGAGAGAGAAACTGCTTCCGTCTGTGCCGTAAACTTAAAGACTCCAACAGATGAGGTACTGGGGCTGCTGGAGCAGGAATTGGATCACACCACCATTTTGGATAAAAGAAAATGTTGTATTTCTCTGGGAGGCATTAAAAGAGCTGGGCTTGCAGCCTCCCTCAAAGCCAAACAATTATGTGTCAGGCTCTCATTTCTGTAGTTGTTGTTGTATTGTTGCTGCTGCTTAAAAAAAAAAAAGAAAAATCAACAGAAGAGGGCAAGGAATTTTCAGACCAAATTAATTATGAATCTGCTTGATCAGATTTTCTTTTGAATTAATGAAACATGAACCATCATTGCTTTTTCTACCACCTTGTCTCCATTCTGCATCTTACTGTTTCTTTCATAAGGTACAGTGTGTCGTTAGTTCAGAGAAAGAACAATGTTATTCTATATGCTTTCCCTTAAAGAGACTTTAAAAAATTCCAGTGTCTCTCCAAATAGCAGAGATGACCTCCCCACCAGCCTGGCTACCTGTGGAAATGCACTGAGAAGCCACAGGGAATCATATCAGTCCACCTGTGACAGCCAGGCTAGGAGCAGGTGCTGTTTTGATAGGAAAAATGTCCAAAGGAAATTGCCAGGTGATATCAACAACAGAGAACCAATCTGTATGGCGACTTCAGCATCCTTTCCAACCAGGTTGCTTTTTCACTCCCGTTTCTTGACTATGTTTCTTAACCAGGGTGCACATCAGATCATCTGGGGAGCTTTTAAAAATATTAATAGCTGTGCTCTGCAGAGTCAACATCTGCCCCCCGTGATTCTGATACACGTCTTTGGTTGAAAACATACTAGGAGGTCTCAAACCCAGATAACCATCAGAATCACTGAGGAGGCTTTAAAATTCAGGTTCCTGGGCTCCCTCCACCAGAAATTCTTATTCAGTGTGGCTGGGTTGAGGCCTAGGAATCTGTATTTTTTTAAGTTTCCCAATTAGTGTTGCTGATTAGTCAGATTTGGAAACCCCCTTTGCCCCAACTGAATTACATAAATTTCATTGAGAAAACCATTTGGAGTTAAAAAGAAAATTAATCATGTGTACAGAGCCTTTGGAGCAGCATCCTATACTTTCATTGTTTTCACCTTAAATTTTTCCCTAGCTTCGTGCCTCCCTGCTTCTCTCCCATCCCGGAGGAGGAAATGCCCGATCTTTTCCCCCTCTGGTTCCCTGACCTCATCTCCTCCCTCCATCCTTCTCCAGGCCTGGCTTGTTCTTTCCTTAGGTACTCTTTCTCCTACAGCATACTCATATTTCCCCAAACTAAACAAAATACCCACACCCACCAACCATTGTAGCTGCTGAGCTCTGGAACTCGTTCTCTCTCTCCCAGTCCTTGAGCCTCTCGTGGGCCCTGCTTTCTGGCCACCTGTCCACTGCATCTGGTTTCGGGCATCTGTACATGTGGGCCACCATGATCTATTTGTCATTGGGCCAAACCAGTGGCCCTTTCCCAGTCCTTAACTTCCTTGACGTCTTGGCAGCCTGTGACCTGTCAGTCATGCCCTCTTTGAACCATCTACTCTTTGTCTGCCATCTGACTGCACTCCCTTGGTTGTTTTGTTTTGTTTTTTTTTTTTACCAGGGTTCAATCTTTGGTCTGTTTCTTTTTCTCTGCATCCTCCTCATGGTGAGCTCATCCACTCCTGAAAGTTAGGAGCTTTCACTCTCATCTCTGTCCAGAAGCCTACTGAATCGAGATCGCTAACTATGATGTCTTCCTCGAGCTCCTAACCGGTCTTTACAGCCAGCCACTGAGACCTTAGATCCTACATGTTCAGAATCTCACATTCCTCTCCACCCTCCCCCCAGCTCTTTCTCTTATTCACCTACTTTTCTTCGTGCCACCTCACAGACTCAAAACCATGGACTTTCTCTCCTTCCTTAGCTCCAGAGCCCAATCACTTGCTGTATCCTATCACATTCTATGTTTGCAGCCTCTCCTACCTAATTCTATTCCTTTACGTCTCCATGGCCACACCTCTGTTCATGCCTTCCCTGCTTCATTCCCAGCCCTCTATAGAAGCCTGATCTCCCTGCTACCCATTTCTTCATTCCAACTATATGATTAATGTATCTAGAGTACAGTTCTGGTCATGCCAAAATGTGAGTTAGCCAGATATTAGCACACTGACCTAGGAACATAATACATTCCATGATACAGAGCTGTATGCTTTAATCCACTAACTAGATGATCCCGGGGCCAGAAAAGCAATAAAGGGCAAGAAACATGATTAGTTGCTTGTTGGTTTTAATTTCCAGAATTCAGAGGTAGTATAGAAACCAAATTCTGAAAGTGGAGTGGCTGTCCATGGTGGGATCCATACCTTCTGAGACAAGTACTTCATTTTATCCAATTACAGCCACAGATGTGATACTATATATTGATACTGACCATCTGCCTAGGGCTTTTAGACAGATGTTCAGACATCTGAGGTTTGAACTATAGTGGATGGTTATATTCTTATGTTTCTTTGAACTGCATTCATGGGCATAAAGGAGGGTATGTTATGTGGGGTACCTGCAAGCCCGTTGCCTGTACAAATAGGGTGTTACTAGTACAAGAATGGCTTGAGACCTCAAGGTCATACCTGAAGTTCAGGGACCACAGGGCTTTATATTTTGGACCCAACCTTCTAAAACTCTATTCTGATCCCAGGTGAACTGTTGTAGTTTTCATAATGGAGAGGATAAAGGGACTTAAATAGAGGTAACTTTTCTATACTTCAAAGTGGATATGATTAGACTGTGATAAGTTATTTATGTGTATGGCATTACCTAAGGCAACCCCTAAGGAATCTATACAAAGCAACATATTCAAAAACACTATAAATAAATTAAAACAGAGCTCTGAGAAAGGTACTAGTAAGCCATATGAAGACCAAAAAAAAGAGGAATAAGAAGCAAAATGAAAAAAATAGTATACAATGGATAACATGGCAGACCTATACCCTAATATTATCAATAATTACATTCAACATAAATGGTCTAAATACAGCAACTAAAACATAGAAATTGGTAGAGTGGATTTTTTTTTAATGACCCAACTATTTACTGTCTACAAGAAACTCACTTCAAACATAATGACATGGGTAGGTTAAAAGTAAAAATGTCAGAAAATACATCATGCAAAAAGTAATAAAAAAATCAAGAGTGGCTATATTAATATAAAAAGTAGATTTTACAGCAAATAAAATTACTAGGGACAAAGAGGGAAATTACATAAAGATAAAAGAATCAACCCAGCAAGAAGATATACCAATCAGAAATGTGTGTGGAGAAACAACAGCGCTTAAAAATAAATGAATCAAAAACTGATAGACCTGAAAAGATAAATAGACAAATCCACAATTATAGTTAGGGACTTCAAAACCCTACTTTCAGCAATTAATAGACTACTAGACAAGAAATCAGCAAGGATATAGATGAGCTGAAAATACTATCAAACAGGATCTAATTGATATTAATAGAACACTTAACCCAACAACAGTAGAATACACATTCTTTTCAATCTCCCATGAAACATCCACCAAGATAAGCCTTATTGTGGGACATAAAACAAACCCTAACAAATTTAAAAGAATTGAAATCATATACAGTATGTTCTCTCACCATAACAGAATCAAACTAAAAATCAGTAATGGAAAGATAACAGAAAAATTTCCAAACACTTGGAAATTAAACAGCACACTTCTAAATAATCCATAGGTCAAAAAGGAAATTTATAATATACATAGAAAGAAATAAAAATGACAACACAGCAAAAAAAAAAAAAGAGACAGCACAGCATATCAAAATTTGTGGGATACAGCTAACAGCACCAAGATGGAAATTTACTGCACTAAATGCTTACAGTAGACTTGAGAAAAGATCTGAAATCAGTTAGCTAAATCCTCCTTCAAGAAACTAGAAAAAGCAGAGCAAAATAAAGCCAAGGCAAGCAGAAGAAAGGAAGTAATACAGCTAAGAGCAAATCAATGAAATTGGAAACATGAAAACAATAGAGAAAATTAATAAACAAAAAGCTGATTCTTTGAAGAAATTAATAAAGTTCTAGCAAGGTTGAAGATAACAAGAGAGAAAACACAAATCAAGAGTGAATCAAGGGAGGGCTTCCCTGGTGGTGCAGTGGTTGAGAGTCCACCTGCCGATGCAGGGGACACGGGTTTGTGCCCCAGTCCAGGAAGATCCCACATGCTGCAGAGAGGCTGGGCCCGTGAGCCATGGCCGCTGAGCTTGCACGTCCAGAGCCTGTGCTCTGCAACAGGAGAGGCCACAACAGTGAGAGGCCCACGTACCGCAAAAAAAAAAAAAAGAGTGAATCAAGGGATAACACTATAAACCCTGCAGATGTCAAAAGGATAAGGTAATGCTATGAACAGCTCTGCACACATAAAGTTGATGACTTATGTGAAATGGACCAATTCCTTGAAAACAACAAATTACCAAAACTCAGCCAAGTTGAAATACTTAACCTGAATAGCCCTGTAATTATTAAAGAAATTTACTTTGTAGTTTAAAAGTTCCTTCCCCCCGCAAAAATAAAAAATCTCTAGGCACTGATGGTTTCACTGCAGAATTTTACCATATATTTAAAGAAGAATTAACATTAATTTTATACAATCTCTTCCAGAAAAAAAAGGAGGGAACACTTCCCAAATCATATGAGACCATTTTCCTGATGCCAAAACCAGACAAAGACAAAACAAAAACAAAAAGAAAATAACAGGCCAATATCCCCCATGAACTTAGACATTAAAAAAAAAAATCCAAGAAAATTTTAGCGAGTTGAATCTTACAATGTATAAAAAGACCATGACTGTGACCAAGTGGGATTTATTCCAGGTGTGCAAGGCTGGTTCAGTATTTGAAAATCAACCATTGTAATCTACTATAGCAACAGGCTAAAGAAGAAAAGGCATATGATCATATCAATTGATACAGAAAAAGCATTTGACAAAATTTAACACACATGCATTGTAAAAACTCTCAGTACACTTGGAATAGAGGGGAACTTCCTCAACCTTGTAAAGAACATCTGCAAAACACAGCTAACAACTAACATCATACTTACTAGTGAAAGAGTGGATGCTTTCCCTCTAAGACTGAAAGCAAGATAAGGATGTTCACTGTCACCACTCTGATTCAGTGTTGTACTGGAAGTTCTAGCCACTGCAATATGGCAAGAAAAAGAAATATAAGGCATACATATTGGAAAAGAAGAAATAAAACTGTCTCTAATTGAAGACAACATGCTTGTCTATATAGAAAATTCCAAAGAATCTACCAAATAGAACTAATAAACAAGTTCTGAAGTATTATAGGATACAAGATCAACACACAAAACTCAGTTGGATTTCTATATGCTGACAAGTAGAAACCAAATTTAAAAATTCAATACCATTTACAGTTGCTTCACAGAAAATGAAATACTGAGGTGTAAATCTAACAAAACATGTACAGGGGCTCTATGATGAAAATTATAAAATGCTGATGCCTAAATGCCTAAAATGTTCCCATGAGATATCTACGAATGTGTCTCTATCAGCACCATGGGGAAGGCTGTCCTAGCAGAAGAGTGCTAACTCTGATCTATCGTGAGCCTTGGAAATTGCTGGGTAAATATGTAAAAGATTAAGTGCTTAAATGGATAAAAATTATTGGCAGCTTGGATACTGATATAAAAGTTTTCCACTGTCTCCATATCAAAAGCCCAAGAATGCCAGATTCCCAAAGTGAGTCAGAGTGCTTGGATTGTTTTGCACGAATGCAGCTAGCCAGGATCAACACCCTTGGGGTAGAGCTTGAGGTAGAATTTCCAAATCCTACAAACATTATGGTGACAGCCACCCAGCATCCGAACGCTGGGCAGTCCAAGGCATGAGTCACAGGCAGATTCTTGGACAGTCAGCAATGAAGAGATGCCCGGCTTGGCCCCAGCACTCCATCGTTAGTGGTGTCAGAAGACACGTAGCCATGGGGTGGTGAAATGAGCTAAAAAAAAATAATAAGCTGCTAAAATAGTAGTCCAAAGGCAAGGAGGAGAGATGCCTGGCTAGAGATGGTTGTTGCTTAGATTAGATGAGTTTTCAAGCTGGAAAGAAGTTTAGAGATTGTCTGGTTCTTGGAACCTTGGGTGAGGTACAGGAACAGCATAGCGCTCAGCCATTGCCCAATCCTGCAGAGGATACACGCTTGGAATTCTCTTTTGAACAGGCTGGGAATATACAGAGAAGTTTTGAAGAAAAAAAACAACAACCCAGGTATAGAACATTATAGATGAGAGTTTGTGATACAGGCAGTAGATATATTAGCAGCATGCAAATTCAGTCAGGTATTTGTTTACTACTGTATTTATGTACATTAAAAAAATGTTTTTCAAAGCACTTTCCATTCTACTATATCATGTTGTCTTCAACAACAACGTATAAAGAAGGCAGAATTGGGTTCTTTATTCCCATTTAAGAAGCCACCGGAAAGTTTATGACTAAATAGTTAACATCAGAACCAGGAGAAGTCAGATCCTCGGATCTTCCGGTCCTCAGCTCTGAGCACCTGGTAGAGCTGTCAGACCCTGAAAACAGTTACTGGGACCTGGGTCCTTACTAGGACCTCTTTTTCTCTTCTTTCCATCCCAAGGGCCTTTCTTTCAGAAGAGAATGCCTTGCTTATTTAAAACAAAAATAGTCTTTACAGTAGAAGTATGTCCAGAAACCTAACTTGTCACCTTAGTCACTGCTTTCTTACTACATTTTCTCTGTAGACCTGAAACTTGCATATTTTATTTCTCTGGGGAAAAAAAAAAAAAAAAAAAAAACCTCTGTGCTCTTAACAGTTGGTCTTTGAGTTGGAAAGTCTTTTTCAAGGTAGAATATCCACAGTCCCAAACACACACACACATGCACGCACCACTCCCCACATCCAGGTCAGGAATGGGCAGGAGGCCGTCTCATGCCACAGGCAGGGCCGCCTAGCTAAGTAGGTGGCAGGACCCCACATGGCACTGAGACTTCTCAAATCTGCAGGAACCTGATCTGAACTCTTGTGAAATGCCCTCTCACCAGCTTTCCATTCCTTCTTCTAAATAGTTTCTGCTTAGGAAGAGCCAGGTGGGCTTTATTTCCTTGGTATGGGAAGAAAAGTTGAGTTGAGAGACCTGATGCTTTCAAATCTTCATGGCATGGTAGGGATCTCGGAAGAAATAGATGGTGGAAGAGGAGAACAAAGATAGCAGAGAGGCTGGCCAGCTCCTTCTCCACGGCTGTCAGTAATCCCACCAGAACATAGAAATCACATGCTGTGTCATAAGATGTGAAGACTTTTCGTTAGTCCAAGTTCTGGGCTTCCAGAGACTGTGTGTCCAGTGCAGAAGAAGGAAGAACAATATGGAACAGTAATAAGCATGACTTGATTCTCTTTCTCTTGTAGAAAACAAAGTGGAGGTAGATATAACTGTGCAGGTTGCTGACACTGGATTCTTAGACCTTTTCTATGAAATGCAACTAAACGTTTAAATAACAGCACAGGAGAAACTTGGCTTGAAATTGCATAGTCTTTGGCTGAGATGCAGTGATTTTAGCTTCCTGCATGTAAACCACCCGAGCCCTGATGCTGTAAGATGATGGGATGCCGGTGGGAGGGCATTGGAGGAAAATGAAGGGATATCGATGAAACTTTTTATAGCTCTTCCGAGCAGCCAAGATTTTAGGTGATCATATGTCAAATTGACTTCTCAGGCAATTCATCTGAGAATTTTATCTACACCCCTCACCAAAACAAAACAAACAAACAAACAAAAATCAGTTTTGTTTGAATGGGTTTGGATGGCTAGCTGCTTTGGGGGCCATCAGTCCGTGAGGAGTGGGTGCCTCCTTGGGAAAGCTGAGCAAGTATTAGGATGACTCATGTTTAGTAAGTGCCCTGTGGGCATGGTTTGGGGTGTCTCCACACACATGAGTAATCTTTTCACAGATTCTTGAGAGTTCTTTAGCCATATAAAAATGACTCTGTGATGGATCTTTATTTTTGCAGATACTTTATTTCGACTTCCATCAGCTCCCTTATTTTATGGCATTCAAGCCCTTATAAGTGCTCACAAAGTCCCAGGATTAATCATTACAAATGAAATCCCATCTCTTACTAATAAAAAAAAAAAGTGAAAATGTAGGGCTGTGTTGTTAGTTTGAGAAATCTGTTTATTACAGTTGTTGGAACTAAACATGTTCATTTATAATGAAAAAAAGTGGGGGCAGAGATAACCCTACCTACTCCATCCTGTGTAGCTACAGGCAAGCAAGTAAAATCAGAGTTTTTACAGGAAAACCCACATCCCAGATTTTCCCTTGCAGTCTCAGGACAGACTTCCAGCCTCTCTCAAAAGATCTAGCTGGAGAAGGACATGTTTATGCTCATAGATACAGGCACCTGGTCTAAATCCCCTCGTTGTTGGGAGGCTAATGAATTACCTGAGTCAGTTTGTCCAGAGCTGTAAGCGTTCAGCCTGCAAGGGTCCCACCTGGGAGACTCACCGAGCCAAGAGCTGAGGGTGGGACCTGAGCCCCCCAAGGCCCCACTGGGGAATCTAGGGCTGCACTGCCCAGTCCAGGAGCCACCAGGCACAGGCGGCTGTCGAGGTGTGGAGAGTCTGGACCGAGATGGCCGTTAGTGTAAGATACACACCGGATTTCAGACACTTCCTACCAAGGGGAAAAAAAGTAAAAGGTCTCATTAGTAACTTTTTATTGATTACATGACAATATTTAGGGTGTATTGGCTCAAGTAAAATATATTATTAACATCACACCATTTCTTTTTACTTTTTGAGCACAACTACTAGAAATCTTTTAAGGTGGCTCGCTTGATATTTGTACTAGACAGCGCTGTTGTAGATAGAGAATGGACCTGCGCGTGGGGTGGCCAAGGAGGGGACTTACAGAGAACAGTGCAGACAGTTTCAGACTGGATGGCTAGGCGTTCCTGTTCTTGCAGGCCCTTGGCTGCCCCACCCGCTTCTTCTCCCTGGCTTCGTTGCGTTAGCTTCAGCATCCATCCCGCACCAGCCTGCTGGGCCCCCTCCTCGCCCTCTGCCCGTCTCTGGGCTTGCCCCACAGTCCAGACACCCTGCCTTCCGTGGAGCTGAGCAGTTCCTCTGTCTGTCCCGTCCCCGGACTCCTCTCCAGGCAATCAGCAAAACATAAGAGTCTTTGGTCAGCAAGACCCATCCTCCTTAGAAGGCTTTCCTTAAAATACCAACCCACAGTCTCTCTCCCTCACTTCATAAATTGTGAAAGCTCTGAACGCCTGAAGTTTTTAAGAGCTCATTTGGTAGAACTCACTGAAAGTGATGTCTAGCTTTGATCCCACATCCCGTGGCTGTCTATTCATTAGACTGCCCAGACCCTGCCTGGCGTGGTGTATGGTGTGTGGTGTAGGCATCAGTTTGCCCTCCTAAAATACAAAAGTTCTGAATCCCAAAACACATCCAGACCTGAGGGTTTCAGGTAAGGACTGTGGACCTGAAGCAGTTTTTCCCTCCCTTAAAACCTGGCTTGGCTCTCCCTGTCTTCCATCAAGTCTACCTTAAAGATCGTCTTTCTGAATGATGGATCTAAGCAGGTCATTGTCCTGCTTTCAGTCCTTTTAAGGATGCCCACAGCCTCCAGGACCAGGTTCCAGCACCTTCACAGGTGTCCAGGCTCCTCATCAGCAGGTATTTATCACCTGCTACAGGCTTGGTCCTCAGACAGGGACTGAGGGGACTCAAAAGACACTTGAAATACAGTCTCTGACCTCAAAGCAGGGGAGGTGAAGCCCCAGGAACCACAGTGAAGAGAAGAGGGTTAACACAGGTGAATGAAACCGGCTCCAAGTGCAGGTAGAAGAAGAGAAGCAAGAGGGCAGAGCAGCCAGCACAGGCTCCCAGGTCCGGGGTGTGTGGAAGAGGCAGGCGGGGCTGGGCAGGTGCAGGATGGAGGTAGGGGAGCAGGAGAGGGAAGGCAAGGGGGTGCGGTTTCCCGGTCCCTCACCTGGATGTCTGTCCTCTCCAGACACTTAATGAGGCTTGGCCTGTTGCCTGCCTTTCCAGGAGGCCCAAGCGACACCCTCAGGATGCCGCCTTCTAGAATTAAATGAGTTCCCTGTGTTTTGTCATTTGAACTGATTCCTTAGAGCCACATCACCAGATGTTGAAGTTCATTACTTCCATCCTTGTGTCAGTTAAGAAAGCTCACTGGAGCGTACTGAGCCCAAGTTTAATCTGCCAGCTTGATTTCCTGCCCTCCCTCACCTCTGGTTTACATGTCAAGTTGCCAGAAGAATTAGTGGTGGCTCTTTCGTACCCTGCAATTCGGTTCCTATTTATTGAAGCCCTACTGTATACGGCTCTGAGCCTACACTGATACAAGCCCTCATCTTTATTCTGTGCTGTAAAATTTGCAGAATACTTTTGTCTACATTATCTTATTCAATTCCCCAATAGTCCTTTAAAGTTGAGAGGATAGGTACTGTTCATTCTCAGTTTACATTGAGAAGTGGAGACCCGAAAAGGCTGAATAATTTACTCAGGGCCATAGCGCTAGTTAGTGACAAAGTTAGAAGTCAAAAATTAACTCCAGACCCAGCACTTTTTCCCATACAGGTGTCAGCCACTTCCTGTTCATGCTGTACATATTGTGAGTACACGTGTTGGACGTTTGAAGGTCATTGAGGAGCTATGGAGGCCTGCCCACTGCTAGCCCAGAAATGTGACTTTTCTTATTATTTGCCAAAGCAGTGTTGGCAACATTCAGCCTCTTTCCCTAATACATCTTGACAGTTAGGCTAAAAATCTAAATGATACCCCAGACTTGTGAAGGAAAGGTTGATCCAACCATGCAAAATGGCAGAATGGAGCCAGAGAGGCAGCAAATAAATTATGAGAACTGGTAGCAGAAACGACCCAGAGTGCTGGCTCAGTGAAAAGAGCTGCTGTCTTGTAGGGATATGAAAGGGGGATGCAAGGCTTTGGTAGATAAATCCCCGAGATATGAAATTGCAGTATATCTCAAAACCAAGTGACAAACTTATTTTTATTAGTTTTTATTGGAGTATAGTTGCTTTACAGTGTTGTGTTAGCTTCTGCTGTACAGCAAAGTGAATCAGCTATACGTATACATATACCCCCTCTTTTTTAGATCTCCTTCCCATTTAGGTCACCACAGAGCATTGAATAGAGTTCCCTGTGCTACACAGTAGGTTCTCCTTATCTATTTTATACATAGTATCAATAGTGTATATATGTCAGTCCCAACCTCCCAATTCGTCCCCCTCCCCCTCCTCGGTAACCGTAAGTTTGTTTTCTACATCTGTGACTCTATTTCTGCTTTGCCAATAAGCAATATTATACAATAGTTGTTTTTCTCTTTCTGACTTACTTCACTCGACAGTCTCTAAGTCCATCCACATCTCTGCAAATGGCACTATTTCGTTCCTTTTTATGGCGTGATGATGTTTTATTCCTGGGAGTACAGCAGCCTTAGTTCAACATAGCATTTTTCAAATACACCGTCCTGAGCGAGTATTTTATTTTCTCCTCTACAGAGGAGGAAATGGACAGTCAGTACCACCACCAGATCACCCAGCTGGTAAAGAACACTAGCAAGTAGAGCTGGAAACTCACCCACTCAAACTCAGAGCCCCTGACTTCCTCTGGGCTGCCAGTGTGACTGACTGCCCAGGGCCCACAGTGACACCACAAGCACCCCTCTCTTTACACCTGCTGCCTGACCAATGTGGAAAGAGCAGCCAAATGGGTCAT
The DNA here is from genome assembly GCF_025265405.1 of Mesoplodon densirostris. Lineage (NCBI taxonomy): Eukaryota > Metazoa > Chordata > Mammalia > Artiodactyla > Ziphiidae > Mesoplodon > Mesoplodon densirostris. The sequence goes on from NC_082674.1 coordinate 71,753,237, forward strand.
CCTTCAGAACTTGACCTTGAGGCCACAAAATCCTTTGAAAGCCTGAAGTACCCATTTCTAATTTCTTGGCTGGAGAGTTCTGAAAGGCATGTATTTACACAGTGAAAAGGCTAGAGATTTTATGTAAGATACCTTAACACTGGAAATAACGTTGGGAAAAGAAGGAAGTGTTTTGAGTGCTTTACTTATTACCAACCTGAATATAAATAAGGCACCAAAAATCGCTGGCTTTCATGTTCATTCTTTTTTAAAAAAAAAATAGCGGCTTTATTTTTGAGTAATAAGGGAAAAGTAGAAGGAAGTACTTGGTGTCACAGGATAAAAAAAAAAGTCATTTCCCTGTTATCAAGGAACGAGCAATAAACCTAGGACTTGTAAAACTGCAGGATCCAGGAGGCAATGCCATTTCTGTACTATCCACTCACTCTTTAATTTTTCTTTGGTTGACGTCACACTGGCTTCTAAAAAAAACAAAAGCATAAGTGTTTTCCTTTAATAGAAAAAATTTAGAATTACCGTAATTCCCAGGTAAGAAATCCTAAACTCTTTCCATATGAAAATTAGATTTGGGCACAGCCGGTTTTTGCAACATCTGAGAGTAGAAGGAAGTTTTATTTCCAAGAATCTGACTGAAATGTACACAGAGAAAAATAAAATTTTCTTGCAGAGTCGCATTTAAACATACCCATTTGGGGTAATAATCTTAACATTCCGATCAATTAACACTGACTCGAGTTGAAGTTAGAATGGAATTCTCATTTCGACATCACTTTATCCCCCTTCTCTTGTTCCATCACCCGGCTCTTTCCTCTGTAACCACACAGCAGTCTGTTCCTTTCCATTTGGTTCAGTTGGGAACCTGTTCATTTGTTAAGTTCCTCCTCTGCTGGGGGCCCCCACCCTCAGCACTGGACGTGACAAAATAAATCTGGGAAGATGGCACGGCCCCTGCTCAAATGGCATTGACCCTGCTGGAGTGGGGTGGAATGGAGAAGGGTGTATCCGGAGGGGCTCAGAGCCCCACGTGACAGCAGCAGCTCCAGCCTCAGGAAGCTTTGACCTTGAGTCTCCTCACGCTGCATTTAACCTGGTACCCAACCACCTGACTGGTCCAAAGGACGCCAGAGGAGTTTCATGCATCATCTCGGTCCTTCAGAGTCTAGAGGAGGAAGGAGACCCCTAGCGCTCAGCCAAGACATCGGGTCCATGATGGGGCTCAGAGAAGAGCGGAGATCAGAGAAGGTGGATTGTCTGGTGGGCTTCCTAGAGGAGCGGTTCTGGGGATGGACATACTCAAAGGTGTGTATGATTCAAATTGCAGAGGAAGGAGGCCAGGCTGCAGGTGAGGACGCAGCGCCCAGCACTGCAGGATCTGGCTTGCTGCTTCTCCTCTCCTCTCATCGAAAACTCCTCCGGGGCCTTCATCAGCTCATCCTCCTGCTGCTACCTGCAACTCCCAGGCACAGCCCTCACCTCCAACCACCATAAACTGGTAACCTTTTCCCAACCCTTGCTGCTGTTAATAAGACAGTTGAGCAAGAATAGAAAACAGTGCTGCTGAAGAAGGAACCAAGAGGGCCTGAGGAACCTGAGGGCCTGGTCCTCTAGGCCACAGACAAGGTCAGGGCAAAGTAGGGGTGAGTCCTGTTAACACCCGCCTTTGTCCCTGCCTCCTGGGCACCACAACCTGGACATTCAGCTGGAAACACACCCAGTTTGCTTGACACCACACAGCAGCCAGCGTCTGCATCCTTCCCCGATCACCCCTCCTGGCCCCCCCAGCTCCTGCCTCTCCACCAAGAAAATGGAAAGGAAGTGCACCACACCTGCGGAGAAACCCTTCAAAACACAAATGAATTTTCCTTTTTTAAAAAAAAATAAAAAGGATATTGTAGTAAGATACCTCAACCAAAATATATTTGTCAAATGCCAAACTCTTACTTGGAAAAGATCTGGATAAAAAGTAGCATACGCTATCTTGTCATCTCCTACAGGAGTTCCGACAGCAGCATGTGGGCGTCCAGTCTTGCAACTTTTATTGCATAAGCAACTACACAGCCGGAGGAGGCCCGGGGTTCTCAGCAGTTTCTGTGTGAGCTCTTCCCACTGTTGGTCTGACTCTAGAGCAGACAGATGTGCACTTTTTGAAGTAAAAGGCAGTGAGCTTTAAAATGTATAATTGTTATCAAGCGTTTTCTTTTTTAAATAAGCTTTTATGTAACTTAATTGGAGCTCATTGTTTTTCAGCTCACTAAAGGTATATAGGTATATTGTAAGTGTATTCCACCCCATTTGGGGTCAAGGATCAAGTTTTTCTGTGCCCAGTTACAGGTCTTGTCTCTTATTTTGAAGGGGTGGGTGCTGATGTTTTTTCAGTTATACAAATACCTGTGCCCCCAGGCACTGGTGACACAGAAAGGGGTGAGGCCAGACATTTCCCTCAAGGAGCCCATGATTCAGGTAGGTGAGACAGACTTGAAGACCAATACCTACAATATAGGGCGGCAAATGCACTGATAGACATGTGTACAGAAGAGGGTGATTAGTTAGGGTCACTGAGTATCAAGATGTGCCCTCTGGGGTGGCCTTTGAAAGGTAATAGATGAGAACAGGGAGCAGAAAGAAGGGCACTTAAGGCAGGAGGAGAAGCCCTGGCTGACATTCAGAGAAGCAGAACCATAAATAGTTTGCACTGTTCCAGAACTGAGTTCAAGGGCTCGGACAGGGGAGCAACTGCAGTGAGCTGAGGCCAGGCCGTGAGGAGGCTTGTGTGCCTTAAGAAGCAGCAGGCACCATGAACTTGGATTTTAGATGGGCTGAAGCAAGGTGGGAAATAGAATCTGGAGGCAGGACTGGAGAGAGGAGGGAGTGAATAAGCTATTACAGTGAGAACTGGAGTATGGGAAGGGGTGAGAGTGTGGGAAGGGATAAAGAAAGATGGGTTCCAGAGAAAGCTGAAGAAACTGGACAGACACCTCTAGGAGTTTTGTTGTCTGTAAGGAGGAGAGAAGGGAAGTCAAAAACCACGTGCAGGTGACCAGGTGGATACAGAATTCAGCAGTGAGTGTTGGATTTCAGGTGGGGAGGTAGTGGGACCTGGTTTGGGGCGGCACATCAAGGTGGAGGCATGTCCAAGTGGAGATGAACTTATTTGCTCAACAAACATTTACTGTGTGGTCATTCTGTGCCAGGCATGTGACTAGATTCTCAAGATGCCCATTGACATAACATGTGGGCTCTAGCCTCTGGGAAACCACAGTACAGAGATGCACTTGGCCCTGTAGAGCTGGCGGTAGGAGGAAAAGTCATGGTGGTCTCCTTGGGAGCAGATGAAGAGATGAGACGGTGCAAAAGACCAGAGAACTGAGGGCAGGATCCTAGGATAGCATCAGCTTCTGAGCAGTGGCCAGAAGAGGTGGCTTCATCCAAGGTAGTTTGAAGTCAAAGATAAAGAGACCCTTGGGAGGCCAGACAGCCGTGCAAGGAACATTGCAAGGAAGGGAGTGTCACATAAATGGCACATAAATCAGTGACCAAGAAAGACAAAGAAACAAAGATGTCCGTTTGATTCGGCAGTTCAATGTCCCTGATACCCTTAGTCGGTATGTGTGCATATGCAGTTATCTGCCATTTGGAAGAAGGTTCTACTCTTGCTGGTCAAGAATGTGAATGCTTTGTTAGGACTTGCCGTGTCTGGCCAGAATTTAACCACTTTGCACAGGTAATGACAAGCCTTTGATTTGTGCCTGTTGCTACCACTGGCAACACATTGCAACTCCACCCCTTAGTTGTATCTGTAGACTTCAGTCTAGTACTTTTTTTTTTTTTTTTTGCGGTATGCGGGCCTCTCACTGTTGTGGCCTCCCCCGTTGCGGAGCACAGGCTCCGGACGCGCAGGCTCCGGACGCGCAGGCTCAGCGGCCATGGCTCACGGGCCCAGCCGCTCCGCGGCATGTGGGATCCTCCCAGACCGGGGCACGAACCCGTATCCCCTGCATCGGCAGGCGGACTCTCAACCACTTGCGCCACCAGGGAGGCCCCTTTTTTAATCTTTACATACTTTTCCCCTTCCTTTATGGGCTTTGGTTCTGTTACTTTTTTTTTTTTTTTTTTTTTGCGGTACGCGGGCCTCTCACCGTTGTGGCCTTTCCCGTTGCGGAGCACAGGCTCCGGACGCGCAGGCTCAGCGGCCATGGCTCAGGGGCCCAGCCGCTCCGCGGCATGTGGGATCTTCCCGGACCGGGGCACAAACCCGCGTCCCCCGCATCGGCAGGCGGACTCTCAACCACTGCGCCACCAGGGAAGCCCTGTTACTTTTTTTTTTTTGATTGAAGTATAGTTGATGTACAATATTATCTAAGTTACAGGTGTACAATATAGTGATTCACAATTTTGAAAGGTTATATTCCATTTACAGTTATTATAAAATATTTGCTATATTCCCCATGTTATACAAGGTATTCGTGTAGCTTATTTTATACCTAAGAGTTTGTAGGTGACTAAGAAACAGCTGACTGCTATTGGATTCTAATGTAGAAAGTAAATATACAAGTCCCTACTGATGTAAATAAATGAGTAAATAAATAAATGGGGGCAACTATGTCCCCCCATACATAGTCCCCCCTAATGCCCCGTACAGAATTTTCCAAATAATTCATGTACGTACTGCCCCCTCAAGGAGGTGGAACATAACTCCCCATCCTTAAGTGTGGGCTGTCTTAATGGCTTCCACGTGCAGCCTGGAAGGGGTAAGAAGAGTAAGGTCTCAGCACAGGAGCCAGACCAGGACAGCCTCAGCCCGGTGATAAGTCGTGTGTAACAAGCACCAGCGATGATGGGATGAGAAGGCCCTTCAGCTCTGGGGCCCTTCACTTCCTCCCCCAAACCATAACCTCAGTCTCATTATGAGAAAAACATCAAACAGCCCCATGAAGGACCCTTCCACAAAATACATTGCCAACACTCCACAAAATGGTCAAGGTCATCAAAAACAAGGCACGTCTGAGAAACTCACAGCAGCAAATAAGAACCTAGGGAGGCATGACAACCGAGTGATCCCATCCTGGACAGAAGAAGGTCAGGTGAAAACTGAAGAAATTGGGACGAAGTGTGGGCTTTGGTTAATAATAACATCTCCATACCGGTTTATTAGTTGTGATAAATGGATCACACTGATGGAAGATCTTAACAGCAGGGGAAACTGGGTCCTGAGCTTCCAAGAACTCCCTGTATTATCTTGGTACCATTTCTGTAAATCTAAAACTAGTATAAAAGTTTGTTTAAAAATAACAATGGCTGGGCTTCCCTGGTGGCACAGTGGTTGAGAGTCCGCCTGCTGATGCAGGGGACACGGGTTCGTGCCCCGGTCCGGGAAGATCCCACATGCCGTGGAGTGGCTGGGCCCGTGAGCCATGGCCGCTGAGCCTGCACATCCGGAGCCTGTGCTCCACAACGGGAGAGGCCACAACAGTGAGAGGCCCGCGTACCGCAAAAAAAAAAAAAAAAACAACAACAATGGCTGACTATTACTGGCCTGAGTTTTCCCACTGAGCCCCGTGCTTTCATGCACTGTTGGCTGGACCTCACCCAGGAGGAGACTGCCACCTCTCCCTTCTGCAGGCCGGTGAGAACCGGCCTCGTGGCTTGAAGTTCGTCCCTGCTGAATTCACAGAACGCTCCCTCTGTTCTTCTTGACTTGAAGTTACGTGTCTCTCCCATCACCCACCTAGTTAATCCGAGGATCCAGTACGCCTCCTACCTCACCCAGCCCCTTGCTGTACGGGAGCAAGGTGTTCCCTGACCTGAGACTAGCCGATTCAAATCAACAAATACTCACAAAGTACCTCCTGTGGACCATTTAGCTGCTTGCTATTAAAAATGGCTATGTGAGTCTCAGTGATGAAAATGCAGCAGAAGCCAGGGGTGAATTTCTGGTAGGAAGATATCTTTGGGCCATATAGAAAGTGACATTCCTTCTGTTTGTTCTGAGTTTCATGTCACATCCTTACTGCATCAGGGGAATCTAGGAGCACTCTTTCAGAGATCCCAGGACATTTTGTTGTCTGGATAAGAAAATCCTGTAAGCCCGAGCTCCTTTATCAGACTGGAGCTTTTTTGGTGTTATTTGGGGAGGTTTTTGTTGTTTTCTATTTTTCTGTTTCTTCTCTTTTTAACTGTGAGAAGTCATCACAGATCACAAGCGCCTGGGAAACTGTTAGAAGGGGTGCATTCTGGCCAACCTGCACCATGCAGTGTGTCTAGGTCACAGCAGCTTCCAAGGGTGTGGGCTACAGAGGAAGGTTATTTTAGCAGGTAGGCAGGAAAGGAGACCCATTCTAGACCATGGTTAGGGGCCAGGCAGGGGCAGGGGGTGCTCCAGTGCCCATGTAAGAAAGGAATCTGGATGAAAACATAGCCCTGGAGTGGGGGGAGCACGCCTGAAAAGGTAGGGGTTTTCAAAGATAAGTGTCACCTACTTCACAGTGTTGTCTAGTGTTGATCCAGAGATCAATTGATTTTCTGCCATTTTAATGAAAACCTATGTACTAGGAGTCTTGACTCATCTAAAATTGGAAAATCAAGAAGTCTGCATTGGTCATGGATCCCGTCTCTTTTCAGCCCTCCTCTCCTGTCTTCCATCAATGAATAGACCCAATTAGGCAGGATTTAGCCATGAGTTCTAGTATAGTAACTAAATTTATCATGATTAGTACTGATTATTTTCTTAAGCAGCAAGTAGAAAAGCACTCTTTTGAAGTCAAATTCTGTCTCAAAACTATGCGCTCGCACTTAAAATTTTTCATTGAATTATTTTTCTTTGCACTTGAGATTCCCTTCTGCCAACTGAAAATCAAGCGCAGGCAGACCTCGGAGATACTCTAGGTTGGGTTCCAGACCACAGCATTAAAGCAAATATCGTAGTAAATCGAGTCACACAATTTGTTTGGTTTTACAGTACATATAAAAATTATACTTGCACTATGCTGTAGTCTATAAAGTGTGCAATAGCATTATGTCTAAAAAACAATGTACATACCTTAATTTAAAAATACTTTATTGCTAAAAATGCTAACCATCATCTGAGCCTTCAGTGAATCAGAGCAGTAAAACATCAAAGATTACTAATCACAGGTCACCATAACAAATATAATAATAATGAAAAAGGTTGAAACATGACAAGAATTACCAAAATGTGACACAGAAACATGAAGTGAGAAAATGCTGTTGGAAAAATGGCACCGATAGACTTGCTTAACGCAGGGTTGCCACAAACATGCAATTTGTAAAAAACACGATTATCTGCAAAGCACAGTAAAGTGAAGTGCAGTAGAACGAGGTCTGCTGTAGATGATACATAAAAAGTTGGATAGGCAGCAAACAACTTGATTCTGCAAGTTTACTCTTCTTTACCTCAAATATACCTGATCTAAAACCATGAGGAAATGCTAAAGCTTTCTTGCAGAGTGGCCTGACCAATGCTGTTGTTAGTTTGTGGTATAAAGCAAAGTGATTCGGTTACACATATATGTATTCTCTTTCATATTCTTTCCCATTATGGTTTATGACAGGAAATTGAATATAGTTCCCTGTGCTCTACAGTAGGTCCTTGTTGTTTATCTATCCCATATATAATAGTTTGTATCTGCTAATCCCAACCTCCTAATTTATCCCTCCCTTGCCTCCGTCCCCTTGGCAACCACAAGTCTATTCTCTATGTCTGTGAGTCTGTTTCTGTTTTGTAAATAAGTTCATGTGTGTCATATTTTAGATTCTACATATAAGTGATATCATATGGTATTTGTCTTTCTCTTTCTGACTTCACTTAGTATGATCATTTCTAGGTCCATCTGTGTTGCTGTAAGGGGCATTATTTCATTCTCTCTTTTTTTTTTCTTTTGCCTATGCCACCTGAAAATTAGAACATTTCATATATTGACCTAATTTTCAAACCTATTCACTGTAAAAAAGAAAAAGTGGTGAACTAGTCTTGGTGGTGTGTGTGTGTGTGTGTGTGTGTGTGTGTGTGTGTGTGTGTATACATATATATATGAGATCTTTAAAAAATTTTTATTGGAGTATGGTTGCTTTACAATGTTTTGTTTCTGCTCTACAGCAAAGTGAATCAGCTATACATACACATGTATCCCCTCTGAGATTTCTTTTTTTTTTTTTTTTTTTTTTTTTTTTTTTTTTTTTTTTTTTTTTTTGTAGGTCTGTGTCTTTATTCCTGTCTTACCCCTATGTTCTTGATGACATTTTTTTCTTAAATTCCATATATATGTGTCAGCATACAGTATTTGTCTTTCTCTTTCTGACTTACTTCACTCTGTATGACAGACTCTAGGTCCATCCACCTCATTACAAATAGCTCAATTTCATTTCTTTTTATGGCTGAGTAATATTCCATTGTATATATGTGCCACATCTTCTTTATCCATTCATCCGATGATGGACACTTAGGTTGTTTCCATCTCCGGGCTATTGTAAATAGGGCTGCTATGAACATTTTGGTACATGTCTCTTTTTGAATTATGGTTTTCTCAGGGTATATGCCCAGTAGTGGGATTGCTGGGTCATATGGTAGTTCTATTTGTAGTTTTTTAAGGAACCTCCATACTGTTCTCCATAGTGGCTGTACCAATTCACATTCCCACCAGCAGTGCAAGAGTGTTCCCTTTTTTCCACACCCTCTCCAGCATTTATTGTTTGTAGATTTTTTGATGATGGCCATTCTGACTGGTGTGAGATGATATCTCATTGTAGTTTTGATTTGCATTTCTCTAATGAGTAAAGATGTTGAGCATCCTTTCATGTGTTTGTTGGCTGTCTGTATATCTTCTGTGGAGAAATGTCTATTTAGGTCTTCTGCCCATTTTTGGATTGGGTTGTTTGTTTTTTTGCTATTGAGCTGCATGAGCTGCTTATAAATTTTGGAGATTAATCCTTTGTCAGTTGCTTCATTTGCAAATATTTTCTCCCATTCTGAGGGTTGTCTTTTGGTCTTGTTTATGGTTTCCTTTGCTGTGCAAAAGCTTTGAAGTTTCATTAGGTCCCATGTGTTTATTTTTGTCTTTATTTCCATTTCTCTAGGAGATGGGTCAAAAAGGATCTTGCTGTGATTTATGTCATAGAGTGTTCTGCCTATGTTTTCCTCTAGGAGTTTGATAGTGTCTGGCCTTACATTTAGGTCTTTAATCCATTTTGAGCTTATTTTTGTGTATGGTGTTAGGGAGTGATCTAATCTCATACTTTTACATGTCCCTGTCCAGTTTTCCCAGCACCACTTATTGAAGAGACTGTCCTTTCTCCACTGTACATTCCTGCCTCCTTTATCAAAGATAAGGTGACCATATGTCCGTGGGTTTATCTCTGGGCTTTCTATCCTGTTCCATTGATCTATCTTTCTGTTTTTGTGCCAGTACCATACTGTCTTGATTACTGTAGCTTTGTAGTATAGTCTGAAGTCAGGGAGCCTGATTCCTCCAGCTCCATTTTTCGTTCTCAAGATTGCTTTGGCTATTCGGGGTCTTTTGTGTACAAATTGTGCGTCGTGTCTCCATTGTCATTTGTTTCTAGGTATTTTTTAATTTCCTCTTTGATTTCTTCAGTGATCACTTCGTTATTAAGTAGTGTATTGTTTAGCCTCCATGTGTTTGTATGTTTTACAGCTTTTTTCCTGTAATTGATATCTAGTCTCATAGCATTGTGGTCGGAAAAGATACTTGATACAATTTCAATTTTCTTAAATTTACCAAGGCTTGATTTGTGACCCAAGATATGATCTATCCTGGAGAATGTTCCATGAGCACTTGAGAAAAATGTGTATTCTGTTGTTTTTGGATGGAATGTCCTATAAATATCAATTAAGTCCATCTTGTTTAATGTATCATTTAAAGCTTGTGTTTCCTTATTTATTTTCATTTTGGATGACCTGTCCATTGGTGAAAGTGGGGTGTTAAAGTCCCCTACTATGATTGTGTTACTGTCGATTTCTCCTTTTATGGCTGTTAATATTTCCCTTATGTATTGAGGTGCTCCTATGTTTGGTGCATAAATATTTACAATTGTTATATCTTCTTCTTGGATTGATCCCTTGATCATTATGTAGTGTCCTTCTTTGTCTCTTCTAGTAGTCTTTATTTTAAAGTCTATTTTGTCTGATATGAGAATTGCTACTCCAGCTTTCTTTTGGTTTCCATTTGCATGGAATATCTTTTTCCATCCCCTTACTTTCAGTCTGTATGTATCTCTAGGTCTGAAGTGGGTCTCTTGTAGACAGCATATATATGGGTCTTGTTTTTGTATCCATTCAGCCAGTCTGTGTCTTTTGGTGGGAGCATTTAGTCCATTTACATTTAAGGTAATTATTGATATGTATGTTCCTATTCCCATTTTCTTAATTGTTTTGGGTTCGTTATTGTAGTTCTTTTCCTTCTGTTGTGTTTCTTGCCTAGAGAAGTTCCTTTAGCATTTGTTGTAAAGCTGGTTTGGTGGTGCTGAACTCTCTCAGCTTTTGCTTGTCTGTAAAGGTTTTAATTTCTCCATCAAATCTGAATGAGATCCTTGCTGGGTAGAGTAATCTTGGTTGCAGGTTTTTCTCCTTCATCACTTTAAGTATGTCCTGCCACTCCCTTCTGGCTTGTAGAGTTTCTGCTGAGAGATCAGCTGTTATCCTGATGGGGATTCCCTTGTGTGTTATTTGTTGTTTTTGCCTTGCTGCTTTTAATATGATTTCTTTGTGTTTAATTTTTGACAGTTTGATTAATATGTGTCTTGGTGTATTTCTCCTTGGATTTATTCTGTATGGGACTCTCTGTGCCTCCTGGACTTGATTAACTATTTCCTTTCCCATATTAGGGAAGTTTTCAACTATAATCTCTTCAAATATTTTCTCAGTCCCTTTCTTTTTCTCTTCTTCTTCTGGAACCCCTATAATTCGAATGTTGGTGCGTTTAATGTTGTCCCAGAGGTCTCTGAGACTGTCCTCTGTTCTTTTCATTCTTTTTTCTTTATTTTGCTGTGCAGCAGTTATTTCCACTATTTTATCTTCCACCTCACTTATCCGTTCTTCTGCCTCAGTTATTCTGCTATTGATCCCATCTAGAGTATTTTTTATTTCATTTATTGTGTTTTTAATCGATGCTTGATTCGTCTTTAGTTCTTCTAGGTCCTTGTTAACTGTTTCTTGCATTTTGTCTATTCTATTTCCAAGATTTTGGATCATCTTTACCATCATTATTCTGAATTCTTTTTCAGATAGACTGCCTATTACCTCTTCATTTGTTAGGTCTGGTGGGTTTTTATCTTGCTCCTTCTCCTGCTGTGTGTTTTTCTGTCTTCTCATTTTGCTTATGTTACTGTGTTTGGGGTCTCTTCTTTGCAGGCTGCAGGTTCGTAGTTCCCGTTGTTTTTGGTGTCTGTCCCCAGTGGCTAAGGTTGGTTTAGTGGGTTGTGTAGGCTTCTTGGTGAAGGGGACTACTGCCTGTGTTCTGGTGGATGAGGCTGGATCTTGTCTTTCTGGTGGGCAGGTCCACGTCTGGTGGTGTGTTTTGGGGTGTTTGCGGACTTTTTATGATTTGAGGCAGCCTCTCTGCTAATGGGTGGTGTTGTGTTCCTGTCTTGCTAGTTGTTTGGCATAGGGTGTCCAGCACTGTAGCTTGCTGGTCGTTGAGTGAAGCTGGGTGCTGGTGTTGAGATGGAGATCTCTGGAAGATTTTCGCCGTTTGATATTATGTGGAGCTGGGAGGTCTCTTGTGGACCAGTGTCCTGAAGTTCGCTCTCCCACCTCAGAGGCACAGCACTGACTCCTGGCTCCTCAATTTGGGATGATTTGTTGTCTATTCATGTATTCCACAGATGCAGGGTACATGAAGTTGATTGTGGAGCTTTAATCCGCTGCTTCTGAGGCTGCTGGGAGAGGTTTCCCTTTCTCTTCTTTGTTCTCACAGCTCCTGGGTCTCAGCTTTGGATTTGGCCCCGCCTCTGCGTGTAGGTCGCCGGAGGGCGTCTGTTCTTCGCACAGACAGGACAGGGTTAAAGGAGCAGCCTCTTCGGGGAATCTGGCTCACTCAGGCCGGGCGGGAGGGAGGGGCACGGAGTGCGGGGCGTGCCTGCAGCGGCAGAGGTCGGCGTGATGTTGCACCAGCCCGGGGCGCGCCGTTCGTTCTCCCAGGGAAGCCGCCCCTGGATCCCGGGACCCCGGCAGTGGCAGGCTGCACAGGCTCCCGGAAGGGCGGCGTGGACAGTGTCCTGCGCTCGCACACACGCTTCTTGGCGGCGGCAGCAGCAGCCCCAGTGTCCCACGCCCGTCTCTGGGCTCCGCGCTTTCAGCCGCGACTCGCGCCCGTCTCCGGAGCTCCTTTACGCGGCGCTCTTAATCCCCTCTCCTCGCGCACCAGGAAACCAAGAGGGAAGAAAAAGTCTCCTGCCTCTTCGGCAGCTCCAGAGTTTTCCCGGACTCCCTCCCGGCTAGCTGTGGCACATTAGCCCCCTTCAGGCTGAGTTCTCGCCGCCAGTCCCAGTTCTCTCCCTGCGCTCTGACCGAAGCCCGAGCCTCAGCTCCAGCGCCGCCCGCCCTGGCGGGGGAGCAGACAAGCCTCTCGGGCTGGTGAGTGCCGCTCGGCACCGCTCCTCTCTGCGGGAATCTCTCTGCTTTGCCCTACCCAGGTATGTGGGGAGTTTCTTGCCTTTTGGGAGGTCTGGGGTCTTCTGCCAGCATTCAGTAGTTGTTCTGTAGGAGTTGTTGCACGTGTAGCTGTATTTCTGGTGTATCTGTGGGGAGGAAGGTGATCTCCGCGTCTTACTCTTCCGCCATCTTACCCGGAAGTCCCTGAGATTTCTTTTTTAATTGAGGTTATCTGACTTAGGTTTTCAGACCACCTGGATTAGTTTTATAGTGAATAGTTCTAGAAGCATCAGAGATAACATGCAAAGTACTACAAAAATGTTAGCATTAAAGGTGAATTCATGGAAATGCCTTGGTTTGAGGATCAAATACCAATCTCCCAGTTCAATGAGTAGCTAATAGGATGCTTTTTCTTTAACATGGAACATAAATGGCTTTTCCTTCTCTTTACATTTAAGTGATCCGCTTACTGTGTTTGTGGCAGAGAGGGTGAGTGGATTCATATAGAAGCCTGCATCCAGGCATAGGCAGCCGAAAGTCCTGAGGGCATGTGTTCCAGAGATGGACAGCTTGGAGGTGCAGTGCTGGCTGGATCCCTGCAGTATCCGGTTCCAGCTTGGTTCTGCCCATAATCACAGGAGCCAGAATGGTCATCTTGGTCCACACAGCATAGGAGGTTAACAGTCCATAAGTCTTTTTTTTTTTTTTTTTTTTACTTTTGTCTGCATTGGGTCTTTGTTGCTGCGCACGGGCTTTCTCTAGTTGTGGCGAGCAGGGGCTACTTTTCCTTGTGGTGTGCAGGCTTCTTATTGCGGTGGCTTCTCTTGTTTTTTGGGGTTTTTTTTTTGCGGTACACGGGCCTCTCACTGTTGTGGCCTCTCCCGTTGCGGAGCACAGGCTCCAGACGCGCAGGCTCAGCGGCCATGGCTCACGGGCCTAGCCGCTCCCCGGCATGTGGGATCTTCCGGGACCGGGGCACGAACCCGTGTCCCCTGCATCGGCAGGCGGACTCTCAACCACTGCGCCACCAGGGAAGCCCGACAGTCCATAAGTCTTAAATGACCTATGGATACCCTGAACAGAGAGGCAGTGGCTTTTTTCCCTCAAGACTTAATGGGAATGGAATATTACTCAGCCATAAAAAGAAACGAAATTGAGTTATTTGTAGTGAGGTGGATGGACCTAGAGTCTGTCATACAGAGTGAAGTATGTCAGAAAGAGAAAAACAAATACCGTATGCTAACACATATATATGGAATCTAAGGGGAAAAAATGGCTATGAAGAACCTAGGGGCAGGACAGGAATAAAGACGCGGACCTACTAGAGAATGGACTTGAGGACATGGGGAGGGGGAGGGGTAAGCTGGGACAAAGTGAGAGAGTGGCATGCACATATACACTACCAAACGTAAAATAGATAGCTAGTGGGAAGAAGCCTCATAGCACAGGGAGATCAGCTCGGTGCTTTGCGACCACCTAGAGGGGTGAGATAGGGAGGGTGAGAGGGAGGGAGATGCAAGAGGGAGGGGATATGGGAACATATGTATATGTATAACTGATTCACTTTCTTATAAAGCAGAAACTAACACACCATTGTAAAGCAATTATACTCCAATAAAGATGTTTAAGAAAGAAAAAAAAAAGACTTAATGGGGCAGGAACAACTCAATGAACTAAAGTGGAGAAAGCTTTAAATAGAGAAACTTAGGAACTGTTGACTTCCAAGGTAGAACAGGTACTTCTCCCCCTCCAGTTAGTACTGAGTTAGCTTGGGTAATGGACTTTGTCCTTCACATGCCTCTTTACCCTGGGAAGGACATTGGAGAACTAATATTTGAAGACTATACAGGTGTTTCAAAGACTGGAGAATAAAACCTATGAGGAAAGAAAAAAAGGGGCCAGGGTTTTCTGACAAGGAAAGAAGATGGGGATCTGTACTCCCACTTTTTATCACTTCACTAGGCTTGCTTATCTGTCTTTCCCTTCAATAAACAGTGAGCCATGTGAAGGCAAGGACTTTTCAACCTTCTATCTCGAGCATCTAGAATGTACCTGGTTCACTGGTGGTGGTCAATAAATTAAGAAGTTTATGTTCTCTGTTAGAAAAAGTGAAATGGACTTAAGTTACAGCCTGGTGATTGTTACAAGATGGAATGGGTAGTAAAATTCCAATACTAATGTTGAATATTGAGTAATTCCTATGTATCAGCCACTGTGTAAAATGTTTTATGCATTTTCCCCCATTCCTTGGGGGTAAACACTCTTATTTGTCTATTTTAAAGATGAGGAAACTGAGAGAGCGACTCTGAGTTCTTTGCACAAGGACACACAGCTAGTACGTGGCAGAGCCGGGGTATGAATCCATCAATCAGGCTTTCTGACTGCAGAGCTCAGGCTCTTAGTTACTATACCTACCAGTCAGAATACAATCTGGAAAAGAGAGACCACTCTAGGTGTTTTAATAGGAGGGCACTTAACATAGGGCATGAATGCCTTCCAAGTCCATCAGGAGGGCTAGGGAATCTAAGGTCAGGGGGCCAACAGGAAATCAGTGATTAGTTCAGGAAATCAGTAAATGCCAGAATTGCAGAGAACTGCTAACAGACATCTCAGCATCTACAGGTTTTATTCCCAGAAGGATGCCTGGAAGCCTCTGGCAGAACCTCACATCTGCCACCTGCTGAAGCTTATACACCTGCTTCCACTGCCCCGGTATAACCATGGCTTCTGTTACCCTTCAGCCTTCCAAACCCTATGGGGGTGCTTCTCATTGGCAACATCTAACTCAGAACCCTGCAGGCAGGCATGTAGGAAATGTAGTTCCCAGTCCTCCAGCCCCTGTGAAACAGGGTAGTGCTCCAAAGGGAGAAATGATGCTGAGATGTCCACAGATAACCTTGCATACTGTGCTGTGCTGTCTTGAAGAAACCTTGGGGACTTCTCCAGAGAACTTGGAAGGCAGGATAACCTATGGTATCTTTTGTATTTCCTCCCAGAGGCTAAAGAACAGGTCGGAAAATGATCTCAGATGCCCTAGCACTGCCTGTGATTTCTGGAAACAACCACTGAAGAGTTCTGAAACACAGAATGATAACTCCTTAACTCATTAGTAAGGATGGGTTTGTGCCTTACCCTAGGTACTCAGGAAATAACGCCCCTGCCCTGGAAGCATTCATATTCAAATGGAAGGCGGGGGAAAGGTGGGGGCTGTCCAGTTGATACACAGTCTTAATACAATGTACTAGTTCTGTACAAAGGCAGATAAGATGTGGAGAATTCTATTCTGTGGATTGCAGATGGTTTTAATGAGAAGGCGAAAGTTCACTTGGAATCAGGCAGTGGTTTTCAACCCTGGCTGAATAGTAGATTCATCTGGGATGCTTGTCAAAAATACCGATGCCTATGCCCAATCTAGGACCAATTAAATTAGCATCTCTGGGAAGGAGGCCCACGAATGAGTGTTTAAACACCACGGGTAATGCTGACCTCATCATTGAGAAACCCCTCGGAGGCTTTACGGTTTCCAGTGTGCTTTCACTTTTATTGTCTCATTTGTGTCTCTACCGTCATACCATTTTATTAGCGGACGAACTAAAACTCAGAGTTCGGGACTTGATCCAGGGAACAGAGCTATTCAAGATATTCAGCTCTGCAGACTGTCCAAGTTCACTCTGTGTTGTATAGTGGTTCCTACGCTTTGCTGTAAATCAGAATCACCTAGGGAGCTTTTAAAACTCTGGATGCCCAGATCACACCCCAAATCTATTCCATCAGAATATGGGGGTGGGGTGGGAGCCAGGCATCAATATTTTTCAAAGTTCCCAAGTTATTCCAGTGTGCAGTAAAGTTTAGAAACCACCATGTTAGGCCATATTCAGGAAACATGTGACATGGGTGTAGCTCAACATGTGTGCATTTGCTTATTTGGAGATTATGCTTGGGTCTCTTTCCTAACCCTAACAGTTTATCTGTTCAATTAAATCTCTTAAGTAGGGGCTGTCTCAGGAATCAACTTGTCAGTAACTATAGCCACAGACATGCAAAAACTGGTATTGTGCCCGCCGTATGTATGACCCTTCTAGATTCAATACATTCTTCCTGTCAAAAGTTATGAATGAAATAAGCAAAGCATTAGTTAGCCAACAGAATTGGCAACCACTTTACTAGTTTACTGGCCATTAACATTTGACATCACAGACTGGAGCCTAATCTCTGCAGATCTCGTTTCTCATTCGCCTCAGAGTAGGTACACAATTCCCTTCAGAAAGGTTCATGTAAAGAACTGCCCATGATCAAGTCTGTGCAAAGCTTCCCAGTCAAGGTCCCCCAACCTCTTTTCCAGTGCTGCCGAAAAAGGACCATGTTCTTTCACACTCTGTACTTGAATTCATTACGCCTTAGAAACGGAATTCTCTAATACCAAGAACATTAGTTCAGAAGCTAATTTTCTAAAAGTCCTTGTAACAAACACAGAGAGGAATTCTAAAACCATCTTTGAGGAGCGAGCCTTCCCTATTAAAGTACTCTTTCTAGAGTCCAGCTTGCTTTTTTTTTCTTTTTTTTTTTCTTTTGCGGTATGCGGGCCTCTCACTTCTGTGGCCTCTCCCGCTGTGGAGCACAGGCTCCGGACACGCAGGCTCAGCGGCCATGGCTCACGGGCCCAGCCGCTCCACGGCATGTGGGATCTTCCCAGACCAGGGCATGAACTCGTGTCCCCTGCATCGGCAGGTGGACTCTCAACCACTGCGCCACCAGGGAAGCCCCAGCTTGCTTTTTGATAGAAATGATCAAGCCTGTCCAGCCCTCTTTCCCTATAATTCTTTTAGGAGGAAGCCATTTTCAAGTCAGTTTGGAGAAAGCTACTTTACAACCGTGGCCTGCAGTGCCCTGAATGGAAAAGATGGAGCCTCTTCATATTTTCACAGTCACACCAACTGTGTGTGGTGCTTACAGCTTTCTGGGTAGAAAGAGTCCTGAGGTGCTCAGGGAAACTGGGCCCAGCATTCTGTTTCTCCCAGACAAAGAGTTCCCTCCAGGCTGCTCAGATCCCCCGTCTAGTCCCCTTGGAACTGTAATTCCAAGTAAAAAGAACAACGAGCACACTTTTTAAAATACACAACTAAAAAAAAGCAAAAAACTAAACCAAAAAAAAAAAAAAACCTGGGATATTTCAAATAACTTTAGCGAGATGTGTCTTTACTACATCCAGCAGAAGTGGGGACGTGATAAATGAGAGCAAAAGGTGGACAGACTTGGGTTTCCCTGGTGGCGCAGTGGTTGAGAGTCCACCTGCCGATGCAGGGGACGCAGGTTCGTGCCCCGGTCCGGGAAGATCCCACATGCTGCAGAGCGGCTGGGCCCGTGAGCCATGGCCGCTGAGCCTGCGCGTCCGGAGCCTGTGCTCCGCAGCAGGAGAGGCCACAGCAGTGAGAGGCCCGTGTGCCGCAAAAAAAAAAAAAAAAGTGGACAGGCTTCCCTTGCCAGGTGGTCAGCGTTTTACAAGGTGTATTTGCAAGGCTGCTCCTGTTCTGTTTTCCGAGGCCATGGCTCCTAAACGCACGGCCCTGAGCGTACCCCTCTGTGGGCCACCTGCAGCTGTGCGCTGGTTTCTGCCTTACAGCTGTTTTGTAAGACGTTGTGGTGTGCCATGCCATGGTAGCATCATCAGAACTGGGAGCAAGATGGGTCGTTGACACGTTCAACTGGCTCAGAAACAGGCCTCTGGAATCCCTGTCTCCACCAGGAATCGTCATCGGGGGTGTGCGGTTGCAATCCGTTCTGACCAGAGCCTTCCCTTTTTCCCGCTCAGCTCCTCCACACTCTAAGTTACCAGGGCCTTTCCCTTCACAGGGTGCTTGTCCAGTGCACCCTGTGAGGCAGGAACTGTAGAGAAGACTGACCCCTGCAAGAGGCAAAGGAGAGCTGTGGGGAGGCAGGGACGTGACACCTTCTGGAGTTGTCAACACCCCTCACCTTCTGCAGAAGCTCTCAGCCCGTGTTGTCCAGTCCAGCAGCCACTGGCCACACATGGCTACTGAGCCCTTGAAATGTGTATGTTGTCACCTTGAAATGCTACGTTGGCTTGAATATATTGTAATTTTACCTGTTTTTACTTTTTTTTAATGTGGCTCTTAGAACATTTTAATGACCTGTTAGGCTTGCGTTTTACCTCTGTGAGACAGTTTGAATGATGGCTGTTCATGCTTTAGCTCAAGCAATTGGGAGTGACCTTGAAAAGGGACACGCTAAATATTTACTACCATCCAGTGGCATACCAGTTCAGTTACTTATCGATGCCAACAGATTACCCCCAAACTTAGTGGCATTTTTTATCTCATGGTTTCTGTAGGTCAGGAATCTGAGCATGGCTTAGCTGAGTCCCCCAGCTAAGGGTCTCTGGAGAGGCTGCCATCAATGTGTCAGCCGGGGCTGCAGTCACTTCAAAGCCTGACTAGGAAAAGATCCATTTCCAAGCTCACATCGCATGATTGTTGGCCAGACTCAGTTCCTTCCAATGGTTGGGCTGAGAGCCTCCTTCCCTCCTTGGCCATTGGCCAGAAGTCCCCTAAGCTCCCAGCCATGGGGATTTCTCCATACAGCAGCTCCCAACGTGGCAGTTTTCATCATCCAAGCAAACCAGCCAAAGAGCCAAAAAGTATGCGTGCCAGCAGGTGGACATCACCCAATCTCACGAGTGACCCCTCCTCACTTTGCCCTATTCTGTTCACTAGAAGGAGGTCACTAGGTCCAGCCACACTCAGGGTGGGGAGGACACAGTACCAGGAGGCTGGGATCGTTGCGAGTCTTAGAGCTGCCTGCTGCAGCCAAATGACAAGGGTCCCGTTAACCTTACACCCGTCCACCAGTGCCATGTACTGACTGCAAGGGGTCCAAAGTGCTGTGTTCCCATTTGCTGGTTAATGCATCAGGAAACTCGGAAATCATCTATAAGAAACTACAGACAGTGGTGACTTTGGGAGAAAGAGTGGGAAGTGAGCAGGTAGAGATAGGAGGGGAGGTAGACATTTCCCTGGATTTTTTCTTTTCGGGGGGGGGATGGCATTGGAACCCTGTGTGTGTATCACTTTTCCGAAAGAAAAGAACATCATGGGAGTGCAGGATATAACCTACCTCCATCCCCAGGCATGCCATGCTCGGGGGTCACCTTCCCCGACTCCATCTGACTTCTCTAGGAGGCTGAAGCCAGCACAGGCCCTTCCTCCTCCAATGCTCTGCTCGAGGGCCCATCCCACCGTGTAACAGTCACTGGATTACTTGTCTCTGTCCCCTGATAACCCGACGCTCTGAGGGCAGGCACAGAGCCTTTGGAGCTTGTATTCAGTGGGTCAGGCTCAGTTGGTTGAATGAACGAGCTCTTTTCCTTAGCAGATTTGGGGGTGAGAGGAGGGGGTCCCTGGTCCTCTCTGGGGTCCTACCCTGTGAGCCAGGGCAAACTGGGAGAGATCTGGGGAGGAGTACACATCCTCAGGGCCCCAGGCCCCTCACCCATCCACCCAGACCACAGGCCCCAATATGCCCTCAGAGGTGGCTCAAGGGACCATATCACAGGCTCTCGGCTTTCAGTAGCTGACTAGAGATGTAATAAACCTCTGCGGGCAGGAGGTGATGGCCTAGCCCAGTGCTTCTCAAAATGTGGCCTCTGGCCGGCAGCCTCTGCAGCACCTGGGGACTTACTATAAATACAAATTTGGGGGCCCTTTCCCGCCCCTGGAGGTGGGCCCAGACACCGGTGTTTTAACAAGCCCTCAGGTGATGCTGCTTCTGCTCTAGTCTGAGAACCACTGGCCCAGCTTTGACTCCCAGGGTGCCTGTGGAGGGAGCTTCCTGCTTCCCTGGGGGCTGGAGGTCAGAGCTGGTGGCCTGCTAAGGCCACTTTTCTCTGTAAACATTCTCCCACAGCACCTCCGCGTCCTAGGGCAGTCCACCAGCCCCAGAGGACTGAACTGATGAGGAACTTCTCGGTACACTTGGCCGCTAGCGTCTCGTTTTCAGTTACTTGGAAGAATATTTTGTGACTTCATGCTTTTCTAAATGTGCCTTCGTGGTGGACCTCGGGGACACATTGTTCCTTAGAAAGAATGAAGGATCCTGCAGACACAGAGCGTTTGAGAGAATGTATCCTTCCGGCTCTGTGTGGACCAGAGCCTAGAGGACTTGACGATGGCTCCTTGGGGGCTCAGCAAATTGCTCTGTTGCTCTGCTCATCATTTAGCATATGTGTCATCTGATTTTATTTGCGGATGCTGTTAGGAGAAAAGAAAAAGATGAATCTAGTTTTTTTAACTACCCAAAAACTGTTGGATGTGTGTTTGGGGTCACATTTCACTGTAATAAGGAAGCGTCTAGAAAATACCTAGAGGCAGTTGATTAGTTTGTAACAGAGGAAAGAACACTTCCCCGGTCTCAAGCCCAGTTGGGGAACTGGCACCATTTCCCAGTCCAGTCCTCGTGGCCACCTGGGGCAGGAGCACCGGGGTCCAGCCTGATGATTGCCTTTGTTCCTGGTCCACGAGAAGCTGCTCTGGTATTACAGATTCACAGGCTGCTGCCTGAGGGCGAGGCTCTGTCCTACACACCATACCACATGCGAAATGTTTCCAGAAGTAGTCAAACATTCTGTGGAGCACTCTACCACCTAAAAGCACTGCCATGTCCATTTCCTATTGAATTTTTAGAACAACGATGGGAAATGTCTTACCTGACACACGAGGAAGTAAGTGCTCAAAGAAGTAACTGGATTTCACCCCAGGCTCCTGACTCCAGTGTGGATCTTGACTCACATTCCAACCTGTCAGTTTTACTTTTATGAGTCGTATCAGCTCAGATCCAGGGAACCCTCTAAATCTCCAACAATCTAACTGGACTTTCCACCCATTGGTAAAGGCAGAGCGTCAGAATTCAGAGCCACAAGAGGCTGCCGAGGTCATTTTATCCCAGCTTCATTTTAGAGATGTGGAAATAATATCCAGAGTGAGAGAACAGTTTGCCCAAGCTTACAGAGCTGGTTATGGACAGGACTCAGACTCGGTGCTGGCCAGCCTCATTCCACCACTCCACACTCTAGTACCACAGACTGTGTCCTTTTATTAGTGTTGATTTTCACTTTCCTTTGATTTCCATTTATTCTATATTAATATACTAGATATGGGACCATTTGGAAAGGCGGTTGCTTGACTGAGATTTTGAAGACACATGTTCATCCCGTATCTCACCAGGGTTTGACAGGTTTCCTGAATGAGGTTGGTTTTTGCGAGGGTCTTAAGTAGCAGGAAATGAGGTGCTGTCCCCCAGGGAAAACAGGCCTGTGTCAAGGTCGCAGGTGGACTCATCGTATAAGCGGAAGAAAAGGACCATTGGAACCTATTGTCCTTAAACAGAAAAGGTACAGGACACCTTCGCCCCAGGGTGAACATGGCAGAATCAGAAGATCATTTGTGATTTCACTGACAGCTAGAACCAATCCTAGGAAGAGGGGGTCCAGGAAGAAGATGGGTGTGAACAGAAACCATCTCCCTGTGCTCCACATTGCCTCGAAAGATGTAGATAGGAAACCCAGGTAGGAAAGCATCAGAGCTGGAAACTCTCAGGTCATCTAGACACCCTTTGTCTCGTTCCTGATTTCTACGTTGGCTTCCAGACTAAGTTCCTTCATTTGTGCCTTGGATGCACCACATCACCAACCCCAGGCTGAGCCTGTGCTAGCCGTCCTCGTTCCCAGTTAACTGGGGAATGGCGCGAGCTAAACTCTTCTGAACGAATGTGGAGAGGAAGGTGGTCAACTGTTTTTGAAAATAAGCCCCGGCAGATGGTAGCACTGACCCTGACAGAGCAGCGGACGTCAAAAACAATAAAATGAGTTTTATAACTTCTCCTCCTGTGTTCCAAGCAGTGCAGAGGATGGCTTGGATTCCTTCAGAGGGGTGGACTTGCATAACAAATAGGTTTATCATGCATGGCTAATTGTTAGAATAGATATTTGCATATATGAATATGGGTTTTTTTTAGTAGTACTATCATTTAATCATTGGGTTGTTGTGAGGTTTAAATGAGATGCACTATAGAAAATGTCTTTTTTTTAAACATCTTTCTTGGAGTATAATTGCTTTACATTGTTGTGTTAGTTTCTGCTGTATAACAAAGTGAATCAGCTATACGTATACTTATATCCCCATATCCCCTCCTTCTTGAGTCTCCCTCCCACCCTCCCTATCCCACCCCTCTAGGTGGTCACAAAGCACCGAGCCGATCTCCCTGTGCTCTGCGGCTGCTTCCCACTAGCTATCTGTTTTACATTTGGTAGTGTATACATGTCGATACCACTCTCTCACTTTGTCCCAGCTTACCCTTCCCCCTCCCCATGTCCTCAAGTCCATTCTCTATGTCTGCATCTTTATTCCTGTCCTGCCCCTAAGTTCTTCAGAACCTTTTTTTTTTTTTAGATTCCATATACATGTGTTAGCATACTGTATTTGTTTTTCTCTTCCTGACTTACTTCACTCTGTATGACAGATTCTAGGTCCATCCACCTCACTACAAATAACTCAATTTCATTTCTTTTTATGGCTGAGTGATATTCCATTGTATGTACATGCCACATCTTCTTTATCCATTTTGCATATATGAATATGTTTAATGGGGATTCATAAACATTTGCCTTTGGCTTTAAGTCTCAAATAGGTGGAGATCATAGAAGCACTGGCTATAGAAACAAATTTGCAAACCAAACAGCCCATTTAAAAGTCAGATTTTCAAGAAGACATTAAGACATAGCAAAATGAAATGAACTTTAAAGGACTAAAGGATTCAGATCTGATAAGGGCCCCAAATGACAAGTAATTCCAGGGAAACCCTATTAATTAAAAACTGCTGCTTTGTGAAATGACTGCCATTACATTCGAAGGTAGTTAATGTGCCCTTTTGCAATACCTGTGTAAGATACAGATGAGCCCTAGAAGCAGTTGGCCATCTGTTATGGGTAGGCTACTATTTCTGCTTCCTGAGAAATTGTGGACCTCAAAAATATGAGCACCAGGGACTTCCCTGGTGGTACAGTGGTTAAGTATCTGCTTGCCAGTGCAGGGGACATGGGTTCGAGCCCTGATCCGGGAAGATCCCATATGCTGCAGAGTAACTAAGCCCGTGTGCCACAACTACTGAGCCTGCGCTCTAGAGCCCACATGCCACAGCTGCTGAGCCCGCGTGCCACAACTACTGAAGCCCGCGTGCCACAACTACTGAAGCCCGCGTGCCAAGAGCCCATGCTCCGCAACAAGAGAAACCACTGCAGTGAGAAGCCCATGCACCGCGGTGAAGATTAGCCCCTGCTTGCCACAACTAGAGAAAGCCCGTGTGCAGCAATGAAGACGCAACACAGCCAAAAATAAATAAATAAATTTAAATATATATATATATAAAAGCACTAGCTACAACATAAAGTTGTCTACTGCTCAATTAAAAAATAGTACACACAGGGAAGCTACCATCATCAAATAGTAAAGTTGCAAGGGTTGTATTGAATTCCTCCCTTTTCTGAGGGCCTTACCTTCAGAGGAGGCGACTGGGTTCTTTGAGAGTTCGTTATGCCGGATCTTCAAAATTTTAAGGCACTTAAGAATGACTAAAATGGCAGTGCTGATTTGAATGTAATGTGTGAGAAGAACCAGCCCTGGGAGACAGTATGCTTTCCAAAGATAGGTGCCCACCACTGAAAGAACGCAGTAGAAAATTGAATGTGAAGGCGATTGGGAGTTTGAATGCCAGTTCTACTGTTGGCGGTGAGGCAGTGCTTTCTTCATCCTTCACTTCCAGAAACAGAGAGGTTCACCTGAGCTGGTCCTTGGCAAACCACAGATGGAAATGTTTGTCCTGGGTTCCCCGATCTGAGCTCAGAGGCAAACCTCCACACACCCTTTCCTCTACACAGTTCCCACGGAACCCTCTGTTCCTGCGTGAAAGCATAAGAGCCTTGAGCCCGTGGCTCAAACCTTTTGACCCTTTGTACCAGGTGTTCAGGGGGCCTGTTGTAATTTTCCTGGGACAATAATGTTAAGTAACTGTTGTCTACACAGTTCACCAGTGGAAAATGGATAGAATCTGAATCACCTAATTGCATGTTTAAAAAAACAAAAATCCTGCCTCCGTCCTGTCGGTCCCACTGTGAAGTCAGCTGTCTGGTCAGACTCCACTGTGAAGTTACCACCAGGCACTGACCGGAAGTGCTCTGGACACAATGTGACAGCTCCTCAGGCGCTCAGGGCACGAAGTCCAGGTTTCTCTGTACCTCTGCTCTCTGGCCTTCATTCGCAGAGTTGGATTTTATTATCTATTTTATTTCAGCATCCCATTGTCATCAGGCTGTGGGTACTCCAGGCCGTGTGGCTGACCACAGGCTCCCAGGATATGTCCCCTGTGCACTCAGGCTGGTGGCCCTGTTTTCTGTCCTCTGCAGGCATAAGTTCACATCAGATCAATCAACCATGGCAGCAATTATATCCTAAAATATATCCCCCTCCGCAACCTCTAGAAAACGTCATCTTTTCTTCTCAAGATGGCCTGAAAATAGAGCACATGGCTTAGTTTTAAGGCATTGTTACAGAAACATCTTCTGTCCCAAACTGTTTACGCACGCAGGTTTCTTAAATGCTCCAAGGCATGGCCCTCAGAGGTAAAAGAGGAATGCTCGTGAAAAACGAGCATGTGTTGAATGTTGGTTCCGCACAAGGCTCTCTGCTAAGCAAGCTGAGTGGCAGAGCCAGGATTCCTCCTAGGCAGTCTGACTCCGGAGTCTGTGCTCAGACCCCCGAGGTCTGCTGCCCCGGCAGCACCCGCCTCGAGGTAGGGTTGAATGAGGTCAGGTTGGACAGGAGCTGGGACACCTAGGAGGGTGCTGCGGGGACACGAAGCGGGGGTGGGCGCCAAGGGACATGGAAGGAGTGTGGCTCTGGGTGGGTGGGCGGGCGTCACCGTTGGGAGGAAACCTGGTGGTGCTCAGATGGGGGGGTGGGGGGATGCAGAGGTGCGTCAGGGTGCCCTGCGAGTCAGTGTGATGCTGAAGCACGGGCCCTGCACTTATGTGCTGATGACCCTTCCCAGTCTCCATCCTCAGCGCTTCAGAGCATCAGAGTCTCGGCCTTCCTTCCTTTTTCAAAAACAGAGTCAGGTATCCTCCATCTCTGCCCTGTGTCCTAACCAACACTTACTGTGCGTTTTCTTTCACTCTTGGTTTAAAACTTTTGCTTTACGCCAGTGTAATTCCTTTTGAAAATAGACAGATGATGATAAACATGTTGTCAAGCAAGTGGGATCCGATTTGGGGGCAGACTGCTCCGATGGTGCCATTTGTGTGTTTCGATGGAGGCAGACACAGCCTTCACCAAATGAGGACAGCTCTCAGGCTCTTATGTGGTCCCAGCTCTTCCGTATTCTTCTCTAACTTCAAATCTTCTTCAGCTCCTCCTCAGGCTCTCTAAGAAGCCACTTTGGTTTTCCCAGCATTAAAAGGGACAAGCACTGTGCTTTGGAAGTTGAGTCACAGGGACTCCACTGTGACCAGAATGATGCAGAGGGCCAGGCATGTTCTTGGGTGGCCTTGAGACTGAGTCATCTCAGCGCATGCCTGTTGGGGTCTGGGGCGCCAGGCAGTGGTGACCGTCTGTTCCAGGAATGCGGTCCCTCGTGCTGGTAGCAGCAGGCTCGCAGGATTACTGTGCGATGTGAATGAGCTGTCAGACTCGGTGTTCCCATTTTTCCAAGACTTTCTGAAGTTTACTGGAGTCTAACTTCTCTTGAAGCCTCTCTGGAATACAGAATGTTTTTACATTTGATCCTTTGTTTTTGGATCTCAGACCAGAAACACAATTAATTTTTTTTTTAACATAAGAGAGGTAAATTCAGTGATAATTTCTATTCCCAAAGCGAGGTGGATCTCTGACTGCTTTTCTTCTGGAAAGGGTGACAAGGGAGCTGAGTCTCACTATAGAAATGACAAAACCATGGCCCAGAGGTGTGACTCTCCCAGGATCAGGGGTGTGAAAGGCAGCCTGAGATTCAACCAGACACATGTTCATGTGTTGACACGTTTAGCGTGCACCTAGAATAAACAAAACAAGTTCTACTCCCTACCTTAAAAGAAACCCCACACACGGCTTTTACTCTGCCAGCTTCATGTGGTAACCGAGTCACAAGACGGGTGTGCAGCCAAGCTAAGATCCCTTGCTTTGGGGCATTTAGGGGCATCTTGCTCTGGTTGGCTGTGGCCTTCAAATCTGTCCACACTGTCGCCCATACGCAGATGAAACTCCTCAGTCACCCTTGACGTGGCTTCCATCTAACAGGGGTCATTAACAACGATTGCGTGTCCTTCCCTCCCCCTTCCCATCCCCCGACGGGGCCACCCACACTTTGAACACCCAGTGTTTACAGGGCAGGCCTTGAGATTAAACCGAATCGCAGTTGGCAGCTGACCCCAAAAGAGGGAGTGAGGAGTGGGGGTAAGAAACTGTCCTGACTTCTCTGGTCCTTTTCATCAGAAACGTATTTGTGCCTTTAGGTAGGAAAACCATCTTGGGGGGACTTGCCTGGTGGCGCAGGGGTTAAGAATCCGCCTGCCAATGCAGAGGACACGGGTTCGAGCCCTGGTCCCGGAAGATCCCACATGCCGCAGAGCAGCTAAGCCCACGAGCCACAACTACTGAGCCCACGTGCCACAACTACTGAAGCCCGTGCGCTTAGAGCCCGTGCTCCACAACAAGAGAAGCCACCGCAATGAGAAGCCCGTGCACCGCAACGAAGAGTAGCCCCTGCTTGCCACAACTAGATAAAGCCCATGCGCAGCAACGAAGACCCAACGCAGCCAAAACAAAAAACAAAAAAAAATCGTCTTGGGGTAGCTGCCCAGCCCAGCCAACCAACTGGTACTGTACTCAGTGCCGTCACCGTGCTGGTCAGTAGTGTCCCAGGACAAAGGAAACACCGTCCTCTCCTAGATTCTCCCCCAGCAGCACTCTAATATAATAAATCACCAGTATCTCTTCTCTTCGAAGCCCAGGTTCAAGTTTGTGAGGTCAAGGGAAATGAGTGACGTGCCACACAGACATAAAGGGCGGTTGAGGTGCAGCTGTGCAGTCTCTGCCAGTGTTTGGCTTGTTTGCTTCTGGTTTGAATAATAAAAGAAGGAGGGCCTCCCTGGTGGCGCAAGTAGTTGAGAGTCCGCCTGCCGATGCAGGGGATACGGGTTCGTGCCCCGGTCTGGGAGGATCCCATATGCCGCGGAGCGGCTGGGCCCGTGAGCCATGGCCGCTGAGCCTGCGCGTCCGGAGCCTGCACGTCCGGAGCCTGTGCTCCGCAACGGGGGAGGCCACAGCAGTGAGAGGCCCGCATACCGCAAAAAATAAATAAATAAATAAATAAATAAATAAAAAGAAGGATACCACTTGCTACTGGTAGAATAGCTGTAGCCAGGGGGGATTTGGTGTCCTAATGGTTATGGCTTAAATGGTATACCAAGAATTGCTTTAAAATTTCACAACTGTGCTCTTTAGAACAAATAAAGGAGTTGTTTTACTTTAGGAAATAGGGGCAAATTTATTTTGCAGACTCTCGGATGCTAAAGGAGGGCTGGACCTTGGAGATGTCCAGCACAGCCCTTCCTTTTACAAAGAGGGAAATGGGGCTGGGGGCGGGGCCATTTATTGATTTGCCACAAACACACAGCCGTGAGAGGCAGAAGTGGGCCCAAGCCCTGCCCTGGCAGATCTTTACCCCAAGCTCACCCCAAAAGTCACTGAAATTACTTATAAAAATATTCAGAGGAATGTATCTACAATAGGCCTCTAATTGGCTTTTATAGGAAACAACACATTTTAGGGGTCAGTCTTTGGACTTTGAAGGTGATTTCAGAGAGGACAACGAGGCCTTCGAGCACAGGGACTCAGTGGCCTCCAGACTGATCCCTGGAGCCCCAGGGTCCATCCAAAGACGGACTCTTCCCCTCACTCCGGACAGAAGAGCTCTGCATTCATCTGTGTGTAGAACACACTTCTGAGTAAGACTTCTTATGAAATGACTTCATCTGAAAACTATTATTCTACAAAGAAATAAATCAGCAATGCTGATAAGAATACAATTTCATCATCGTCAAAAATAATGTTTGAAATTTTCTTTCTTTTTTTAATTTAATTTTTTTAATATATCCTCTTTTTAATTTCATATTGGAGTATAGTTGATTTACAGTGTTGTGTTAGTTTCAGGTGTACAGCAAAGTGATTCAGATATACATATACATATAGTCATTCTTTTTCAAATTCCTTTTTTTTTTTTTTTTTTTTAACTTTTAACTCTTACGGACCCAAAAGTAAGCTTCCCCACTGCGGCTGTCATGACGCAGCTGGGGGACCCAGGGGGCACTGGGGAGTTCCTCCCCAGAGTCTTTCCAGAAAGTTTCCTCCTATTTGGTTTTCCTCATCCGGTAGGATGTTTAGGCAGCTGTCTTTTCCAGATCTTTGGTGGGGGAAGACCCAGCAGCTGCTCTGAGAACTTGAGTTTGTGGTTTTCTAGCTCTCGGCAGGGTTCTCTCCTTCTGCTTCCCAAGAATGGTGATGGAGATGTAGCTCAGCACCCGCCACATGGAAAACACTGGACAAGTAATTGCGGAATTACAACTTAACAAGGAAAAGCACCTATTTGACTCTGTTTGTTTAAAACCTCATATTCTTTCTTTTTTTTTTGCGGTACGCGGGCCTCTCACTGTTGTGGCCTCTCCTGTTGTGGAGCATAGGCTCCGGACGCGCAGGCTCAGCGGCCATGGCTCACGGGCCCAGCCGCTCTGTGGCATGTGGGATCTTCCCGGTCCGGGGCACAAACCCACGTCCCCTGCATCGGCAGTCGGACTCTCAACCACTGCGCCACGAGGGAAGCCCGAAAACCTCATTCTTGAAGCAGGTCATCACGTCCTTTGGCTGTTGTGAAGGTTTATTTTCATGATGTGGCAGTTTGTAATTTCCTAAGTGCATCAGAGGAAAAGGGCTCAAAAGGAAACATTTTTTTAAATTAGGAAATCTAATATGCTCATTACTGAAACATTGCTCTAATACAGGTATTTTGGTGCTAAATTCTCTTGAATTTTCTAAGTATCTGTACCTCTTTGTTCCCTCTTTCAGAATGCTAGAAGATGACCTTAAGCTAAGTAGTGATGAAGAGGAGAATGAACAGGTAAGATTTTCCTCGATGTTGCGGTTCTCTGAATGTGATATGATGATGCCAATCTGGTAGAGTGTCCTGGGTATTAACTGAGTCATACAGACGCTCAGTTGTGATGCTCTAGGACGCTGGGTATCCTCTGCTGATTATGAGATTCTGTGCCATTGGGCCAGTCTGTTCAAATATCTTGGCTTTAATTTCCCTTAAAACTGTAATTCTGTAATCTTCATGGCATCGAAGCCAACAGCAGCTATTTATAAGGAAGCCGCCTGGGATCAGGCTTCAATGTGAGATAGAGCTTTTTTTTTGGAAAGGTTACTGGCTTTCTGGAGATCAAATGTGTGAGCTTCACCTCATCAGCATGCAACAAGCATACTTTAACATTAAATATTGAGAAGTCTTATACAGATATTATTAACATGGAACGGAAGCAAAGGTAGGGGTGAGCGAAAACGATGAATAAAAAATATTTGCACTCGGAATAGCCTGTTTGTCTTAAGTGATAAATGTGCTTGAAATGTTCTCCCCTGGTGTTGATTTATCAGCTCGAGACATCAGTCAGGGGTTTATAACTACTCTTCTGATCAGTCAGTTAAGGTGAAAAAATACCCAATTAACATTCATCACTCTCAATTCTACATTTCAGGAAATGTTTGCATTTTAAAGCAAGTTTGAAAACATGAAAAGACAGATTTTCCTCCACTTCTGTTTCCTTTTTCTCATCACCTGTTTTGTATCGTGTCAAGGTGGGATAAACGTGATAGGTATAAAGACAATTCAGAGAGGTTTTCTGTGTCATTTTTACATGTGATACAAGACACGTATACTGTTCAGTTCATCTTGGAATAGTGAATTTTATACAGAGGTATCATGGAATGCCATGCAGGTGTTACAGCTGTCTAGACATGCAAATGAACATAATGTACTGAGAGAGCATGTAGAGGTGAAATCAAAGGAAATTTCCGGGAAGAGCATCTGAGCCAGATGTGACTGTGAGATCACAGAAAAGCTTGCTCACCTTGTAAGAGAAGGTGAGGCATCAAAGAAAGGGACTGGGTATGAGATAGAACTCAGTGCAGTTTGAAACTAGATTGGCCAGCTGAGAAAAGCCCAAGTGAAGAAAGTTTGAGCAAGGAGGGCCACTCGGGCTTTTTTAGAGATTTATTGATCTGTTTCTCGGTGCGTGCAGCAGGCCCATCAGACATCCACAACCCAGCAATCTTGGCAGATGTGGGGAACGATTTCACCCCTCAGGTTGTTTCCTTGTCTTTGTGTCTACAAGCAAATGATTTCATCTCTTGAGTTTTTTTTTCCCAGTGGAGGTCCAGATAGGATTGGACCTATGTTTGCTGTGGATTAAGTCACAGCAAACATGTAGAGTGTGTATACTTGATACTGGAAAAGGGACTTACAGACTGTTTCATTCAGCGAGACTTTCTTAATTTGGAAAGAATTTCCTGAATTATCTCCAGGAAATGTTTCCACTGAAAACACAATTTTATTTTTTATTTTTTTTCTTTTTGCGGTATGCGGGCCTCTCACTGTCGTGGCCTCTCCCGTTGCGGAGCACAGGCTCTGGACGCGCAGGCCCAGCGGCCATGGCTCACGGGCCCAGCCGCTCCGCGGCATATGGGATCCTCCCAGATCGGGGCACGAACCCTTGTCCCCTGCATCGGCAGGCGGACTCTCAACCACTGCGCCACCAGGGAGGCCCTGAAAACACAATTTAAAAAAATTAGTTATCAAGGATGAACTAGAAACATTCTCTAAGGCAGTGAGAACCTTTAGTTTACTCGTTTTGCTTCATTAACTACTCCTTTTCGGTCTGTAGCTGTGGAAAATATTGTACTGTGAATCTACCAGTCACATCCTTCTTGCTTTCGGTCCGTACGTATGTACACCTTCCTGTATTTTACAATGAAAGCAGCCGACAGAATGAATGACTTTCATACCCTAATCCTCCCTTGTAATTAAGACTCCAGACAGTGGTTTTGTATGTGGCAGTTTAGTGATTACTCTAACACTGATTATATTAAGTTATCCTTTATATATCCTAGATATACCCTGACCTAATCACAAAATCGTAAATCCCATGCTTTTAAAAAACACTAATGACATAGAATTTTTTTTCTCTTCAAGACCAAAATATGATTGCACCCCAAAAGAGCGGAGCCTGTGCATATACACAGCACACATACACGCTCTGCATTTCTCTGGCATTGAGAGATAATTAAGCATCTAACGTAAATTATTTTTTCAGATGTAATCAGAGTCTGTCCTTTAACCCAAAATCTTTCAGAAATGTGCTGTATGTTTCCCTGCCTCAATAAATATAGTGTCCTAAAATGCTTGTCCTTTTCTGACATGACACCTGGTTGTCTTTGTGACTGTCGGTCACCAGCCTGTGTAGCCACTGTGATAAAGGAACATCCACAGGAGCATCAAGTTGCTACACCTGTTTGCTCTTCCTAAAGTAGCCTCATACACTTATGCATTTGCCTATTCCTGTCTTGATGTTCCTTTGTCATTGCCTTTGTGCTCTCAAAATAAGAGACAGGCTAGTTTAGTGAGCGAACACCAGCTCAGCAGCCCTGCTCCCTGGGTTCAAGTCCCTGCTCTGCTACCCAGTAGCTCTGCAACCTTGACCCAGTCACTGAACTGCTCTGTGCTCTGGTGTCACCATTTGTAAAACTGGAATTAACGTTAGATCCCTGCAGCCTGCCACTTCCTCACAACTTGGGCTCACCCACAGTCTTCATGTCACCAGATCCAGTAGGCTTTTTTCTTCTTTTTTAGTCAACTTACAATGGAATACACCAGGCATAGAGGAAAGTTACACGTTACCTAAGAATACAACTTGATGAATATTCATAAACCACACTCACCCATGTAGCCAGCACCCAGATCAAGACACAGACATGACCAGCCTCTTGGGTCTCCCACACCCCCTTCGGGGCAGCAGCCTCCAAAAGAATAACCACTCTCCTGATTTCTCACACTGTAGGATAATTGTGCTTGTCTTTGAAGCACAGTTACATTAATAGGATCGTGAGCACACGCTGCTGTGTCTGGCTTCTGTCGCTCAGCATTTTGTTTGTGAGACTCATGCATGATATTGCATGTAAGTGAAGTTTATTCATTTCCATTGCTGGATCCTATTCCATTATGTGCATATGCTGTAATTTGCTTACCTGTCCTACTGCTGACGGACACGAGGGTGTTTAGGGCTATTGGAATAGTGCTGTTACTAATGTTCTTGTACAGGTCTTTAGGGAGTGTGTGGGAACATTCCTGTTGGTCTGTCCCCAAGAGTAGAAGTGCTATAGGATGTTCAATTTGAGTAGACTATCCCAAACCATTTTCCCAAAATGGTTGTACCTTCTGACACTCCCACCAGCAATATAAGAGAATTCCTATTGCTGTACATTTTCCTCACATGCTTGTCTTTTTATATTCATGAGGAATATTGTTCCGAAGCTTTCTTTTTTTGTATTGCCTTTGTCTGGTTTTGCTGGCTTATAAAGTGAATTGCAAAGTGTTCCTTGCTCTTCTCTTTCTTGAAGAGATTGTATAACATTAATGTTAATTCTTCTTTAAATGTTTGTCAGAATTTTCCAGGGAAACCATGTGGGCCTGGAAACTTTTAGAAACCTACAAATTCTATTTCCTTAATTGTTAAAGGACTATTCCGATTATTTCACATTGGGTAGGTTATGGTAGTACGTGCTCTTCAAGTAATTAATCCATCATGTCATTTACGTTGTCATATTTATGTTGTGTAGAGTTGTGTTCCTTCATTGTCCTTTTTTTTTTTTTTTTAAGATGATGTTGGGAGGAGTTTATTTATTTATTTATTTATTTTTGCTGTGTTGGGTCTTCGTTTCTGTGCGAGGGCTTTCTCTAGTTGTGGCAAGTGGGGGCCACTCTTCATCGTGGTGCGCAGGCCTCTCACTATCGCGGCCTCTCTTGTTGCAGGAGCACAGGCTCCAGATGCGCAGGCTCTGTAGTTGTGGCTCACGGGCCTAGTTGCTCCGCGGCATGTGGGATCCTCCCAGACCAGGGCTCGAACCCGTGTCCCCTGCGTTAGCAGGCAGACGCCCAACCACTGCGCCACCAGGGAAGCCCTGTCCTTTTGAGGTCTGGATCTATAGTGATAGCCCCTGTTTCATTCTTGATACAGATCTTCTTTTTTTCTTTGTCAGTCTTACTAGAGGTTTATCAATTTTATTGCTCTTTTCAAAGAACTAGCTTTTTGTTTCATTGATAGTCTCTGTCAGTTTTTCTTTTTTCAATTTCATTGATATCTTTATTATTTCCCTCCTCTTGCTTGCTTTGGGTTCATTTTGTTCTTTTTTTCCTAGTTTCTTGAGGGAGCTTAGATTATTGATTTGAGATTTGTCCTCTTTTATTTTATTTTTTTTTACTTTTGAAAATTGATTTATTTTGATTTCTTTTTTTTAACATCTTTATTGGAGTGTAATTGCTTTACAATGGTGTGTTAGTTTCTGCTTTATAACAAAGTGAATCAGTTACACATATACATATATCCCCATATCTCTTCCCTCTTGTGCCTCCCTCCCTCCCACCTTCCCTATCCCACCCCTTTAGGTGGTCACAAAGCACCGAGCTGATCTCCCTGTGCTATGTGGCTGCTTCTCACTAGCTACCTATTTTACATTTGGTAGTGTATATATGTCCATGCCACTCTCTCACTTTGTCACAGCTTACCCTTCCCCCTCCCCGTGTCCTCAAGTCCACTCTCTAGTAGGTCTGCATCTTTAATTCTGTCCTGCCCCTAGGTTCTTCATGACCTTCTTTTTTTAGATTCCATATATATGTGTTAGCATACAGTATTTATTTTTCTCTTTCTGACTTACTTCACTCTGTATGACAGACTCTAGGTCCATCCACCTCACTACAAATAACTCAATTTCGTTTCCTTTTATGGCTGAGTCATATTCCATGGTATATATGTGCCACATCTTCTTTATCCATTCATCTGTTGATGGACACTTAGGTTGCTTCCATGTCCTGGCTATTGTAAATAGAGCTGCAGTGAACATTGTGGTACATGACTGTTTTTGAATTATGGTTTTCTCAGGGTATGTGCCCAGTCCTCTTTTATAATATAAGCATTTAGTGCTGTACATTTCACTCTCATCACTGCTGTAGCCACATCTCACAAATTTTTGTATGTTGTATTTTCATTGTCATTCAGTTCAGTGAGATGTCATCCTCTTTGATGCCTTTAGAAGTATGTTGTTTTATTTCCAAGTGTTTCAAGATTCCCTGTGATCTTACATGTATTGATTTCTAGTTTGGTTCCATTGTGGTACACATCCTGTATGATTTCAATTTTTATAAATGCATTGAGTATTTTTTATGGCCCAAGATATGATCTATGTTGGTATATGTTTTATGTGTATTCTGCTGATGGTGGGTGGAGTGTTCTGTAAATGTCAGTTAGAACCTCTTGGTTGATGTTGTTGTTGAGATAGTCTATATCCTTGCTGACTTTTTGTCTAGTTGCTCTATTGATTATTGGGAGAGCAGTGTTGAAGTCTCCAACTGTAATTGTGGATTTGTCTATTTGTCCTTTCCATTCTATCAGTTTTTACTTCTCATATTTTACAGCTGTTATTTTGTGCACACACATTTGGGATTGCTACATCTTCTTGGTGGATTGACCTTTTATAATTATGTATGTTCCACTCTGGTAGTCTTCTTTGCTCTGAAGTCTACTTTATCCTATATCAATGGTAGCCACTGTTAGTTTCTTTTGATTAATGTTTGTATAATATAACTTTTTCCATTCTTTTACTTTCAACCTACCTATATTTGAAGTGAGTTTCTTACCGACAGCATATCCACTTTGCCAATTTCTGTCTTTTAATTGATGTATTTGGACCATTTACATTTAATGTAATTATTAGTTGATAATTAAACTGATTAATATTAATTAATGTAATGTAATGTTACATTAATGATAATTAATTATGTTAGGGCCTAAGTCTACCACTTTATTTTTCGTCTTCTGTTTGTTCTCTTTGTTTTTTCATTTTTCTGTTTTCTTTTTCCTGAATTCCTATAGCTTCCTTGAACATTTTGTAGAATTTCATTTCTGTTTATCTATAGTATTTTTGAGTGTATCTCTTTGTATAGCTATTTTTAGTGGCATTTCTGGGTATTACATTATATATACATAACTCACAGCAGTTCACTGGTGATGGCATTTTATGAGTTTTCTCCCTGAGTATCCTATAACTACCTCCATCACAGAATTGATAATATGTGGATAATATGAGATTTAGTTATCTGTCTTCCTGATTTCTTGAGTGAGCGACCTGAATCTGATGCTGTGTCTTATTCATCTTTATTTCCCTATTGCGTACCATGCTGACTGGCATCTAACAGGGAAGCCTCATCTTCCTGTAACCAGATGTACACAACTACCTTTGTCTTCACTCATTGTCTCCCTTCCCCCCTATTATAAGAGGACACTGCCTTCCTCTTATCAAAAGTTTGTCCCATTTCCTCTCAGTTACTTGGGGACTTACTCCTTTGACTCTTTTCTGCCCCTCCTCTCCACCAGAACCACTCACTGGGTCACCAGTGACCACAGTGGGTCTGCAGAGCCCATGTACCAGGCTCTTTTCAGTCCTTTGTCTCACCAGAAGAGTTACAGCATTGAAAACTGTTAATTACCCCACTTTTATTGAGTTGTCTAATACCATACCCTCCTGGTTTGTTTCTTGCCCCTCTGGCTGTGTCTTCTCAGACTCCTTTGCTGACTGCTCCTCCTGCAGCCAATCTTGCATGTTGGAATCTTTTAGCATTTCTGATTTTTCTTCTCCACATCCTCTCTGTCTCTCTGTCTCTCTCTGGATGATCTCATCAATTCCCATGACCTTCATTTTTTTAAAATAAATTTATTTATTTATTTTATTTATTTTATGGCTGTGTTGGGTCTTTGTTGCTGTACACGGGCTTCTCATTGCCGTGGCTTCTCTTGTTGCGGAGCATGGGCTTTAGGCGTGCAGGCTTCAGTAGTTGTGGCACGTGGACTCAGTAGTTGTGGCTTGTGGGCTCTAGAGCGCAGGCTCAGTAGTTGTGGCACACGGGCTTAGTTGCTCCACTGCATGTGGGATCTTCCTGGACCAGGGCTCGAACCCGTGTCCCCTGCATTGGCAGGTGGATTCTTAACCGCTGCGCCACCAGGGGAGCCCCAATTTTTATATACTTACAATTTCTAAAATTATATCCTCAGCTCAGAACTCTCTTCTTAACCACAGACCTATTTGACTTTTCCACTTGGATGTCTCACAAGCACTTCAAATCCAATTTGTGCCAAACTGGAGTTCTGGTCTTTGCCACCCCTCTACCTATCCACACACAAATATGTTCCTCTTGTGACTGTTACCATCTCTAAACCTAGAACTGCCAGGCACCCAGTTGTTTAAGTCTAGAAACATCGGGCTCATCCTTGACGACTCCCTATTCCTCACTCAAATGTTAATTTTATCTCTAATCCCTATAAATTCACAAATATTAGTCCATCCACCTCTTTCCATCCTGGCTAGTCTGAACTGTCCAGTAGAAATCCGCATATTTCTCTTCTCCCCCCTCTATAATACAACTTCCTCACAGGGATCTTTTGAAAAAGATCAAGTCAGAGCATCAACATCAGATCAAGTCATTCCTTGGTCTAAAATCTTAAATGGGTTCGCATTTCACTTGGGGTAAAATGCAGAACCCGTAGTGTGGCCGACAGGACCCTACACAGCTGGCTTCACTCAAGGATTCTCTTTCACTTCACACTGAGATGGTTCATGGTACTTCCACCCCATGGGTCTTCTTTCAGCTCCTCCAACAAGCCAAACTCAGCTGCCTCGGCGCCTCCATAGGCCTCTCCTCCCTGATTTTTGCCCCATTAATACCTACTCATCTTGGAAGTGCAGCATAAATTTCACTTCATCAGGGAGTCTCCAGTTATCTAACTTGGACCCCTGGTTAGTCCGTGTCACAATAACCTAACCTTTCTTCTTAGGTCTCATCATAATTTTAGTTGTGTATTACATTTACTTTTTTAAGTATCTCAACCAACCAGACTGGAAGTTTCCTGAGGGCAGGAACTGTATCTGGCACAGCAGAGGTGCTGGATACTTGCTGAATGGATGCATGAATGATGCATAATGTTATTGAATTGACAGTATTTCCTGCTGTCTGTTGTCCAGTATCAAAGATGACTTTGGGTCTCCCTTTTTTTTTTTTATTAAACACTGATTTTTTTTTCAAATTAGTCCTATCCAAAGATCAAAAGTGTTGGCAAAGAAGAAAAAAACATAGACCCAAGGACAAAAATTGTCTGTACGTAAATACACAAATCACCTGCCTATTTAGGAGAAAAGCATTTATCCAATCTCTGTAGAAATGTCAATAGTCACTTCTTAAATGTGCTTCATACCAAGCCATATTGGGATTATAACTTTCTAGAAGTTATCTCAAACAGAAGCCTCCAAAACCAAGAGAGTGCATTTCTTCACAGCCTTCCCTTTCAAAAACTGTAGCTTTTTTTTTTTTTTTTTTTTGCGGTACACTGTTGTGGCCTCTCCCGTTGCGGAGCACAGCCTCCAGACGTGCAGGCTCAGCGGCCATGGCTCACGGGCCCAGCCGCTCCACAGCATGTGGGATCCTCCTGGACCGGGGCACGAACCAGTGTCCCCTGCATCCGCAGGCGGACTCTCAACCACTGCGCCACCAGAGAAGCCCAAAAACTGTAGCATTTTGACTGTAACCTCTAGAGCTAGGATTGTGACCAGGTTTACAAAATGTGGAGGTTTAATGGAAATGGAGTTGTAATCTCATGTTTGCTCCTATAATTTTCATATTTGATGAGGTTCAAACTAGAAACAGGACAAATGATTTGAGAATCAGATTTTGTGTCTGAATAAATGAAAGAAGGACACAAGATATGTGTGGCAGTTGCTTTGATCTCCAGGTAAAACCTGTGGCTCTTGGTTTTAACAATTCTAGACGCCAGTGTTTCTTTGGAAGAAAGTGAAGGAGTTAAAAGATTTAAGACAAAATGATTCCTGAAGGTACTAAGTACTCAAGTCATTTTTAAAATGGATTTGGAAGGGAGAAAATGAATTATATTGCCTATCTTCCCATTTAGTAAAAAAAAAAAAAAAAAAAAAGAGTTCTTGGACTTTCCTGGTGGCCCAGTGGTAAGACACCATGCTTCCACCACAGGGGGCACGGGTTGGATCCCTGGTTGGGGTACTAAGATCCCGCATGCCACCTGGCGCAGCCAAAAAAATTAAATAAATAAAAGGCAGATTTAAGGTTATTAAAAAAAAAATGAGTTCTGCCTCTCAAGTGAGGAGGGTAAGCTTGGGAGGTTGGACACAGCAAATATCTAGATGAAATTATTACAGCTAAGGCATGAGGACAGGGCCACATGAATAAGACACTCAACAAGGAGCAGCTAAGATCGTGTCAACTGCACACAGTGTTTCAGAGATGACAGATACATAAGTGCAGAGAAGTAAGGAGAAGGGATCCAAACTAAATGGCTATGTATGTGCCTGCAGCTTCCAGTAATTACATTATCCACACATATTAGGCAGTCTTTTCATTTTAATTATATAACTACATTTTTCTCTTTAAATGAGCATGGTTTATCCACTTAAACTGACAGTTTTAATTTTACAGGCTGTGATCATGGGATATAATCTGTAGAGGGAAATTCTCCTACTGGCATCATTTACTTCTCACAATGAAGAAAAGTTACCTTTTAATCCCCAATCAATATTTGGAGAACACACAATTCATTTAATAGATAGCCAGGTAATTAGCATAAATCTGCAAGTTAAAGAGCCACTTCTCTTCTTATTCTTAATGCATGGAGTACTAATCATGTCTCTCAAAAAGAATCTCGGTCCTCTTAGAGTGACTCTAAAGCTTTGTTTATCAAGGTGTCAGGATTGTACGTGATGAGATTGCTCTGAGCACTGAATTGCAGTTCTTAACTGCCTTTTGTTAACGTTGGTTTCTTAAGAAGCACAAGGAACATTCCCATCTCAGTTTTCTGCTGTTTACCATAGAGGTCACTGGATAAGTAACATCGGCTCTGGGTGTAATATTAAAAGCAGATTGCCAATTGTAATGGCCGCTGGTCATTTTTTTCCTTGTTCCTTTTTAATATGACAATTGCATAACAGAAAGCAGAGCTTTTCAGAAGAACCTCTGAAGCCATCAGCAGTGCGTGTCCATCCGTCACCAGATGTATTAGCTGAATGATATGCAGATGTGAAATAAAAATATAGGAGGTTTTTGCAGCCCAGCTCCACTTCCCTGGGTGTATTTTTCTTCTCAGAATCAGCTTGGTTGATGCTGAAGTTCTTGGCCTGTGAAAATTTATTACCCACAGAGTCAATCTGCATTCAGGCGGCCAAGTCTGAATAAATAGAGTCATTGTGCTTGTCTGGGATTTGTGGCCAGAGTTCATCCAGTCAGCTTGACATTCACATCCCAGGAGATTCATAAAAGCCAACACCCTGGTATGTGCTCTTGAATCCTGCCAAAATTGTGTAGAATTATATAAACAGGAGTTGAAGCAGTAATCAGGACCAGGTTTGAGGGGTGAGCTCCAAAATCAAGTTTCTCCTACATTAGAAATGAACTATATCGTAGATGGGATTTGTAGCCAACAAGAGCTAAAACATTTTTCCAAAGGAGTCATTCTGAGAAGAATCTTGTATGCCTACTAAATGTAGAATATTGTGCAAGACGCTGGCTTTGTTGGTCTTGATGAATTACACATTCGTAATATTCATTATGATAATTTAACCTCAAAAATCTAAAGTACTTTTTAAATGCTGGGAAAGCCCTGTTCTCAATGACTATACAAAAAAGTATATATTACATATATTAAACCTAACAGCAAAAATAGAAAAAAAAAGAGTAGTTTATGTTTTTTTTTAATTTTTTGTCCTGCATTAACTAAGCTACCTATCCAGTTTAATTATACTGACAAGTTGGTTTCTTTCTAATATGGAAACAGCACAATAACGCTCATTGAAAACTATCAGATCTTTGTCATCTGTATGTGAAGTAATCATAATTCAAAGCTTCAGGCACAGTCAGTGAAACACGAATGTTCAAGAGGAGGTTTTTGCCTCTTTGTTTATTTGTTTGTTTAACAGCCCTAAAGCTTACTTAAGTAATATTTTATAAATAAAATTTTACTGTCACCAGAGGCAAATGCAAAACTCTTTTAAGAAGGCCAGTTTTAGGGGCTTCCCTGGTGGCGCAGTGGTTGGGGGTCCGCCTGCCGATGCAGGGGACACAGGTTCGTCCCCCGGTCCGGGAAGATCCCACATGCCGCGGAGCGGCTGGGCCTGTGAGCCATGGCCGCTGTGCCTGCGCGTCCGGAGCCTGTGCTCCGCAGCAGGAGAGGCCACAGCAGTGAGAGGCCCGCGTACCACAAAAAAAAAAAGAAAGAAAAAAAAAAAAACATTAAAGAAGGCCAGTTTTATTACATCATGCCACTCTTTATGAACATTTGTGAGAAGCACAAGCATTGGTGGAGGTACACAAAAAAGTAGTTGTCTTCTTTTATGTTAATCAACTGTCATTTCCAAAATTGAAATGGTCAGGAAACCTAAATGTCACAGAGCACAGATATACAACGGCTCACAACCTCATCTCCCCACTTTTTTTCTCAGACCTCCTGTGGGGACCTGAGATTGATGGAGGTTTAGTTGTGTCCACTCAGCTTGGATCATAGGATGTGACTAATTTCAATCTGAGGACCCTCAGTGGATATCTGGAAAATGAGAATATTGTATAAAAATTAAGAGATGATCCACTAAATTTGGGCAAACATGCAATTAACACAAAAACGGAGAATCATGGCTTTGTTAAGTTGAAGAATTCAGAGGAAGCTACATTCTGGAAACTAAGCCAAGGTTTTTTAACGGTGCATATCAGTACCACCAAACTAGACTCCATTCAGAAAACAGAAGAAGGGCCATGTACCATTATTGGATAGGCATGCTCTTCTCAAATACAACTGCCAGCCGGGCTGCTGGTTGGCAGAGGAAGTGGAAATCTCCCTCTGGAGGACACTGCTATTTAACTCAGAGGAATAGCCCTTTGTCCTGTGACTTTTATGGGGTTTTTTTCTTCAGTAGCTTTTGCAGAATTGTAACCATTCAAGACTGGATGCTCCTTGGAGTCTGTGCTATCACTCGTATCCAGGCTTGGGGGCTTTCATATAGGAAAGGATTTACCTGCAGTCATTCAGGTACCTGGTCCAGATATGCACTCGGAAAGTTTTGTTTGTGTTTGTGTTTTTCCAAATCTTCTCCAAGTGGGACTGGTTATCTCAGAAGCACAGATTTTCTCAGGAGACTATCTTAACCTTTTGTTTCTACTGGAGCAAAATCATTTGCAGGAATTCAGTGTCCCTGGGCACTTGCAGTTCCATCCTGACCAGATCTGTAGCCAACAAGTTGTGCCGAGTGAAACAAGAAGCAGACCAGGGACTTTCCTGGTGGTCCAGTGGTTAAGACTCCGCGTTTCCACCGCAGGGGGCATGGGTTCGATCCCTGGTCACAGAACTAAGACCTTGCATGCCACGCGGTGCAGCCAAGAAGTTAAAAAAAACAAAGAAATAGACCAGACGGTTTCTGAAATGTCACCAGACATGGTCCTCTTCACATAGAAAAGTGCTAGTGTGTGGGTTAGCCAGAATCTCTCTCTGTGGAGGTCTGATTCAGCAACATGTTTCTGGATACCTCTCCTTTCAACTTGGACTTCATTCTTAGAAGTCTAAGGCAGTTGAAGGAAGAGGGTGTGATTACATGTTATGTGTGAAAACATTTTCAGGTATAAACCATCAAGCAGTGGTCACTTGAAAGGTGAAAATCCTAATACCAATAATAAAACAATCAGAATTGCTTCAGCTTTTCTCTTACATTATATAATTGGTTTGCAAAGTGCAATTATGAGACTCTTACCTAACCATGACAAACCTATTTTTACCTTCAAATATTGCTACTTTGTCTGACTAAAAGAGATGTTTTGCGAAAACAGAAAGCCAGACTTAGATTTTGGTAGGTTTTGGTTCTTCATGCACAGGTTGCATTATTTTAACAAAACTATCAAAATAGTTATGATACTTGCATCTTGTCTTTATGCAAAAAGAAAGTAGCATTTGTATTCCACAACCTGGGCTCTGGTTGCATTCATAAGAACCAACCACCTACTGAGGCAGTGACATTGACAATGTAAACACAGAACAAAGGGGGTCTCTGGATAACATCTATTTAGCTGCTGAATTAAACCAACCGCTAACCTAATAAACTGCTGGAATTAAAAAAAAAAACGAAAGAAAGAAAAAGTAAATGGGACTCCACCAAAGCATTGTATGAAAAGTAAAGTAAGGATTCTATTAAAAGCTCCAAAAGGCATTCGGCAAACCCACCATAGTGGGGAGTGAGC
This sequence comes from Mesoplodon densirostris, assembly GCF_025265405.1. Lineage (NCBI taxonomy): Eukaryota > Metazoa > Chordata > Mammalia > Artiodactyla > Ziphiidae > Mesoplodon > Mesoplodon densirostris. Next base: position 71,796,588 of record NC_082674.1, read on the forward strand.
AATCCCAGTGTCCCCCTGCTCTGCCAAAGATGAGAGTTATTACTGGGTCAGCATCATCTTGGCTGTGCTCAAAGTCTGGCCTGTACTGAAATAGCACTGTGAGAAGAGTTGCAGAGTGTATGGCTGACCAAAGCCCTGAGGAGCAGGCCAGAGAGCCAAGCAGCCACGTAGAACCTGCGGGGCCTGGATTGCATCACCCTGCACGCTCCAAATTTAGCCTCCCATTCCCAAGAACCAGGAATTGCAATCCATGCACTACCTGTAGCCTGTCTCCAGGCAGCTCAGCTATCATTAGTTGGTTCTTCTTGTTTGCTTTCAATGTGAAGTTGACAAGCACGTGCACACACACACACACACGCACGGGCCCACGCACACACACGAACTCATTCACATGGAAGGTGTTATTGCCTTGCCAGCACTCTGTCCCAGAATCCAAAAGCTTCTGCCATTCTCACAGATCTGAGAGTTGACAGCCGAGCTTGGATCTTTCACCTTCATCCAACAGCACCAGACCTGACTCAGGCAGGCACTTCCTTTACATGTGTAGTCCTGTCATAGTGAGCCCTGGAGGTAAAAAGAATTCTTCCCCAGGAGTTTCGGGCAAGCTCTAAATGACGCATATGCTTCTGCCTATAAACTGCTTGAGGAATCAAGATTAGTCTCAAAAACCTAAAGCCGTCCTGTCTTCTTTGCAGACATCTAAGAGACGACTCCTTGCTGCTTCTGCATTAGCATCCCCAGAGAAAGCTTGCCCCCGTGTCTGTTTACGTCTGCTCAGTATCCCACCAGTCCTCTCTGGCTGGGATTGGCAGAATCCAAAATGTATCCGGTCCCCTTCCCTTCGATCTCTGCCCTGAATAGTCCACAGCCCGGCAGAGGTAGGACCGGGGTGCTCTGTGGTACTTCACTGGCCTGATTCCCTTACTTACCAACTCTGACCATGAGCAAGCCAACTTCACTAAACCTCTGTTCCAATATCTTAATGTCAGTAGACAAAAATGCTAAAGTAGATTAATAGAAAATATTTTTAAAACAAAACACCCAATCAAAAAATGGGCAGAAGATCTACATAGACATTTCTCCAAAGAACACATACAGATGGCCAAGAGGCCAATGAAAAGATGCTCATCGTCGCTCATTATTAGAGAAATGAAAATCAAAACTACAATGAGGTATCAGCTCACCTTACCCTGGTCAGAATGACCATCATTAAAAAGTCTACAAGTAACAAGTGCTGAAGAGGGTGTGGAGAAAAGGGAACCGTCCTACACCATTGGTGGGAATGTAAATTGGTGCAGCCACTATGGAGAACAATATGGAGGTTCCTTAAAAAACTAAAAATAGAGTTACCATATATCCAGCAATCCCACTCCTGAACATATATCTGGAAAAGATGAAAACTCTAATTCGAAAAGATATATTCTCCCCAATGTTCATAGCAGCACTATTTACAACAGCCAAGACATGGAAGCAACCTAAGTGTCCATCAGTAGATGAATGGATAAAGACAATGTGGTACATATATGCAATGGAATACTACTCAGACATAAAAAAGACTGAAATAACGCCATTTGCAGCAACATGAATGGACCTAGAGATTATCATACTGAGTGAAGTAAGTCAGACAGAAATATTATATGATATCATTTATATGTGGAATTTAAAAAATAATACAAATGAGTTATTTACAAAACAGAAACAGACTCACAAACGTAGAAAACAATCCTGTGGTTACCAAAGAGTAAGGGGGGAAAGAGAAATTACTAGTATGGGATTAACAGATACTCACCACTACATGTAAAATAGATGGGCTTCCCTGGTGGCACAGTGGTTAAGAATCCGCCTGCCAATGCAGGGGACACGGGTTCGAGCCCTGGTCCAGGAGGATCCCACATGCCTCGGAGCAACTAAGCCCACGCGCCACAACTACTGAGCCTGCGCTCTAGAACCCGCAAGCCACAACTAGTGAAGCCCGCGTGCCTAGAGCCCATGCTCCGCAACAAGAGAAGCCACTGCAGTGAGAAGCCCACGCACCGCAACGAAGAGGAGCCCCTGCTCGCCTCAACTAGAGAAAGCCTGCGTGCAGCAACGAAGACCCAACGCAGCCAAAAATAAAATAAATTAATTAAAAAAAATAAAATTAAATAGATGAACAACAAAGATATACTGTATAGCACAGGGAACTATATTCAATATCTTGTAATAACCTATAATGAAAAGGAATCTGAAAAAATACATATACATATGTGTGTATATATTTATATATACATACATGGCTGAATCACTTCGCTGTACACCTGATACTGACACAATGTTGTAAATCACCTATACTTCAAGTTAAAGAAGTATTTTATATTACTATAAATAGATATTAGTGTAAAGCCATTAAACTGTACATCTTAACATCTTCCCCCCTCCCTCCCTCCTCTTCCCCTTCTCCCCAGAAATGTTCTTTATTTACATTGCTGGAGCTTTTTTTAGGCTTATTTAGGTAATAAAAGGAGAGGAGTACAGGAAGAAGAAAGAAAGTTGATTTATCTAAGCAGAGGCAAGGAGCTAATGATAGAAGAATAGACCTAGAAGTCAGAGGAGGAAGTGAGAATGGTGAGCTGGCAATTTAGGGGAGAGAGTAAGGAGGGGGGAAGGAGGCAGAGAAAGGAGAAGAAAGATTAGTAATTTACCACCTGCCCAGCAGGGGTCACATAGAGTAAGACAGTCCCTTATATAGTACCTCGATAGAAGCTTTTACTGAAAAATGCCACAAGGAAAAAAGTGAATTTCTTATAAGGAAGCAGGTACATAGAGAGTGCCATTTTGATTTTTAACGAAATAATAGTTCAGCAAAGATTTGTCAGATCCTCTTACCTAAAAGGGTAATTGGCACTTGAAGGGTGATACCTATTTAAAAGCAAAAGACTGCCTTGTTCATTTCTTTAAAAAAAATTTTTTTTAATTGTAATTGTACTAACAGAAGTTCAAATAAACTTTAGAATCTTTTAAAGACTAAAGCCCAGTTGTCCCATCCTCTGACACAAATCGTTTTTGGAATGAGACCAAATTGAATGAATGAATGAGATAAAAGCTAATCCATCATCCCTCAGGGATTCAGGAGGGGCACCACTGTGGCTTGGTCACCTAGTGACATTATATTCGTCAAGCATTTATGTGCTTTGTGCTATTGGTTAGACCTTGTACCAAACGTTGTTCAGTCATGTAACTGGTACCCACTTCCTATTCTCAAGGAGCTGGTATCTAGCCTCCCTAAGTCCAGTCCTTTATGGGGTAAATATCCAGATGACCAGGTAGAAGAAGGTACTTGCCATGGGACAGTGATGCCACAGCTCTTGAAGCACAAGTTGCTCCCCAGGCCCTGGCCTGGGGCTGAATGTCACCCAGCTCACTTCTCCCTCCCAGCACCCACACTAATAGCCTCATGCACGGCCATGGATCTTCCTGCCACCACCCGCCCACTTCAGACTGACCTCTTACCACCTCCACACCAGCCACCCCTGGTGCACAGACATCCTCCAGGAATCCACTGGGATCCTCTGACCCATAATGTTGCCCTCATGGCAGTCAGTATGGCCCATCACTCAGGATGCCTCATGCCATCCATACCCTCAGTGGGGCCCTCGCCTGCTGGGAGGACTCTGACATCAATCACTGTGGGTGAGGGACAGCCCCCGGGGCATGTCCTCACACCATCCCCACACCTTCCCTTCTTTCTCCTAGCTCATAGCGGCTGCCCCCAAGTTTTCTGTTTTGATGGCAAAAGCCTCCAGGGCCTGGAAGCAGAAGGGGCCACATGGTAGATGTCACCAATTATTCACAGTGTTATCTCTAGAATAAAATGTCCTGGAAATGCCCAGTGAAGACAAGAGTGCCTTCCTTAATAATCCCTCTCAGAAGGTTTGAGTTGCCAAATTTGGACAGCCCCCAACCTCAAATAATGCCCCCAAATCAGCCAATTGGAACCGGAATCTGAATTATGAGATAATGTTATCCAGCAAACCATCTGGTGTCATCGACCTTAATCAGCACTTCCCATAGGATGTACTAGGTACTAATAAATGTCTGTTATTGTCTTTATCTAATTCCTGGTAGACATATGCAAATCTAAGCCACACAGTTAAAATAAAACAACCAGTCAAAATTTCTCTAAAGAGAAATGTGTACCCTAGTTTTTCAAGATAGTAAAATAGAGAAAGAACATACAGCTAAGGGGGGAAAAATGTATTTCAACAGAGCTCTGAAATTGGAGCCATGGCAGATAGTAACATTTGTTATCCCCGGAAGTTACCTACTCACGTCCTACTGGCGAATCACAGGCAGGTGCTGTCCGTCAGCAGGAAGCTCTTTCCGGTGGAGGGAGGGTGAGCTGGGATCTCCGCCTTCAGGGATCTTCAAGGAACTTGAATTTTTAGCCAAGACTAAAATTTCCGTGAAGCAGATGGCAAGCTCCCCAGGGAAGAAGAGAACCCAGCGCTAAGCCATGTTCTAGACCAGGAGTTCTGAGAGCAGAGGGTCAACAAGAGCTTGAGCGGTCGAGGCAAGCTTCATGAAGAGGACCTCGGGTTGTAGGCAGACTCTAAGGAGAAAGAAGACGAACTGGAGAGAGAACGGGAGAAGCGCTGGCTTGATTTAAAGAGACACCAAGAGTCGCAGTGATTTGTCCACAGCTGACCCCCGTTCAGCTGTTTGCTTTCATTATTGGCAGGTTCCTCAACCCCTGAATTTCTGTCCTCTCATCCTGATCTTGTTTATATTTGTAGAGTCATCTTTATTAGAACGACCATATGTTGTGCCCCAAAAAAGCAGGGTTTTCTCCCCTTGTCCCTGACTCCCACCTGGTTAGCCTCCCCTTTCACTCTCAGAACTGTTCTTATTTGGATGATAAATTATATTGTCCTCCCTGACTCTGCCTGACCCCTGTAGAGTACTGGATAAGGTCAAAGTCCACTGAACAAAATGCTTCCTAGACAGCATTTCTAGGAATCTGAAAATGCAAAGTACTCATGACTGAGAAAAAAAAAAAAAAAAAGACCAGAAATAGACTCTTTCCTTTGTCTTACAAATGTTGCTAGATGGGTTGTAAAGCACCAAATGGAAGCTCACAACATAAAAAGTTAAGACACTCATCAACTGGGACCAAAATGAAAAACAACAGCATAAAAGTTAAGTTAACGAAACATAAAATATGCTAATAGAGGTAGAAGGAAATTAAACAGGGAAATAAGTTAATAAATAACAAGTCTTAACTTGAAGAATGACAAGAAAAAATTAAGGCCTTACCAGCCAGAATTCCTAGAAAGACAGGTGTGTCCATATAAATTTCACAGCCTTCTTCCAACAACAGCAAAACACAAATGAAGTAAGGTTAGCTGTGATAGTATTTATTCAGGTAATTAAATGTGGAGACAGTGTCCTAACACAGGTGAAGCAATGTGATTACAATCACTGCTGCAGTGATACCTCCTTGACTGTCAGTGTCATAAACCTGATACTGTGTGTAGCAGAGATGGAGGTCAGTCCCACATGGAGTGCAGAAACAAAGATGTGTTCTAACCAGCTGTATCCTGGATCTTCTTCTCTTAGAACAATAGCAAAATGTAGATCCAGAAAATCAAGCCATCTATCTTCTTCTTATGACTGTCATTTGTCAAAAACATATGGATGTTGTGTACTTAATTGTCATTTAACAGCTTTAATCTCATAAATCCAACCGTCTGTTTAAAATCTGCACTTGACTTCCCGTAAACAACTTGAACTTCACACACCCAAACTTTTTTGGGCGGCGTGGGAGAGATCATAGCATTTTGGAAATATAACTTTTAAAGGTTACTTTCCATTTACAGTTATTACAAAATATTGGCTATATTCCCCCCGTGTTATACAGTACATCCTTGAGCCTATCTTATACCTAGTACTTTGTACCTCACACTTCCCCACCCCTGTAATGCCCCCCACACACTGGTAACCACTAGTTTGTTCTATATCTGTGATTTTGTTTCTTTTTTGTTATATTCACTAGTTTCTTGTATTTTTTAGATTCCACATATAAGTGAGATCATACAGTATTTGTCTTTCTCTGTCTGACTTACTTCACTAAGCATAAGGCCCTCCAAGTCCATCCATGTTGCTGCACATGGCAAAATTCTTTTCTTTTTTATGGCTGAGTAATATTCCATTGTATATACATACCACATCTTTTTTATCCATTCATCTGTTGATGGCCACTTAGGTTGTTTCCATGTCTTGGCTGTTGTAAATAATGCACCTGTGAACACTGGAGTGTATGTGTCTTTTCGAATTAGAATTTTTTACACACCCAAACCTAAACTCTGCCTTTGTCCTGCTCCTGCACCCGTCTTGCCCGTCAGTGGCTCTCGATCCGTAGAAGGTGCTCAAGCCAGGAGCCTGGGACTCATTCCTGATGCCTCCCCCACTTCCCACGTTCAATCAATCACCAGTTCCCTCAACCCTATCTCCAAAATGTAGCACAAACTTTCTCCATCTCCACCGCTACCGTGCCCTTCTCTCGCCTGCATCACTGCAGGTGACCTTCAGCTTTGCCCCTTCCTGCCCCAATCCATTCAACACACAAAGGCCAGAAGGGAATTTGAAAAGTGTAAGTCGGGGCTTCCCTGGTGGCACAATGGTTAAGAATCCACCTGCCAGTGCAGGGGACACGGGTTCGAGCCCTGGTCCGGGAAGATCCCACATGCCGTGGAGCAGCTGGGCCCGTGCACCACAGCTGCAGAGCCTGCGCTCTAGAGCCCAAGAGCCACAACTGCTGAGCCCCCGTGCTACAACTACTGAAGCCCGCGTACCTAGAGCCCGTGCTCTACAACAAGAGAAGCCACCGCACTGAGAAGCCGTGCACCTCAAAAGAGTAACCCCTGCTCGCCGCAGCTAAAGCCCACACGCAGCAAGGAAGACCCAATGTAGCCATGAATGAATAAATAAATAAATAAACAAACAAACAAACAAATAAATAAATAAATAAAAGTGTGGGTCATATTGCCTCACTCCCTACTCTTTTTTTTTTTTTGTGGTACACGGGCCTCTCACTGTTGTGGCCTCTCCCGTTATGGAGCACAGGCTCCGGACGCGCAGGCTCAGCGGCCGTGGCTCACAGGCCCAGCCGCTCCGCGACATGTGGGATCTTCCCGGACCGGGCCACGAACCCGCGTCCCCTGCATCGGCAGGCGGACTCTCAACCACTGCGCCACCAGGGAAGCCCTCTTTTTTTAATTATATAGATTCACCAGAAGTTGCAAAGAATGTACAGGCAGGTCCCATATATCAGGGGTCCAAGGCCTGTTATGAATCAAGCCACACAGCAGGAGGTGAGTGGTGGGCAAGTGAGCAAAGCTTCATCTGCCGCTGCCCACCGCTGCCCACTGCTGCCCATCGCTGCCCATTGCTCATATTACCTCCTGAACCATCCCCCCTGCCCCCGGTCCTTGGAAAGGTTGTCTTCCATGAAACCAGTCCCTGGTGCCAGAAAGGTTGGGGACCGCTGCCATATATCCTTCGCCCAGCTTCCCCTCATGTAAACTTTTCAGTGACTTCTTATTGCTGTGGATAATGTCCCAAATCCTTAACTTAACCTCCAAAGCCCTTGGGACCTGCCACTGTCCCCACCGCTCACTGACCTCCCCGACAGCAACCTTCCTGTAGTTCCTCCACTGAGCAGAGATCTAGGCCTGCCTCGGGCCTCTGCTCCCAACCACTCTTCCCTTCCTTCCTTCCCCATTCCTACTTCTCTCATTCAGTAACTCTTCTTTGCCCTCCTTGTGGCAGCTTTGTTATCCCTTCCTTAGTGAACCTTCCTTGAGCACTCATTCCAAATGAGGTCCCTTCACATTCTGGTTCACAGCGCCTGTCCTCTTTGGTCATAGCCCTTGTCTAGATCCAGGATCTAGAATGCTTGTGTGTGTTTAACTTTTCATGTCTGGCTCACGTGTAGACTCCAAGTACAATGTGACCAAAGCTTTGTCCGTTTTGACTGTCACCCAAGCAGAGCCCAGGCCCTGCACTTGATAGGTACAGCAGATGGCTTTATGGAGCTGTCCACGTGGTATTTCTGTTTCTATCAAGTCAGAAAGAAACTGGATTATGCTAAGACCCCTCTGAAGTCTAGCCTCTTCCCTTTGCTTTCTCCCCCTCCAATATCCATGAACTTGTTCTATGCTCGACCCAGTTACAGTAAGGGCACTTAATTTCCTCTTTGATTTCCTCTCCATAACAGATTGTGACTGGTAATTCATTTAGCGTATGTTGAAACCTGGAAGTCTATTGATTAGGTTCCCAAGCACCCAGCTTGCTGTAATAAAGACAGAGAAAAGATGCCATCTCTCAAAGAGAACCTGGAAAATAATTATTTCTGGCAGAAAACTTGTTTTGTCTCACAGACTTACCCTTCAGAGTCATTCATGAATGAGTAATGAACTCAGGAAAGATCAGTGACGCATTGTCTTAAGGCTCTCAATCTGTTTTGCTGAGAACTGAATAAAAAGAAAGTTACAAGAGGAGATGATGATTTAGAAAGAGAAATATGGTTGCTCTAACGTACAAGTCTTCAAAGAAGGAAATTGGGCAATTCATCTAGTTTCTATGAGTAGTTTTTCGGGTTTCAATCATGAGTCACCTAAGTAATTTTTTTCTCTGCTATTTAATTCCAGTGTTTATTTATTTTACTATTTTCCAACAGTAAAATAAAATAGTGTGCCACAGCCCAAGTTTATTTTAAGAGAGGAGGCAGTAAGAAAAAGTTGGTGGTCGTTGCTTTGGTATATGACATACAATTTTAATGCCGTTACGTTTATTTTTTTCCTCAAGGAGTTATTTAAAACATTTAATATATTCTCATCTCCTTTTTGATGGACGATGAGTCCTCCTCTGTAAAGTTTTGAATGATGTAGAATAACAACAAATTAAACAGAACAATCAAAAGCAGGCATTAAAAATAGTAGTGCAGGCAGTCGTGTGGCAGACTGAAGAGTGAGGGTCACAGAAAGACATTGCTTGGTGACTGGCTAGATGCATGATGTCTAAGCCCAGAAGGCCCTTTTGGTCCCAGCATCGTGTCCATCTGCTAAAGGAAAGCAGCCCCTGTTTCCAGCTTCCAACTCAGCTTACATTAGAGGATTCACCAATGTCAGTCCTATGGTGTTATTCTCAGTAGGTACCACCACCTGGGATGCATCAATTTGCAGGCATTGTAGTGATGGTTGGGCACCTGAGTTTCTTGTTTTGGGTTTGTTTTGCTTTGCTTTTGCTTCTTAAATCATCTTCTTATAGAGTGCACATCAACAAGCGCTGTGTTTCCTTATCACAAAAGTCAGCGGGAAGTATTTGCAGGCAGGAGAGAAAAGGATCAATAGACTTTAAAAAAAATTGACATCCAGGGCTGGGCGAAAATTCAGATGCCATGTGAGAGATTCCTATTGACCTTTTAGTCACATCTCCTGATTTTTGTTATTCCAGGAGGGGTCTGTCTCCAGTGCCTCCTGCTGAGATGATAAGAGACTGTGCTGATAATGCCTGCCATCTTTCCTTTGGGGAGTTCCAAATACTTTTTGTATATTTGGCCAAACATATTGTATATTTACTAGAGAGTGAAGTTCTTTTCAAGGATAACTGCCGAAAGTGGAAAGCCATCTTGCTGAGTGAGGGAGAGCCCTTTCGGAGATGAACCTGGGAACAATGACAGCTGCCTGTCACCTGCTGGGTGCTTTTCGTGAACATGCTCCTGGGGTGGCCCTCAGTAGAGCACAGACAAAGGAGAGAGAGGAGAGGGCAGGGAGTGCTGTCCAGGCCTTCCTTGGCTTCTCACCTCTTCCCCCTGCCACATTTGACTCCCTCAGGTGTCCCCGCAAAGAGAAAGCACTGTAGTTATTCTTCTTTTCTATCTTGAACGAATAATGTGACAGTAGAATGCCAGGTCACTTGGGCTGTCATTCCCTGGAATCCAGGGAAGAAGGAGGGGACCCCTGCCCCTTGGATTGTCCACAGTAGCCTGGACCTTGACTGGCTCCCTCAGCCTCCATTTGGGGAAGGAAAGGGTAGTTTGGAAACTGAGACCTGGGTCGAGGACCAGACTCCAGGTCCATAATAAAAATGAAAGGCAGAACCTGTCCCAGAACGTAAGACTCTCAATTCCCTGTTCAACAGATTTTATGCTTTTTCCTAACCCACTGTGGTTGCGTCCCTTGTGGAATTATCTAAGTTTCTCTTACTAATTTATTTTCCATTCCTGCTGCCAGGCCCAGGAGCTCATGTTCCCTGGGTTCTTTCTTTCAGATCTGCCTTTCATTGCTACTTTGCTGCAGCATCTCCACAGAGACACCCTTGTTATTTGAAGGGGACAGTTCCTGATTGTACAAGGGGACCTTCCTGACGTTTGAAAAGTGTTAGCATCCCTGGGGCCAGGCACTAAATGCCGGTAGTGATCCCCTCATGAGTGTGACATGCAGAAACACCCCGACTCAATTCCAGATGCTCCGTTGGTTGGGGGGAGGGCAGCCCAGGTGAGAACCGCTGCCAGGGGCTTGGACAGGCCCTTTCTGCACCGTCTAGTCCAGGACCACCAGTACCTCTTCTCGCCTGACCACATCTCAGTGGGAAGGATCCCCTAAGTGATTCATTCGTTGATGTTTACTCTGCAGGTATTTCCAGAGCACCTGCTAACAGCTCCACAGCCTGTGTGAGGAGCTGTAGACCCACCAGCCCTCAGTTACCACTCATGTCTGCCCCTTCCCCGCTTTGTCCTACCTTCATCTTTTTATTTGCATGTTACTTCCTAAATGTCTGCCAGTCATCCCTGGACCTCTCTTCTGACTCCCTCCCTGGGGACTCAGCTTGTCCAGGACAATGACCACTTCTGCATTTGCTTTTCTCCCCTCTGAGACCCCAGAGCAATCATCGTCATGTAGCAGGAATTCAATAAGTGTTGGTCTGACTGCATGATCCAAGGGTATGCAACTATCACCAAGGGTATATTTCTTTTCTGTAATAGAGATAATGGTTCTGATGTGTCATTTTTTCTAATCTGAAGATTCTATTTTGTCTGCCACCCTCCTGTGATGAGGAATAGCGTGGGAAACATTGGTATCCCTGGTAAACAGTGAATTTGACATACGTCATGTCCAAGGTGAAGATGGACTGTGAACACTCCTTATTTCCTACGTGCATCCTGAGGAAGCCTTGGTCTTCGAGGCCATGCTTTGATCCCCTCCCAATTGTGACTTCTCAGTCAGAGAAGTCTTCTTCTGCCTTCTGTAGATTCAGAGTGCTTGGCGGCGTAAGGCAAACAGACAAAAAAATAGGACAGACAGACGAAAGGAAAGTGAGTGCAAAACTGGGGGAATCTCAGGGAGCAATGGAGGGCTTCTTATTTCCTTTTTTCTTTTAATTTTTATATTATGGAAAATTTCAAACACACAAAAATTCCCAGAATACTATACTGTTTCCCCAGTGTTCTTGTCACCTAGCTTCAACAGTTATCAACCCAAGGCCATCTCATTTCATTTATATGCCCACCTACTCTCTCTTCCCTCCAATTGTATTATTTTAAATCCCAGCATCGTGTAATTGTATTCATAAGTATTTCAATATGAATCTCTAAAAGACTCTTTATAAAAAACATTGCCACAGTTATGTTACTGTGTCTAAAACATAGCAACAATCTCCTAATATCATCACATAGCCAGTCAATGTTCCAATATCCAATTGGGATGCTTTTATCAATAAATCTGAAAACCAGGTCCAAAATTATACCTTCCTAGGAAAAGAAGCTGCAAAGCAACCAAAACAGATCTTTTCCTTACAGGAAAGTAGGGTAAAGCAATGGTAAAAGTGAATTCCGGAAGTAAAAATGAAATAGCTCTGATCAGTACCACATCTCCTGAGACCTGTCCAGCCTCACCTGTGGAGTATGTCCAGTCTCCTCAAGCTCACCCCCTGGTGGCAAGTGTGACCCATGGGGGCTTCCCTTAACTCTTCAGAAATATTCGTTTCCTAACACGAGAGGATTCTCTACTGTGTTTTCAGTAGTTTCATATTTGGCCACCTGGCAGAAATGTGGGTGACACGGGGTTTCTTTTTAAGTATTGATTGAGCACATAATTTTAAAGTCAGAATATTAAATAAACATCTCTGCCCTTTCTTCCAGCAGGCAGCCCAGAGAACGGCTCTCCACGCTCTGTCTGACAGGTACATTTTGTCATTTTTATGAACTATAAATTGCTTTATGAAACATTGAGCCCTATTTACTGTGGCATATAATTCATAATCGGATTTTGTCCCTAAAGTATCTGCGAACTGGGATGTTAAACATTTTGCATGCTTCAATTTGTCATGCATGTGTGGAGTTTATTACTGCAAAAATCGCCTTGTTGTATTTCATAGAAAGTATGAAGAATCCTTTGTTGTACAATGAAACAGGAGACAAGAAACTTGGAGGGAAAGTCCTGAATGGTGCAGTAAATTCTGAACTTTGGAATTGGTTGAGATCTAAGCTCATTTTTCAACAATAAGTACTTCATTTATTCTGGGATGTTTTCTTCAGACTTCTTTTCCACATCATTTCCCCGAGAGCTATCTGTCTTCTGACGAGATTCTCTCTCGAAATTTACTTTATGCACGGAACCCAGTTCATGGTGCTGCATGCCTGACTTTTTACTCCTTGCTCTGGCTTGTTTTTTCTAACTTGTGTTATTGAATGAGATATGTAAAGCTAATCAGTAAACATACTCCGGCTGTATTTCACATCTTCCTTTGCCGATAAGACTGAAAATATTTGAATGGGCATATATAAAGTTACTTTCTAGAATAGACCAGACCATCTCTTGGTTTGGGTTGGTTTTTGATTTCTCATTTGCCAAAGTGTGTGTGTGTTTTAAAGAACCATCAGGAGGTAAAGATGAAGCTTTGTTTTCTCTCCACAAGTGAGGCTCTCACAGGGCTGGAAACAGGGAGGAGCTGTTCCCCTCAGCAGGCTGGCAGGCATCTCGGCATTGTCTAGCTACCACCACCCTCCTCCCTTCCTTCCCAGTTCTTTTCTGTGGAACGAGCAATAATTGACTGTGTAAACCAGCTCAGTTCAGTGCTTCTCCAAGGTGAAACCTGTCACTTAGGCGAATTATCTGTGCTCTTGGGTGAAAAGCGTTTTCTCGATGGTGGCAGGCTGAGCCCAAGTGTTTTGATTTCATTTGAAAAGCCTTCCCCATGACAACCACACAAGCCTGTGGGCTCTAAGAGTGGCTGCCACGTGATCTTCTGGGGTTGCTTCTGGGATTTTCGCAAAAGTTGATACTGTACTGCTTCTGAGTCTGTTGGTAGAAAGAAGAGAGACTCTGGATCAAAACACACTTAAAATCTGACACATTAATTCTTTTCCTCTACATATTTCTTTTTTCCCTTTGACTTTTCTTCCTCAGTGATTCCTTCAACAAAATGCACTGAGAAGCAAGAGAAAGCCCTCAGTTGACAATATTATGCCACTGCCAATGGTGACGAGGTTTCTTTTTGGGGTGATAAAAATGGTGTAAAATTAGATGATGGTAAAGACTTCACAACCCAGTAAATATACTAAAAACAATTGAATTGCATGCTTTAAATGGGTGAGCTTTATGGTATATAAATTACATTTTCAATAATGCTACATATCTAGACACAAAATATCTTTATAGACTTTGGTAGAATGAATCAAGAACCATTTTTAAAAACATGGACTCCCATTGAAGACATGATTGGAGGTAGAAAGACAAGTCATCAGAAACTAGGACCGGTATATTCTAAGGCTTCTCCCCAAAAGATACATGACTTTGTCCTGGGTAGAAAATGTGCATAGATTTTCACGATGAGCAACGCTATTACCTTTGACATTTTCTGATCTTCTCTCAAAAACCCCTCCTGAAGCCCGATAATTAATTGACTAGTAAGTTAGTATCTTAGCCCTTGTTCTTATAGAGCCACTTAGTGCAGATACTGTGAGGAAAAAAAAGTTCGTTCCCTAGAAACAGAAAAACAGAGGTTCCCACTGTCACTGCTCTTCTAATAAATTTCCCTGTCTTCAAACGTAACTGAGCATTTCCCTCTACATCTAACAGTTTTTCTGTTCACAGTGGGAGGAACTCAGCGCCTTTCAAAGTAATGGGCTGACTTTGCCTACTATTCTAGCAATGCAGTTGTGTCAAGCTACTTCTCTGTGCTTTTCCTGTTTTATGTTTTCCATTAATTCAGGACCACTTGAGTATTTCCATGAGTGAGAAGTCTCTGTAATTGTTGGGCGATACAATTAAAAACCCTTCTTCAAAATAAGGACTTGTAACACCTACTGAATTCATTGGATTCATGTTTTCTAGTTTCTTAAATTAGAAAATGCTAACTTAACACATGACACATGTCATTTTCTATCACATTACCTATTCTGTTGAATAAATTAGTCTTTTCTAGAAAATGAGGGATGTGGCTTTGGGTCCAACCACCATATGACTTGCCTAAAATTCTGTCTGTCCCAAGAACGACCTCAGGTTGGGAAGGGAATTGAGTAGAAATTCCCCTCCAGGTTGTGCCCTTCCCAAGGTAGAGATCTAACCCCAGTATCTCTGGCTACTTACAGCCTGGTGGTGATCTATCATACGTTCATTTACATAGACTCTTCTGGTTTCCTAAACTGTTTTTTCAGCCTCTTGATATAAAATTCCATAATGATTAGGCAGCAATTTTGTTTCTGTCCGAGAAAAAGAAAGAGCACGTTTCAGGCCTTCAAAGTTGCTTCCTGAGTTCTGCGATTCTGGAGTTGGACAGAAAGCCCATGCTGGCTTGAGTCAGGCTACCATGTGACACTGAGGTATCCCACTGGTTGGCTCCTCTCTGGGCCCATGTCACGTCCATTTAACCTTATAACTGCCTAAGTACCTGGTGAACCCAGGACGTGTGATCCAGGAGGAGAGCTGTTTTGTCTCAAGGTGTACAACTTGATGATGAAATGGGATTCGCTTGCCTGGGATTGTAGGGGCGATGTGAGTTTACACTGTAGGAAGCCAGTTGTCCTCTGCTTCCCCGTAAGAAAGCCTACCTTCAAGGCTTGGGGACCTGGCCTAATGGGACTAGATACAGGGAAAAGGGATGTCGTTTCCCTCTATGAGGGCAGATAGAAATCTCATCCCCGTGGGGTGTCAGAGGGTAGAGGGTATCCAGACATCTTCTGAAGGTCAGTCTTGTCTATCTTTTCATTGCTCCAGCTTCCTGGTTTCCAGGGGCATTCTAGCAGAAATCGAGCATCTGACAGTTGCGATTATAATGCTTTAAAGTCCAGTGAGTCCTCAGTAGTCAAAACACAGCCTTGATCAATTAAAACTCTGATATTGCCATTACTAAAATTTAAAAAGCATCTGTGGTCACTCCCATAGAAAACCTTTTGCCTTCTTTGACTTTGTCAGAGTGATGGGCTTAGTTGATGGTTCAGCCAAAATAGCCCAAACACTCCACAAATTCAAACAGGATCACGAGAGTGAAGCAAATGTGGGCTTTGGCCCAACTAACCCGTGCCACCTGCAGCAATGGGAAGGGTGTGTGAAGGTGGGATGGTGGCTTGGGTCTTGTTCTTTTCTACTGCTGCCTGTAGAATTTTTCATCCATCTGTTTTATGCCATTGAGAGGCAGCTGGCCTACCAGAGGCCTGCCAATGCCCCAAATAATGAAAAAGCAAGACACCAGGGCAGGAAGAGGTGGCAAAATTCTCAGCAAGGTAAACCAATCAATTACAAGAAAACCTCCCTTTACAGAGGGGCATACTCCTTCTTTTTTTTTTTTGGTGGAAAGTAAAGTTTACTTTATTTTGGATGCCGGCAACTGGGGGGAAGTCCAGACTCGTGTCCAAAGGCCAACTCGCCCCCCCTGACAACCAGCAGGCAAGAGCTTTCATAGGCAGAGGGAGCGGGCTACACGCAGAAACTGCACAGTCAGCTCTGACCGTCATCGAGAAATTGGTCATTGGTGGTCTGACCAGCACCATCTTGGTTGTTTTAGGAACAGTTAACCTTCAGTTCCCGGGTCGGTTCCCACTTCCTTGAGGCCAATTCTCGGAATTGTGGCAGCTTGTGTCATGGCTACAGCCTGGTCATCATGTAGTTAACTTCTTCCACCTGGTGAGGGTTTCAGTCTCTGTAAGACAGCTCACAGGATATGGCTCAGAATATTATCCAGGGCCCTTGAGAGGGAAATAAATGTCCTTGACTTTGCTTACTGACTAAACTGTTATCGTTTTGTCCTGTTTGACTGCTTTTCTTTGCTTCTACATTTTCTCACTTCTCTGATTAAACTTATTCTTTGGCTGAAGTTTTTATGCAGACAAAAGACAGGAGGATATGGGGGTGAGGGAAGGACCATAGGGTCCTGTTTCATTTCACTCCCAATTGCCCTCTCCCCTGGCAAATGCCAAACCACTTTCTCTCTGTGAATTTGCCTCTTTGGGGTATTTCATATAAATGGAATCCTGCGAAACGCACTCTTTTGTGTCTGGCTTCTTTCACTGAGCGTGTTTTCAAGGTTTATCTGTGTTGTAGCATGTACTAGTACTTCATTCCTTTTTTTTTTTGAGATGTCTTATCAATTGTCAAATTAATTTATTCTAAATTGCCAGTGTAATTTTTTTTTGAATTTTATTTTCTTTTTTTATACAGCAGGTTCTTATTAGTTATCCGTTTTATACATACTAGTGTATATATGTCAATCCCAATCTCCCAATTCATCCCACCATCAACGCACCCCTGCTTTCCCCCCTTGGTGTCCGTACGTTTGTTCTCCACATCTGTGTCTCAGTTGCTGCCCTGCAAATCAGTTCATCTGTACCATTTTTCTAGGTTCCACAAATATGTGTTAATATACGATATTTGTGTTTCTCTTTCTGACTTAACTTGACTCTGTATGACAGTCTGTAGATTCATCCATGTCTCTACAAATGACCCAATTTCATCCCTTTTTATGGCTGAGTAATATTCCATTGTATATATGTACCACATATTCTTTATCCATTCGTCTGTCGATGGGCATTTAGGTTGCTTCCCTGACGTGGTTATTGTAAATAGTGCTGCAATGAACATTGGGGTGCATGTGTCTTTTTGAATTATGATTTTCCCTGGGTGTATGCCCAGTAGTGGGATTGCTGGGTCATATGATAATTCTATTTTTAGTTTTTTAAGGAACCTCCATGCTGTTCTCCATAGTGACTGTATCAATTTACATTCCCACCAGCAGTGCAAGAGGGTTCCCTTTTCTCCACACCCTCTACAGCATTTGTTGTTTGTAGATTTTCTGATGATGCCCATTCTAACTGGTGTGAGGTGATACCTCATTGTAGTTTTGATTTGCATTTCTCTAATAATTAGTGATGTTGAGCAGCTTTTCATGTGCTTCTTGGCCATCTTTATGTCTTCTTTGGAGAAATGTCTATTTAGGTCTTCTGCCCATTTTTTAATTGGGTTCTTTATTTTTTTAATATTGAGCTGCATGAGCTGTTTATATATTTTGGATATAATCATTTGTTGATTTGTGTGCAAATATTTTCTCCCATTCTGAGGGTTGTCTTTTTGTCTTGTTTGTAGTTTCCTTTGCTTTGCAAAAGCTTTTAAGTTTCATTAGGTCCCATTTGTTTATTTTTGTTTTTATTTCCATTACTCTAGGAGGTGGATCAAAAATGATCTTGCTGTGATTTATGTTAAAGAGTGTTCTTCCTATGTTTTCCTCTGAGAGTTTTATAGTGTCCGGTCTTACATTTAGGTCTCTAATCCATTTTGAGTTTATTTTTGTGTATGGTGTTAGGGAGTGTTCTAATTTCATTCTTTTACATGTAGCTGTCCACTTTTCCCAGCACCACTTATTGAAGAGGCTGTCTTTTCTCCATTGTATATCCTTGCCTCCTTTGTCATAGATTAGTTCACCATAGGTGCGTGGGGTTATCTCTGGGCTTTCTATCCTGTTCCATTGATCTATATTTCTGTTTTTGTGACAGTACCATATTGTCTTGATTACTGTAGCTTTGTAGTATAGTCTGAAGTCAGGGAGTCTGATTCCTCCAGCTCCGTTTTTTTCCCTCAAGACTGCTTTGGCTATTCGAGGTCTTTTGTGTCTCCATACAAATTTTAAGATTTTTTTGTTCTAGTTCTGTAAAAAATGCCATTGGTAATTTGATAGGGCTTGCATTGAATCTGTAGATTGCTTTGGGTAGTATAGTGATTTTTACAATATTGAGTCTTCCAATTCAAGAACATGGTATATCTCTCCATCTGTTTGTATCATCTTTAATTTCTTTCATCAATGTCTTATAGTTTTCTGCATACAGGTCTTTGGTCTCCTTAGGTAGGTTTATTCCTAGGTATTTTATTCTTTTTGTTGCAATGGTAAATGGGAGTGTTTCCTTAATTTCTCTTTCAGATTTTTCATCATTAGTGTATAGGAATGCAAGAGATTTCTGTGCATTAATTTTGTATCTTGCTACTTTACCAAATTCATTGATTAGCTCTAGTAGTTTTCTGGTAGCATCTTTAGGATTCTCTATGTATACTATCATGTCATCTGCAAACAGTGACAGTTTTACTTCTTCTTTTCCAATCTGTATTCCTTTTATTTCTTTTTTCTTCTCTGGTTGCCATGTCTAGGACTTCCAAAACTATGTTGAATAACAGTGGTGAGAGTGGACATCCTTGTCTGTTCCTGATCTGAGAGGAAATGCTTTCAGTTTTTCACCATTGAGAATAATGTTTGCTGTGGGTTTGTCATATATGGCCTTTATTATGTTGAGGTAGGTTCCCTCTATGCCCTCTTTCTGGAGAGTTTTTTATCATAAATGGTTGTTGAATTTTGTCAAAAGCTTTTTCTGCATCTATTGAGATGATCATATGGTTCTTATTCTTCAAGTTGTTAATATGGTGTATCACATTGATTGATTTGCGTATACTGAAGAATCCTTGCATCCCTGGGATAAATCCCACTTGATCATGGTGTATGATCCTTTTAATATGTTGTTGGCTTCTGTTTGCTAGTATTTTGTTGAGGATTTTTGCATCTATTTTCATCAGTGATATTGGTCTGTAATTTTCTTTTTTTTGTAGTATCTTTCTCTGGTTTTGGTATCAGGGTGATGGTGGCCTCACAGAATGAGTTTGGGAGTATTCCTTCCTCTGCAGTTTTTTGGAAGAGTTTGAGAAGGATGGGTGTTAGCTCTTCTCTAAATGTTTGCTAGAATTCACCTGTGAAGCCATCTGGTCCTGGACTTCTGTTTGTTGGAAGATTTTTAATCACAGTTTCAATTTCATTACTTGTGATTGGTCTGTTCATATTTTCTATTTCTTCCTGGTTCAATCTTGGGAGGTTATACCTTTCTAAGAATTTGTCCATTTCTTCCAAGTTGTCCATTTTATTGGCATAGAGTTGCTTGTAGTAGTCTCTTATGATGCTTTGTATTTCTGCAGTGTCTGTTGTAACTTCTCCTTTTTCATTTCTAATTTTATTGATTTGGGTCCTCTCTTTTTCTTGATGAATCTAGCTAAAGGTTTATCAATTTTGTTTATCTTCTCAGCAAACCAGCTTGTAGTTTTATTGATCTTTGCTATTGTTTTCTTTGTTTCTATTTCATTTATTTCTGCTATGATCTTTATGACTTCTATTCTGCTAACTTTGGGTTTTGTTTGTTCTTCTTTCTCTAGTTCCTATAGGTGTAAGGTTAGATTTTTCATTTGAGATGTTTGTTGTTTCTTGAGGTAGGCTTGTATTGCTCTAAACTTCCCTCTTAGAACTGCTTTTGCTGCATCCCATAGGTATTGGATCGTCATGTTTTCATTGGCACTTGTCTCTAGGTATTTTTTGATTTCCTCTTTGACTTCTTCAGTGATCTCTTGGTTATTTAATAACGTATTGTTTAGCCTCCATGTGTTTGTGATTTTTACGTTTTTTTCCCTGTAACTGATTTCTAATCTCATAATGTTTTGGTCAGAAAAGATGCTTGATATGATCTCAATTTTCTTAAATTTACTGAGGCTTGATTTGTTACCCATGATGTGGTCTATCCTGGAGAATGTTTCATGCGCCCTTGAGAAGAAAGTGTAATCTGCTGGTTTTGGATGGAATGTCTTATAAATATCAATTAAATCTACCTGGTCTACTATGACATTTAAAGCTTGTGTTTCCTTATTAATTTTATGTTTGGATGATCTGCCCATTGGTGTAAGTGAGGTGTTAAAGTCCCCCACTATTATTGTGTTACTGTTGATTTCCTCTTTTATAGTTGTTAGCAGTTGTCTTATGTATTGAGGTGCTCCTATGTTGGGTGCATGTATATTTAACATTGTTATATCTTCTTCTTGGATTGATCCCTTGATCATTATGTAGTGTCCTTCCTTGTCTCTTGGAACATTCTTTATTTTAAAATCTATTTTATCTGATATGAGTATTGCTACTAGAGCTTTCCTTTGATTTCCATTTGCATGGAATATCTTTTTCCATCCCCTCACTTCCAGTCTGTATGTGTCCCTAGGTCTGAAGTGGGTCTCTTGTAGACAGCATATATATGAGTCCTGTTTTTGTATCCATTCAGCAAGCTGTGTCTTTTGATTGGAGCATTTAATGCATTCACATTTAAGGTGATTATCGATATGTATGTTCCTGTTACCATTTTCTTAATTGTTTTGGGTTTGTTTTTGTAGGTCCTTTTCTTCTCTTGCGTTTCCCACTTAGAGAAGTTCCTTTAGCATTTGTTGTAGAGCTGGTTTGGTAGTGCTGAATTCTCTTAGCTTTTGCTTGTCTGTAAAGACAAGAGAACTTTTGATTTCTCTGTCGAATCTGAATGAGATCCTTAGCCGATAGAGTAATCTTAGTTGTAGATTCTTCCCTTTCGTCACTTTAAATATGTCATGCCACTCCATTCTGGCTTGTAGAGTTTCTGCTGAGAAATCAGCTGTTAACCTTACAGGAGTTCCCTTGTATGTTATTTGTCATTTTCCCTTGCTGCTTTCAATAATTTTTCTTTGTCTTTAATTTTTGCCAATTTGATTACTATGTGTCTTGGCGTGTTTCTCCTTGGGTTTATCCTGTATGGGACTCTCTGTGCTTCCTGGACTTGGGTTGCTATTTCCTTTCCCATGTTCAGGAAGTTTTCGACTATGATCTCTTCAAATATTTTCTCGGGTCCTTTCTCTCTCTCTTCTCCTTCTGGGACCCCTATAATGCGAATGTTGTTCCGTTTAGTGTTGTCCCAGAGGACTCTTAGGCTGTCTTCATTTCTCATCATGCTTTTTTCTTTATTCTGTTCTGCAGCAGTGAATTCCACCATTCTGTCTTCCAGGTCACTTATCCATTTTTCTGCCTCAGTTATTCTTCTGTTGATTCCTTCCAGTGTATTTTTCATTTCAGTTATTGTATTGTTCATCTCTGTTTGTTTGTTCTTTAATTCTTCTAGGTCTTTGTTAAACATTTCTTGCATCTTCTCGATCTTTGCCTCCATTCTTTTTCCAAGGTCTTGGATCATCTTCACTACTATTATTCTGAATTCTTTTTCTGGAACGTTGTCTGTCTCCACTGCATTTAGTTGTTTTTATGGTGTTTTATCTTGTTTCTTCATCTGGTACATAGCCCTCTGCCTTTTCTTCATGTCTGTGTTACTGTTAATGTGGTTTTCATTCCACAGGCTGCAGGATTGTAGTTCTTCTTGCTTCTGCTGTCTGCCCTCTGGTGGATGAGGCTGTCTAAGAGGCTTGTGAAAGTTTTCTGATGGGAGGGACCGGTGGTGGGTAGAGCTGGGTGTTGATCTGGTGGGCAGAGTTCTGTAAAACTTTAATCTGCTTGTCTGCTGATGTGTGGGGCTGGGTTCCCTCCCTGTTGGTTGTTTGGCCTGAGACAACCCAACCCTGGAGCCCACCTGGGCTCTTTGGTGGGGCTAATGGCGGACTCTGGGAGTGCTCACGCCAAGGAGTACTTCCCAGAACTTCCGCTGCCAGTGTCCTTGTCCCTTGGTGAGCCACATCCACCCCTGCCTCTGCAGGAAACCCTCCAACACTATCAGGTAGGTCTGGTTCAGACTCCTATGGTGTCACTGCTCCTTCCCCTGGGTCCCGATGCGCACACTATTTTGTGTGTGCCCTCCAAGAGTGGAGTCTCTGTTTCCCCCAGTCCTGTTGAAGTCCTGCAATCAAATCCCCCTGGCCTTCAAAGTCTGATTCTCTAGGAATTCCTCCACCCGTTGCTGGACCCCCAGGTTGGGAAGCCTGACATGAGGCTCAGAACCTTCACTCCAGTGGGTGGACCTCTGTGGTATAAGTGTTCTCCAGTTTGTGAGGCACCCACCCAGCAGTTATGGGATTTGATTTTATTGTGATTGCACCCCTTCTACCATCTCACTGCGGCTTCTCCTATGTCTTTGGATGTGGGGTATCTTTTTTGGTGAGTTCCGGTGCCTTCCTGTCGATGACTGTTCAGCAGTTAGTTGTGATTCTGGTGCTCTCGCAGGAGGGAATGAGAGCACGTCCTTCTGCTCCGCCATCTTGAACCAGTCTTTCCCATTCTCCTTCTTATTCACACCTTATGATGTGCCTCTCAAGTATCTGTTCTTTGTACATATTATTGTACTAGATGGGGTAGAGAGAGGCAGAGAAGAATTGGGATAAATGGGCTTTGAGGGTCATTTCTAAAGTTGTGTCTTTGGTATCGACACTGCTGCATCACAAGTAATGTGGAGAATATGCAAAGTGCTGTTAGGAGAAGGCAGGATATGTGTGCAGCATGTGAAGTGCCTCTGAAAACCATTAACTTCCCTTCCCAAGTAGTAAATAGTAGATAACTGTGATCAAAAAAAGGGTTCATGTGATTTATCACGCTGAGCAACTGTGCATCTGCAGAAGAGCTGGAGGTCAATCTTGAAATCCAGAGCAAGGGGAGCACTAGGCAATTGCCAGGACTAAGAAGTTAATCATCCCCTTGGACCGCTTCCATCTGTCTCAGAGCAACAGAACTGCTGCAGAGCGAGTAGGGATGCTTTATAGCCACAGATCAGGAATTAATATTTTCTGTGAAACCTCCAGCATCATTTTCAGTAACTTGGGTTTTATAAAAATGGAGCATAATTTCATATGAATAAATCACATTCGGCTAGAAAGATGAGAAGCTGGGAAAAAAAAATTGTGCTCGACTTTAAAAGAAAAACAAAAAAAGGAACGAGCAAGAAAGCCAACATGAAAACAGTTGTTGAAGCCATGGCACTGGGAGGGTGCAAATGGCCATGTGGTTAAATTGTACATGTCATCATCTGAAATGTCAGCCTATGACTCCAGAAATGGATCACAGGTCACATTTTACATACTGTCCCTGGAGTCTAAAGAAGAAAGTCACAGTTGCCAGGCACTCACTGGTAATGGTTGGCCTCTTCTCTAAGGGTCCAAAAAGGGGGCTTGGGGGACTTTTAAGAAAGTTTCAAATTTCCAACTTGGAAGATGACAAGGTAGCAGGAGGACATGTATCAGCCCCACCTTCGAGACCCACAATGGTCTCCAGTCTCTCCAATGCAGGGGCTTCTGATGATGAAGTCTTTTTGGTAAAACTTTTTAAAAGAGCTTTAGAGTTTAGAAGCCCTATCTCATTGGCTATCTCATTTTATGATCCCACAATAACCCTATGAGATAGAAAGGACCCATTTTACAGATAAGAAAACTGAGCCTGAGACAGGTGATGGACTCACCCCAGGTCACAAGGTAGCAAGTGGCAGAGCTGGGACTAGACCCCAGGTCCTCGGACTCGTGTGGAGTAGAATTCTCTCATCCCCATCACGCAGCAAGGAAACAGGCTTGGGTGGGGTCAGAGGCAGGTGGCTCAGGCCACGTTTTATATTGTAAAAAATAGCTTAGTCTGTACTAATACTTTGTTTCTACTAGTAATTATAACAATCCGTACATTTCTTGCCTCGCTATCTTTTTATCCCTAGCACCTAGCACAGTTCCTGGCCGTTAGGAGACACAATAAGTTATTGGATGAATGAAAGAAAACAATGAACAAATGAATGAGTGAATCAGAACCCATGTTTTGTGGTTCAGCAATGGCAAATTGGGGCTTAAAATAGAAAATCGTTTTCTGAAACTATGGCTGTCCACCATTGCAGCAGACCATCTCAGGAGGCAAAGTTTGATGGTCAGGGACTTTAAAAAAAAAAAAAAAAACCCTTCAAAAGATTGAAAGCATCCGGTGCGATTCAATTAGAGTGAAATTAAATTCTTAGAAATCAGTAACCAGAGAGAGCTGTAGGATGCCTTAGAGAAATTTCCTGCCCGGAGATGATCCCTGGCGGCTCCCTGTCTCCCCCTCCCCACTCCTCATTGCTGTGCTTCCCCTTGTGGACACGATTTAAGATGCTCTCCCATATTATCTCCACCAATTATTCATGTTTCTTTTTTTCCTTCCTTCATTTGATGCACATTTATAGTACGGACCCCCTGCAGTGGGTAAGGCGTCACATCAGTCTCTGTGGTAGACACGAAAATGCTTTACCCATGCATCCCACTCTCCAGGAGTTTACGGGTGGTAGAGGAAACATGCGCAGATCTACTGCGTGTATTAAATGTCTACTGTGTGTATTAAAGGTCCTGGGCCTTGTTAGTACAGCAGTGGCGTGTAGGTACACCACCAAGCATTTCACGTGCATCACTTATCATTAATCCTCACAATAACCCACACAGCCAGGAAGGAGGAATTCGATATTAGGGCCTTAAAGAGATGAACATTTATTTCATTTCATTTTCCAAATACCTTCCCTAGAATCCTAGTGAATCTGGGTTCACAGAGACAGGTAACCGACCCACAGTCTTATGGCTGTAAAACTGCCGCATGGCCTGTCTGACTCTAGCTGATGCTCTTAGCAGCTTCAGTAACATCCTCCCACCCCATCAAGTTGTAAAGAGATTATTGTCCCTGGGGGGATGCAGGTAGACCCGAAGCTCTCTCAGAGCAGCGCAGGGGGCGCGGGGAGGGGGCATTTGAAGGAGCGTGTAAAGGAGGGGAGCATCAGGGGACCCAAGCGTGGAAAGGGGAAGAGCGGCTTTCTCTGCAGACAGAACGAGCACCCCGAGCAAGGCGAGGCTGGGGGGTCAACGGGGGGCAGCAGGCCCTGCGTTCCTCTGGGGTGTGGGCATCCAGAGGGGTGCCAGCTCCCCACACCCGCCCAGTGCAGGAGGCAGGGGAGCCCGGCTTCCCTCCAACCTGGGATCAAGCCTCATCTTCCACGAAACCTTAACTAACCAACTACCCTGACTCCTACAATCCTCTTCCATCACTACCTCATGGAATCGCTGGCATAGACCTGCTTCTGCCCTCTGCTCACTTTCTGTGTTTATGTGTGTTCTCAACAATGGGTGGAGAACAGGAGCCACATCGTGAATACTAGGTAATACTGTGTACAGAATGACTGCTCAGATGTAAGCTATTTTATATAGGATGGATAAACAAGGGCCTACCGTATAGCACAGGGAAATATATTCAGTATCCTATTATAAACCATAATGGAAAAGAGTATTAAAAAAAACATGTGTAATATATATGGAATCTAAAAAAAAATAAAGGTTCTGACGAACCTAGGGGCAAGACAGGAATAAAGACACAGACGTAGGGAATGGACTTGAGGACACGGGGAGGGGGAAGGGTAGGCTGGGACGAAGTGAGAGAGTGGCATGGACATATATACACCACCAAATGTAAAATAGCTAGTGGGAAGCAGCCGCATAGCACAGGGAGATCAGCTCGGTGCTTTGTGACCGCCTGGAGGGGTGGGATAGGGAGGGTGGGAGGGAGGGAGATGCAAGAGGGAAGAGATATGGGAACATATGTATACGTATAACTGATTCACTTTGTTACAAAGCAGAAACTAACACACCATTGTAAAGCAATTATACTCCAATAAAGATGTTTTTTAAAAAAGCATGTGTGTATATATATATATGTATAACTGAATCACTTTGCTGTACAGGAGAAATTAACACAACATTATATATCACCTATACTTCAACTTAAAAAAAAAAGAAAGAAAGAAAGAATGCTCAATAATGACTCAATGCCTTTCAAACGTGAAAGACCAAGAATTCAAATTATGCCACTCATCTCTGCTGCCATGATAAGGAGGGGGAAAAAGTACCAAGCCTCTGGCCCAGCTTTCCCTAATCTCTTCTCTGTTTTACAAGACGTCATGAAGCAAGCACGGGATTTTGAATCCTTGAGCTTGGGCTGGAACTTACTTTGGGCAAAGCATTTATCCATCTAAGCCTGAACTCTCACAGTTGCATAAACAGCATGGTGATCATGTCCTCCTTGTTAGGGTTATGGACAGATTAAATGAGGCGATAAATAGAAAAAGGGCTTTGTTAATGTATCCATACGATAGTAATTACTCTATTGCATCACTAAGAAAATCCACTCATCAAGGTACCATGAGGTACTCTTTAAGTCCTGCCAGGAAGCTTAAAAACAAAGAGAGGAAAATATGACAGAGTGGATTTAATTTATGAAACCATGAATAACTAATAGTATGGAACCTGTTTTTACCTTGACATTATAGAAACATAAATATCAACAAAGCCCAAGAACTATCCCTTACTATTGCTCGTTCCATCCCTGCTTTGTAATAGGTTCTAATCTAGCCTGTTCTCCCATCAAAGCCTAACTGTGGGTCTCTGGGTCCTGGGTAAGTTCACCTTGACCGCTGAGGAGGCAGCAACCCGTGTCTCCTATGTCAGCATCTCACTCACCTGGAAAAGTCATCCTGGCTCATTTCCAGACACCTTTTCCAGCTGATCCCCGAAGAATTGGATTCATCTTATTATTTTCAAAGTAAATCATCCTTATTTCTAAAGCAAACAATGACTCTCAGATAACATGGGGGATCCCTGGTAGAGATCTGTTTGGGGGCCCTGTAAAGAGAGAAGAATGCTAACTGAGCCTCTGTGTGAGCTCTCTTCTCTAACGGGGCCAGCGGTACCCATGGACATGTACAAAAGTGGACACACTCTCCTTACTGCTTCTTCTTAACTGCCACCTAAGTGTCCCCGACCGCCCTTCGGTGACTGTTAGCCCAGCTGACTGCATTAGCATCGTAAGCAAACGTAGGCTATCGAATCTAAAACTCAGCTTTTAAAAAGTTCCCTTAAGTACTGGACTTCCCTGGTGGTGCAGTGGTTGAGAATCCGCCTGCCGATGCAGGGGACATGGGTTCGATCCCTGGTCCTGGAAGATCCCACATGCCATGGAGCACCTAAGCCCATGCACCACAACTACTGAGCCTGTGCTCTAGAGCCAGCGAGCCACAACTACTGAAGCCCACACTCCTAGACCCCGTGCTCTGCGACAAGAGAAGCCACCAGAATGAGAAGCCTGCTCACCACAATGAAGACCCAACGCAGCCAAAAATAAATAAATAAAATAAATAAATTTATTAAAAAAAAAAGTCCCCCTAAGTACTAATTTCCACCATAAAACTTAATGGCTCCAGGGAAGACATTGAATTCTATCAGGTAAATAACACACATTTTAAAAGATCCCAAACATGTGTTTTACACAATAGAACAGAGCAGCCCGGAAGAAACTGTTAACAGTCTTTTGAGTAAATGAATAACAAGTTGTATGAAGCCACTAGTTACCTGTTAAGATGGTTTCGTGGGGTGGGGATGCCTGCAGGTTCTTGTGGACCCGCTGCCTGAGGTCTGGGTGAGGAGGATGCGGCCTGGAGGGACCTCTGGGTGAAAGGAAGTGTTAACCCTTTTAGTCAATGCCCACAGTTGCCAGGAACCTAAGGAGCAGATGGGGTGATGCGAGCTGGGCATGCTTAGCGGGGTTTAACCTCGTTCAAAAAGAATGACAATAAACGGTTTATTATGGGATTATGTGAAATCATCTGTGTGAGACTTTTGAAAATTGTAAAGCACTATAGAATATAAAGAATCTTTCATTCACTCAAAAAGAAAAAGAAATTTAAGGAATCGTAGTGGTGACAGCTGCACAACGATGTGAATACATTTAATGCCACCGAATTTTTCGCTTAAAAACGGGTAAAATCATAAATTTTGCATGTGTATTTGCCACGATAAAAAAGAAAAAATGAGTACATCTCTGTACGTACTAATATCCCCAGGTCTTCAGGATGGTCCCTTCTCTCAAATGTCTAGAGTGGGAAGCAGGCGTCTCTCTCCCAGGTTTGAGGTGCTAGATTCCAGCCTGGAGACTTCTTCCTTCCTTCCTTCTCTGCTAGCAGAGGTGCCTCTGGTATCCCACCATCCCTCCCCTGCTCTTGTTACTGACTCAGATCCTTGGACTCTTTAATCAATAGAAGTTGATAAGATGACAGACAAGAAATTCAGGCAGGGCTTCACTGGGACTCGTGCTGCAGCACAAGGGAGCAAAAACAAGTAACAGATGCCCTTGCTCACTCCCCGAGGAGAGGGGACGAGCTGGTCTGTTATGTGGGGTGAAAGTAGGGGTGGATCTGTAGGTGGGGGCCGGAGGGGGTGCTTAGGTGGTGTCCCCACCCGCTTGGTGGTGTCACGTGCAGGGATCGTGTGCAGGACCCTGCTTTTGCTCCTGACAGCTCAGAAGTGGCACTTGGTTTGTGGCCTTTTGGTATCTTACTGTTCATAACTGCCCTGACTGTGCATGCGTGCAGTTATTTTTAGTCCCTTATAGTTCCTTTGTATTCTGTTCTGGAGGAGATGTTTGTCCAGGTGCAAGCACTGCAGCCAAGGGTCCCAGGTCCCAGCCCACCTCCCTCCTATCGCCAGGGACCTGTGGCTGCAGAAGAGCCAAGCTCATTGTCCACACCGCCTGGTTTAACCAGCCTCAGGAAAGGGACCAGAGGAACAAGACACCCCATGGATGGAGTGACCTAACAGTTAGGACCATCCCTTAGGTTACTAGCTTGGACCTGTTACCGTCCACACGGTGTTCCTCTCTTCCGGACCCGTTCCTTCAGACTAAGTTGATAGAGCTGCCAGTGGTAAAATATTTAAATGACAGAACTGGAAGTTGTTTCTGCTGGAAGGCTTTGTCTCTGTGTGTTACCCCTTTTGAACACTGTGTTGCATCACTTCTAGACCAGGGACGATGGTACCGTGTATGTCTGATGTTTGTTGTTCACTTAAGTTTTAATGCATCCCTCCAAATTTTTAATGTATCCAATACATGAGACATCTCCAAGTTAAAATTAAGAGGAATAAAAAACTGTGTAATGAGCATAGTTTTCAATATTTCTCAATACTGCCTATTCCTTTTTAAAAATATATATTGCTGGAGACACTACTTTGGAAAAGATCCCTGGTGTTCTCCTTACTTGCTGCAAGTAGTAAATCTTTCCTTTTCTTAAAAAGAAATATATACACACACACACACACACGTATTTTTATATATATATATATACATATTTATATATAAACATATTTGTATATATATCTGAAGTGGAATTATGCCTGTACATTCTTGAATAAATACTTAGATTGAATTAAGCACTTGCTGTCCTGCACTGAATGTGTTGATGATTGGTTATTAGTGGTCAGTTCTATTCAAATATTTAAACTGATTACACATGAAGATATAGTGCAGTCTCCCCCGCCTTCCCCCTTTTTAAACTTTACATTCACACTGACTCAGATCTGGGAAATTGAACTGAACGTAAAATAAACCCAAGAGCAACCAATCATATATTTTACAGGAAAAAATTCACAAAAGGTGCATATTTAATACCCATGTGTATTTCTTGACACACTGAGGCCACTGTCTGTCGCTCTTTCACTGGTGTCTGTGCCTTTAATAAACGGAGGGCAGCTGGGGAAACATTTGTAGTGGGGTGGGTAGTTTTAAAACGAATAGATTAGTGGTGTTTTTTGTTTTGTTTTGTTTTGTTTAAAACCAAACTACTTAGCTGCTTTTGATGAAAGTTTATTTAAATCGTGATACCACAACTGTTTTTTGTTTTGTTTTGTTTTTAATCTCCTTTTAGTGGAGAAAACTAGCCAAAGCCCTGGAGCCTTCTTTCTCTGCTTTAAGAGCCTTTCAGGCCAGCACCTCTCCATCCCCCTTATTCCCTCCCAGACAGTCCCACCCAGGCCAGTTCACTCTGGGGATGCTGAGCCAGCTGGAGCGAGCGCTCTCGGGATGCTGAGCCAGCTGGAGCGAGCTGCCCATCCTGCTGCTAACTCTGGGCACGGGGCCTGCCCCTCCGCCTCCGACCCCTCACCACTTGCCTCCTGTGACTCAGGCCTCTGGCGTCCTCCAGAGGCAGCCTTGGGCCAGCATTGGCCGGCTGGCCCGCTGGCTCTACTGACTGTGTTTTGGAGCCTGATGAGCTCCCCTGCTGGTGTTGAAAGGTTAACGTGCCCCCCCGGAGGGGAGCAGGCTGACCTTTCCCGTGCTGGCTACCAGGCCAGCTGCCATACCGGGTCCTCCCGTTGGCCGGCAGAACACGGCGCCCACCTCTGCCCTCATCAGCCAGCATCGGAGCCCGGCCATCTGCATCCCTGTTATTCGGGGTCTACCATCTAACCTGAGCTTGCCTCCCCTCCCTGTAATCCTCCGTGGCCTTGAGTTTCACACGCTGCCCAGTATCCACTGCGCCTGACGTCCTGAGAGACAGCGTTCGATATGTCAATGCTCATTAATTAATTACAGGTCAGTTGGGTTAAATGTTGAAACCACACCAACTCCTTGGGAAGGGAAAGGCCATGGCCCCTTTTCCCATCTCACAGACCAGGTCCGCCTGCTTGCTGGCCCCACTCCGCTAACTGGATGGGGCCCCCAGAAGCCCAGCCCAGGCCTGGAGTCCAGAGGCCCCATTTGACCTCCCTGTGGCCCCATTTGCCCTGCTCATGGCCAGGGAGCCTCTTTAGGCCATGGCTCCTCATCTTAAAATGAAGATATAACCCCTGTTCAGCGAGCCCAATCCTGGTGCCAGGGGGAGGGAAGGCGGATGGAATGTGTGAAGGCCCTGTCAGCCATGGACGCTACACAGGCACAGAGAATTGGGGTATTTATTAGTTTTTGCAGGGCTGTGTGAAGGAAGTCCCGTTTTCTTTGAGTCATTGCCCAGCCACTGAACTGTTTGATAGAATTCTGAAAGGACAGCCAAGTGGGGCTTTGGTGTGGTTGCAAGATGAGCACAAAGCTGAATGATACCCCAGCCCTCTGGCAGGGGCCCGTGGTCTTCAGGGTCACCCCCAGGCCTCCAAGGGTCCCATGGCTACCACACCCTGTCCTGTGCTGGGACTTGATGTCGTAATCCCACTTCATCCCCCCGACTGCCCTCTGGGGTAGGTGTCACTGTCCCTACTTTGCACACTGGGAAACTGAGGCCTGGAGGATGGAGTCATGTGCCCAAGGTGTCTGGAGCCCAGGTTTTGGGGCAGCAGTGCGGCCTTGCAGACCGAGCGGGTGGCGAAGGGCCTCATCCTTGCTCTGCCTACAGAATCCCCTTGAAACAGGACAAAACCCAGCCTGCCACGGCCTTGCACTCACGACACAGGCCTGAGCACCACGTGCAGGGCCACGAGCTGCCCTTGCCCGTGTGTCAGAGCGGAGGCACGTTTAATCGCGTTTCATCTTTGTCCGCTTCACGTTTGAATGTAAAACAGGAATGACCACACACCCACGAAGGATCCTGCTGGGGGCTTGCGTGTTAGGACAGACCTCATCCAGTTCTCTTCTCTCCAAGAAAGTACTTCTAGGGATCTCAGCCTTCCTTCTGTGCTCTGTGCTTAAAATAGAAGATGGCAGGAAACTTGAAAAGCACTATGGTCGTGCTTAGATGGACTTATACGATGAGGGAAGGAGAGCCAAGCCAGCAGGATTGCCTAAGACATATTTCTTGAAGATTTTTTTTCCTTCCAACTGGCTGGAGAAATATTAGCTATTCACTAACATTTCAAAATGAAGGCCAAATTTGGCTCACATCCCTACAGCAGTTCTGTGCCCCTGTGAGTCTTTAAAATGTGAACCTGCCCATATGTTGTTCCTTTGCTCACCGGTCATCCTGACTTCCTTGCCTCAGTCAAGTGAGGCAAAGCCTCTGGGTAGTGGAGACCACAGGGGCTCTCTCTGGGTGTCAGAAGGGATGTCACACCCACAAGGGCTTAATTTCCAAAATATACAAACAGTGCATACAAATAAATAACAAAAAAAAACAAACAACCCAATCAAAACATGGGCAGAAGGTCTAAATAGACAATTCGAGGAGGAGGACATACAGATGGCTGACAGCCACATGAAAAGATGCTCAACATCACTGATTATTAGAGAAATGCAAATCAAAACTACCATGCGGTATCACCTCACACTGGTCAGAATGGCCATCATTTAAAAGTCTACACAGGGGGCTTCCCTGGTAGCGCAGTGGTTAAGAATCGGCCTGCCAATGCAGGGGGATACGGGTTCAAGCCCTGGTCCTGGAAGATCCCACATGCTGTGGAGCATCTAAGCCCGTGCACCACAACTACTGAGCCTGTGCTCTAGAGCCCGCGAGCCACAACTACTGAGCCTGCATGCCGCAACTGCTGAAGCCCGCGCACCTGGAGCCTGTGCTCCGCAACAAGAGAAGCCACTGCAATGAGAAGCCCGTGCACTGCAACGAAGAGTAGCCCCCGCTCACTGCAGCTAGAGAAAGCCCGTGTGCAGCAACGAAGACCCAACACAGCCAAAAATAAAAAGAAATAAATAAAATTTTAAAATAAATAAATAAAACATAAAAGTCTACACAAGAATTCCCTGGCCATCCAGTGGTTAGGACTTGGTGCTTTCACTGCCGAGGACCCAGGTTCAATCCCTGGTGGGGAAACTAAGATCCCAGAAACCACGTGGCTTGACCAACAGAAAAATAATAAATAACAGTTTACAAATAATAAATGCTGTAGAGGGTGAGGAGAAAAGGGAACCCTCCTCCACTCTTGGTGGGAATGTAAGCTGGTGCAGCCACTATAGAGAACAGTATGGAAGTTCCTTTAAAAACTATAAAAATAGTATGATCTTGCATACCATATGATCTTACAATCCTACTCCTCAGCATATATCCGGAGAAAACTCTTGATTCGAAAAGACACATGCACCCCTATGTTCATAGCAGCACTATTTACAATAGCCAAGACATGGAAACAACCTAAATGTCCATCGACAGATGAGTGGATAAAGAAGATGTGGTACGTATATACACACTGGAATATTACTCAGCCATAAAAAAGAATGAAATAATGCTATTTGCAGCAACATGGATGGACCTAAAGATTATCATACTAAGTGAAGTAAGTCAGAGAAAGACAAGTACCATATGATATCATTTATATGTGGAATCTAAAATATGGCACAAATGAACTTACATACAGAACAGAAACAGACTCACAGACAGAACAGACTTGCGGTTACCAAAGGGGAAAGAGGGTGGGGGAGGGATAGATTAGGAGTTTGGGATTGGCAAATGCAAGGTACTGTATATAAAATAGATTAACCACAAGGTCCTACTTGTATAGCACAGGGAACTATATTCAATATCTTGTAATAAACTATAATGGAAAAGAATAAAAAAGAAGCAGAGATGTCACAGTAGGAGCTTAACTAACAGCACTCCTCAGGTCCCCTTCAAGCCCAGGCGCTGTTACAGACTCATTTTGTGAGTCGAGGCGCAGGAGTTTTAGTTCCCCTACCCCTGCACACATGCTATTCCTTCCGCCTAGAGCAGGGTCTTTTCTCCCCTGTCCTCCCCTCCAACATGCCTGGCTATCCCTATCCATGCTTCAGGGCACAGCTGAAACAGCCGGTCCCCCATTAGGCCTTCCTGCCTTTGCCGTCCGCCCCCAGAGCACCCTCCACTTGCCTCTTGTGTGGCCCTCATCACTATGGTAATGAGCTGCTGAATCGCCTGCTTCACCCTGCCCATATATTGTTCCTTTGGGCACGGGTCATCCATCATTCCCGAGTTCTTGCCTTAGTCAAGTGAGAGGAAGACCCTTGGTAGTGGAGACCACACAGGCTCCTTCAGAAGGGATGTCACACCGACAAGGGCTTAATTTCTCCTCTGTAAAGTGGAAAGAGTAATGCTCGCTCTGGCCATCTCAAGCCATTGTTGTCAGGCTCTGGGAGATTATTTTTGCAAGAGAGCTATGTTTGAAAAGGCTGATTACAAATGGCCCACTTTTTAGTAGTAGAGTTGCTGCAAAAAAAAGAAAAAGCAACTTGAATAGCTCTTACCTTTGATGAGGAATAAAGGGTAACTTCAAAACACCCCATTCCCTCCTTTACTCTTAACCCTTTATACCCCAACCTAGGGATGGCTGTGGCTTTTCTCCAGTAGTAGTTAATAAGTTACACAATGACAATGGTGGTAAATATTATAATAAAAAAGCAATCACTGAAGTGGCAATCTTAATTCAAAATTACTTTACACAGGACTCCAACTTATTTTTTTCTTGTTTGTTGAATCTATAACGTGAACAAAAGACAGAATTACTTCAAGTGGTTTACAGCGAACATGACATTAAATATAATGATTTTAAAGTTGTATCATAAATTGAATATATCCAAAATCAATATAGAGATGCTGTTGGCATCCAGTTGCTTTTCTGGAAAAGTTAATTGAGATGTCCCAGTTACTAAAATCATGGCGTCATTATAGTAATAGTTATATTATAATCTGTTATTAGAATACTATTAGATATTTTACAACCAGAATCCTTCCTCAGAGCACTGCCTCTTAACAGCAGGATGGTGTTGGCTGAAGAATACCTTAACAGTAGTTTCCTCTTTTTCCATACTTGGAGTAGAACCTGAATAATACCCACTGTAAAGCCTTGAGAATGTTTTAGTTTGTGTAGATTTGGTCAAAGTTCTAAAATAATAAATCTATAGGGACTTCCCTGGTGGCGCAGTGGTTAAGAATCCGCCTGCCAATGCAGGGGATACGGGTTCAATCCCTGGTCCAGGAAGATCCCACATGCCTCAGAGCACCTAAGCCCGTGCACCACAACGAGTGAGCCTGCACTCTAGAGCCTGCGTGCCACGACTGCTGAAGCCCGCACGCTCTAGGGCCCACGTGCCGCAACTCCTGAACCCACATGCTGCAGCTACTGAAGCCTAGAGCCCGTGCTCTGCAACAAAAGAAGCCGCCGCAATGAGAAGCCCACGCACCACAACGAAGAGTAGCCCCCGTCTGCCACAACTAGAGAAAGCCCACACACAGCAACGAAGACCCAACACAGCCAAAAAAAAAAAAAAAAAAATCTGTAAATTAGGAAACATTAAAACAGTATAATTGGTCATTTTGTTTCTTTATTTGGGGCACCTAGTAGACTGGACATGGGATGCTTGGAATATTAGATACTCAGGATAAAGAACAGTCTTTATACAATCTTTGATATAATCTGTCTTCCCGTAAATATCCTGGATCACCAAGCATAAAAACAACTGAGTTTCTATGTTGCCATCCTAACCTTGAGCCATTCTTATGTTCATTAAACCGAACTTGCCCATGAGGTAGTTTCCTGTATCATCGTACTGCAGTCTGTGCATCTGTATTTTTGTTGTTGTTGTTAAAGCATTTATCAGGATTAAGAACTGATTCATCTGTTTAATTTCTCAGTAACTGCATTAGTATCTGTCCTTTATTATTTTTAATTTTTTATTGAAAGATATTTTTCCATTCTATAATGCTTTACAGTTTTCAAAAGTTTCACACACATGATTGCATATAATCCCATAATAACCCTTTTTTTCTTCCCCCTGCCCCTACATTACCCTTCCCCCTTCCCTGTCCCCACTGGTAACCACTAATTTGTTCACTATTCTATGCATCTACCTTTTGTTTGGGTCTCTAAAGCTTTACTCATAATCTATATTGGCCTACGTAATAAATATTTACACGTAAATGGAGATTGTTTGTCACAACCAAAAATTATCATATAAAATACCCCAATCTAAAATAAAATGACAGGTATAAAAACAGATCCAGTTAGAGATGTGGATTATTTGAAGCACACAGCTAACTAGCTGTACGAGTATAGCATAGTAGTTAACTGCACTGCCTTTATTATCAGCCCAGCCAGGTTCAAACGCCCGCTCTTCTCCTAACCAGAATGTGAATTTCGACAAGCCTAAATTTTCATTGTGTTTACTATGCAGTAAATAGCAGTGCTTGGGGACGCCAACTTATTTAAAATCCTGTCTCTACAGAGCCTCCTTGAGCTTCCAAAACTGTCAGCGCCTTGATTACCTGGAGATAATCTGCAAAATTTTCTTCCACCTTTGCAACTCAGGAATGCCAGCAGCTAGGTAGCAGGTA
This sequence comes from Mesoplodon densirostris, assembly GCF_025265405.1. Lineage (NCBI taxonomy): Eukaryota > Metazoa > Chordata > Mammalia > Artiodactyla > Ziphiidae > Mesoplodon > Mesoplodon densirostris. The sequence goes on from NC_082674.1 coordinate 71,832,922, forward strand.
GATGACAGGGAAGAACTGTGCCCCATCCAAAGACTGTCAGGCTGCTCTGCTGCAAAGCCCTGCACACCGGGCTTCTGCGCCCCCAGCCCCCATAGATCTGAGGGCACGGGAGCAGCACTTCCGGCGTGACTCCCCGGGCTGAGTATAGCGGCAGTCACCATGGGCCCCAGCAGATGCCTCTGCCCCAGCGTAATGACAGGCAGTGCCTCCCTCACTCTTAAAAGTGTCCCAATTTAAACCACCAGGAGTTACCACCTCACACCCATTAGGATGGCTACTATCAAAAAAAAAAAAAAATACAGAAAACATCAAGTTTTGGCGAGGATGTGGAGAAACTGGAACAACGTGTGCGCTGTCGGTGGGAATGTAAAATCATGCAGCCATTATAGGAAAACAATACGACAGTTCCTCAAAAAATGAAAAAGAGAATTACCGCGTGATCCAGCAGTTCCACTTTTGGATATATATCCCAAAGAATCGAAAGGAGGATCTCCAAGAGATTATTTGCAGACCCACTTTCATAGCAACATTATTGACCATAGCCAAGCAGTAGAAGCAATCCAGGTATCCACAGATGGATGAATGGATAAAAAAAAAAAGTGGTCTCTACATACAGTGGGATATTATTCAGCCTTAAAAAAAGAAGGAAATTCTGACATGTGCTACATAATATACTTTGAGGACATTATGCTAAGTGAAATAAGCCAGTTCCAAAAAAGATTAAAACTGTGTAATTCCACTTATATGAAGTATGTAGAGCCGGCAAATCCAGACAGAAAGTAGAATGGTGGGCGTCAGAGGCTGCAGGAGGGGAGAATGGGGAGTTAGTGTGTAATGGGTATGGAGTTTCTGGTTTGTAAGATGGAGAGAGTTTTGGAGATAGAGGGTGGTGATGGTCGCAAAGCAACGTGAATATACTTAATGCTACTGAACTGTACGATTAAAAATGGCTAAGATAGCGAATTTTATTTTATGTGTATTTTACCACAATTTTTTAAAAAAACCAAAATGCCCTGGTTTAGACCATAAATTATATGTCCACCCTAATTATTACTAATTTTGAATATGTGTCAGTCAGTGTTAGGAAACATTTTCAATCTAAGCCATTTATTTCTAACTATGGAATAAAAAGCTCCTGTTACGAAGGCAGATGGGGAAGAGATTAAAGGACATTTGTCTGGAGTGGGTGGCATGATAGGCAAGGGTTCACACAAGAATCAGGCCCCCACTGAGGGGGAACCCAACTGAATCCTTTCACTGACTCGGGGTTGCAGTTCTTTGAGAAAGAAGGCTCCCTGCGTTTCTAGAATGCTAGTAGGAGGGCCAAGGGAGAGGCTCCCATGTCCAGGCCCCTCCCGGGAGCCTTCACTCCTGGACTGAGCCTTCCACCACGGCCTGCAACAGCTCGCAGGCCTTCCTCATCTTCCAGACTTAGCTTGTGGCTGCTTCCTCCTGAAATGCCCTCCTCCATCTCAGCTCCACTGTCCCTTTTTTTTTTATTATTTATTTTATTTTTGCTGTATTGGGTCGTCGTTTCTGTGCGAAGGCTTTCTCTAGTTGCGGCAAGCGGGGGCCACTCTTCCTCGCGGTGTGCGGGCCTCTCACTATCGCGGCCTCTCTTGTTGCGGAGCCCAGGCTCCAGACGCACAGGCTCAGTCGTTGTGGCTCACGGGCCTAGTCGCTCCGCGGCCTGTGGGATCCTCCCAGACCAGGGCTCGAACCCGTGTCCCCTGCATTAGCAGGCAGATTCTCAACCACTGCGCCACCAGGGAAACCCCCACTGTCCCTTTTGAAACCCTGGATCCCCTAACAGGTCAGCCCCTCCACGAGGTGAGCCCAGGACCCACCAGGCTTCTCCCTTTCCTCCAAGGCCCTTCTGCTGTGTCGTCACTGTGTTAAAGCATCCCCATCCATTCTCCCCAGGACTGTCATCCTTCTTCCACTGGCCTCACATCCTTCATTAGCTGATAAGCTTCTGGAGGGAAGTATGAAGATGGTGTCTTCAAGTCTTCTCTTTGGTTCCCTGACAGATGTTTGAACCCCAGCAGTGGGGAGCTACTGTAGGCCATTGCCCATTTGCTGTCACCACTTTCGTGACTTTCAGTTACTGGTTAACGTGTCGGCGTGTTAACCTTCCCCTTTCCGATGCATCCCCATGGTAGCTGTGGTGTTATTCTTCTCTCTGAGCTTTCTGAGAAAGATCATCTGTTGGAAGTCTAGAACCCTTGTCGGGGCAGAGCTTCTCCAGGAAATTTGGATCTTGATGAGCTCGCCCCGTGCAGTGGTCATGTTTCTGAGGAGCTGGGCTGCTTGCCCCCATGAGCAGACCCCGAAGAGGAGTCTGGAGTAAAACCTGGTGTGTGCCGTCAACCTCACCTACCTCTCCATCCTCCCTACCTATTCTAAGCTGCATCCAGGGCAGTAGCAAGGTCTAATAGGGTCTAAAGGAATAGAATTGCTTTCCAAGTGAAGTTTCTACCTTGTCTGTAGTATGAGAATGAAAATTTCCCAAGCCAGAGCTTGGGAAGTCAGCTCTAGGTTTCTTTCAGTGAAACACCCCAAGGAGGGCATGTCTTTATTAACTGCAGCATTATCACCAAGCCTGTTCTGTTAAGAAAATAACGTTTTCCAATGTCTGTTGTCCAAATGCAGCAGCACACAGCTCAGGGCAGGCGGAGCCTGGCCATCGGGATGCACTGAAGGCCCTTTGGTATGGGCCGTCTCTCCACCCGCTCTGGTACATTTCTTTTTATAGAAGTTCTAATCTATTCATATGGCCACCTTAAGATTCTAAATTAGCTGGCAGTGTTGCAGTTGTACACAAGTTTTGTTTCACTGGGAAAGAGATTACATAAGGCTCAATTTTCATCCCTTTCAGCTCATTCAAAAGCTTTAAAAGGGCACCGTTCTATCCCTGAATTTTGTGACTTTGAAATAGACCATATCTTATCATCCTTTTATCTTCTGACTGTTCCTCCATCAAAATGTCTGTTGTATTACATTGCTCTTAAAATACGGCTTTGGCAACCTGAAATATGAACTCCCAGGTCCCCAAACTTCCCAATCTGTGATTAGTTGTAATTAATCCTCTCACATGTCATTCCATCCTGGATCCTTTCAAGTAACCCAGAAGGCACTTTGCAAAACTTCAAGCAGGAAATCCCTGCACGTTATTTAATGGTGATGCTGTTTGCCAGATGTCATGCATCTTCCTTCAGTAATTCATCCACAAACATTCCAGGAGTGTTTCTTCAGTGCTTGGCACCAAACATTTCTACATTGGATGTATAAGAAAGATCACAAACCTAAGATTGCCAGATTTAGCAAATAAAAATACAGAAATGACTTTGGTATAAGTACGTCCCTAATATTGCAAATTATTCATCGTTCATCTGAAATTCAAATTTCACAGGGTGCCTTGTATTTTATCTGGCAAACCTACAGATACCATATTTTGATTGAAGGACCATTAAAAAAGTATTCTGTGAAAGTATTTGATCTTTGTTGGAAATTACATCAGAAAATGTCAAGATCTTAGAGGGCCATCTGTATATAAACTGTGAATGCAGCTTCAATCAAAATTCTATCTCACTCTCCTAGAGAGCTTCCTTGAAAACGAATTTTCTCTCTTTTCTGACAATAGCACAAGCGTCTCACTCCCAATAGGCCAGTGCTCAAGGATTCTTTTTGATTTTTCATCCTATTATGTATCTTTGTGCATGTGGAGTGTGTGTCTTCCTTGTAGCAAGTGTTGGCCTGTTTCGAAATTCAAGTGAGGGTTGGTACCATTTACAGGTCAAAGCCATCTGGCTGAACTCTTGCCCCTCCACCCCCGTCCCCACCCACCATCCGTGTCCCGATGGAAAACATCAGGCTCCACTTTCTACGAGGCACAGGCCACTGCCTCAGCACCATGCTGACCTTTTGGTGCCATTTATAATTTATATTTTGCTGAGTTATTTGTACCAAGGAATGTCTGTTTCGATAAAGTGGAGGCTTTTTTTTTTTTTTGCTGCCCCTGAGGAGAATTCCTGACCTGTTTCCACACCTGCGAGGAGACCAAGGAGATTTCTGTGTTGACCTCTAAAAACAGCCGGTGATGGTCACGGAGCATCACCTCCCAGCTCGTGGCCGTCTGGCTGCGAGGTTCTCATTAACGGGACTGCGTGTGGGTGACACTTTTTTTCAAGCTCTGTGTCTTAAGCACTGTTATTCCCTCAGTTATCACATCGCATTAATTATTCATTGCCTAACTTTTTTCCAGATGTAATGAATAAGTTACACAATGGCAATGATAATACATATTATAACATAAAAGCAATTACTGAAGTGGCAATTTTAATTCGAGATTATTTTAATTACATGGGACTCCAACTTATTGAACATCCTGTCTCCACAGAGCCTCCTTTGAGCTTCCAAAGCTGTCACCACCTTGGTTACCTGAAGATAGTCTGCAAAATTTTCTTCCACCTTTACAGTAGCGAGCAAGTAGGGGCATTCGAGCAGATAGGTAACTGGGTAGGTTGTAAGCAGGCACTGGACCTCTACCCACCCCAGGAGCCAGGAAGACAGCCTGTGTGTTGGGCATTTTGTTTCAGAGGAAGACAAAGGTGGAAGAAAGCCGCGCTCTGGGCAGGACCAGCTTCATGGGCCGCTGACCCACGTGGTCATACAGCCCCATGCTCAGAGGGTCCACACTCGGTTTAATGCTCTTCAGTTGTCCTCTTGAAATTGTCAAGAGTCTGATCCTTGAATCTGTGTTTTGTAAGCGAAGTCCAGTGGGACGACAGAGCACGCGGCAGGGGCTTGGAGCCTTGGCTCGTGGGTAGACCCTCCTTCCTGCGACGGGTTCTCAGACACCTGCATCCCTGCCTGATGCCTTGGTCCCATCTAGTGCTCCCCTCTCCAACCTGCATGGTAACTGCTGCCATCCTGCACCCCCAGCAGGGCATGGGGTCGGGGTAGGGTAGCACACCCAGGGCACCGCAAAGCCCTTTCCGCTCCAAGCTGGCTGCACCGGGGTCTTCAGTGGGAAGCTCTTCGGGGGCGAGCCTCCTCCCGCGACCTGATCCAGGTGCCCCATGCGTCCTGATGCAAAGGTCACAATACCCTCAGAGGTTACCCCCATGCCCATGTTGGTTTGGAGCAGTGGGCCTATGGGAAGGGGAGACGCCTGGCTCAATTTCACAACCCCCCGGCCAGGGCACCACCTGATAAGACCCCCCAATGTCTGTGAGGGATTATACTCACCCCACAAGTATCCCAGGGCTCAGAGAGCATGGCATGAAATAGCAAATAAAAAATGCGGTAGCATACTGAGAGACCACGGAAGAAAGAAGGGCTCTGTATCTTAGTGCTTGTAACGACACGTTTCCCTGCCTTCTGAATAAGAGGTCCACATACTCGTTTTGCAGTGAGCCCTGCAAATTATGTGGCAGGTCCAGGCTCCAGGGCTTAGGGAAGCCGGGTCACCGCCCTTACTTAGCATCAGGAAAGGCCTGTCTTTTAAGGTCTTAAGATCCTCATGGAGTGCCTTCTCTCAGGTGACACTCTGAGGTCCCAAATGCATTTTGCTCCTTGGAATCATGCGAGGCACACACTGCCAGCCGTGCTCTGACATCTGGCTACAGACCTTCCCCCTGCCCTCTCTTCCTCCTGTTATCAAAACTCTCCTGTGAATCCCCTCGTTCCTTTTTTCCTCATTGGGGAAAGAAAAGTGAGACTACCTTTGAAGCAGAGTGATTCTGATCAAAGAGACAAACCGGTTTGAAGCGGGAGCTCCCTGTGGGCAGGGACTGTCCCCGGGACAAGATACAGTCCCCCTGCCTTTCCCCAGAGCCTGCTTGGGCCTTGACTGCATTTCCTGACTCCATCCTGGTGTCCAGTGAAAGAACAGGCTGCAGCTCTGCAGGCCTGGCTCGTCCCCAGCTGATGCACAGGACCATTCAGACCCTCCCGGGAGAAATCATCACATCGGGCTGGGCCTGGGCTGAAAGTTTGATTGGCCTGTGGCAGGATGCTTGGTATTCTTTTCCTTTTAGCAGGCGGCTCATTTGTGAAGCAGGATTGCTCACATTCTCCACGATGGTGGAGCTGGGGAGTCACAGGACCCAGTCTAACTTGGCACCATACTCAGGAATAAGAAAGCAAATAACATTCTATTGCCCACATTCTAGTTTACTTGGCTCCGCCTTCCCTTTCTTACCTCCCCCGCTCTTTTGTTCTCCCTCTTTGCTCAGCCTGCCCATAAAGCACCTTTCCATGTTCAGCAAACCGTAAAGAAACAAAGGCCTGGCCCGAGTGTGTCTTTCCTTGACTAGAATGTCCTCGTGGTCATTTCCCTCTCACAGGTTCAGCTATTCCCGGCCTCTGTGCATGGGGGTTGCTTTCACCCATGAGGTCTCACCAAGTGTTCTCTTGGGGGCGCAGCCCCTGTGTTCGCAGGGGCCACGCTGGTTGGAGGGGACCGCCCCTCCCTGACTCATCTGTCCCCCTCTCTAGCCGCGCCCACCCCGAGACTCCTGGTCCAGTGTTTTTCTCAAGACTGTCCCACTCAGAATAGTCTCTAGTCTTTTAAATTACATAGGATGTTGGCTTACAGAACTTCACTTCACTTGGTCCAGGAAATCAGTCAATCCCATTCTATGTTTCCAGCTCTTTTCATCATCACCCGTGTGCCTAAATAGACGGGCTAGACCGGAGGTCCGCGGAATCCGGCTTCGTGGCAGGGGCCATTGTGTCCCCGTGGTTCTGGAGAACTCGGATACCTGAGGGCAGGTGCATGGGCGTGAACTGCGCATGCGCGAGCCTGCAGGCCTCAGGCTCCAGGGTTCCCGGGGACCTGGTTCGCTGTCCAGACTGTCGAGGAAGAGGCTGGATCACAGGCGCGGGCTCCTGGGACCTAAATAAATAAATTAATTAAAGGGCTACTTGGTGCTGGACTCTGTAAACTAGAAAGGATAAATGATTCCACCCCCTGGTCTGAGCCTGCTTTGCTTCACCCTACACACCCACCCTGGTGGGTCTCCATCTCTTGGTCGGCCTTGGCTTTGCGCCGTTATTCCACCCCCTTGCCCTGAGCCTCGCTTTGCCTCTAATCTCCCAGAGAAATCCTGCCTGTGGTCGGAGCCCCGCTTGGCTCTCACTTCCTCCATGGACTCCTCCCTGAAAACGTTAGCCCTCCTTATTCTCCTGGCCTCTAAATTCTTAGGACTAAGAATTTTATCGCAGAATTTAGCACTTCACATACACTGTCTTCTTTGGAACTTCGTTCTAGGCCCTCCAAATTTGAGGGCGTGGATTAGCACGGTGCTTCTTTCCCCCAGGACGCTCAGAACAGTGCCGGGCAGGTGAAGTGCAAAGCTACAGTGCAAGGAAGGAGCCGGGCCAATTCTAAATGGCAGAGAAACCCCCATTGACCTAAAACTACATGAAGATGCTCTGGATGTGACTGGCTTCAGGCAGATAGTGCCTTCAGCTCATCCATGAAGTCAACACGTGGCAAGATAAGAAATCTCCAGCTCCCAGCACGGCGCCTGACGAGTCAGAGGCTCAGTGCATGGTTGTCAGAAGAATGTCTATGGGGCTTCCTTGGTGGCGCAGTGGTTGAGAGTCCGCCTGCCGATGCAGGGGACGCGGGTTCGTGCCCCGGTCCGGGAAGGTCCCACATGCCGCGGAGCGGCTGGGCCCATGAGCCATGGCCGCTGAGCCTGCGCGTCCGGAGCCTGTGCTCCGCAACGCAAGAGGCCACAGCAGTGAGAGGCCCGCGTACCGCAAAAAAAAAAAAAGAATGTCTGCGATTCCCTAGGCTTGTAGAGGTAGCAGAGCTAAGCATTTGGCCTATGCTCAACTGTTACATAGCAACCTCCATGCACAACCAGGAAGAAAACACAGGACAGCATGTTATAGTCCAATCCGGACTAACTAGCAGTAACAAGTCATCGTGACTATTGGCTCCAATGTTCTCTGGTTTTCTCTTGGCTTCCCCATGGCTCATCACCCTGAATGGGAGAAAGGAAAAGAATTGCATAGAAATGAACATACCTTCTAGTTAGAAATTTTGGTATTAGGCATTTCTCAGATCAGTAACTACAATGAGGGTCACTGGGTTTTTAATTACAAAGAATATTAGTAGTGAGAAGGACCTTAGCAGTCACCTGGTCCAAGCCCATGTCTTAATAGATGGGGAGGTGGAGACGCTCAGGGAATGACTGCAACCCAGGTGTGAAGGTTTCCAGGCCGCCTCACTCTCCTTGAACCTCAGCTGGGATGAGCCATCAAGCTCACCTTGATGATCATATAGCAGGTAGCCGGGAAGTTGCGTTTGTGGCCTGTGTCCAGGATCTCCTGGATGGAGCAGGCTGTATGATGGCCTGTCCAAGAGGCACCCTTCACTTCCTTACAGAGAGAATCCCCTATTCGGTTCACCCTACCCTGAGCTGCAAGTTCTTCAGGGGAGGTTGCTTAGGCTCCAGTCCTACGAAAAGACTATTGATTGGTCCAAGCCAATCTTCGTGGTCTTATTACCCTTGCTATGGAACTGGTTTAGTCGTGGTCATGTGACACAGTGCAAGCCCAGCGAGACATGAGGGGTAGTCTGTGTAATGAGGGAAATAAGACAGGACCGTTGCTTTCTCTGGACACGGTCAGCTATGAGTGGTGACTGTAGCAGCTCTCTGAGGGCCGTGAGGGGTGTCAGCCTGCAGACAAGCCAAGGATGGCAGTGAGAGAAGATGGAGAGAACCTGGGTCCTTGGTGAGGCCTCGGAGCCTGTGAATTAGCCGATCCTGGAAACGCCCCTCCCTGGGGCTTCTCATATGAGGCCTGCATGTCCCTTCCTGACTATGTTTTCTCTTATTTTAGTTGTCATCTCTGTTCCCTGTCACTACACAGTCTGTCAGCTATGCTCTATTACGTAGCCTTTCAGAAGGCCCTTCTGCATGGCACTTCCCGCAGAAACACCTGAGTAATACCTTACACATTTGCCCTGGGAGTCCTTATCTGAGGAGCGAACCCAGCCTGGTGTAGGACAGCACGCAAGCTCACAGCTTGAGCGGGTACGGCCACAGGTCTGTTTCTCAGATGCTGTCATTTGGTTTCCATAAACTTGTGCTCATCATGCTG